>NC_135666.1:10095088-10411714 GCF_964188315.1 Podarcis muralis | reverse complement strand
AAGGCCTTCTTCGCCGCCTCTATTGCATCTGCAGAAAACAGCAGCAGGAGACTTTTTCAGGTGGTCCGCAATTTAGCGGAACCACCTGCTACATCGGGGCCCAGTACGGGCCACATGTTCTCCTGCAATGATTTTGCAAAGTTTTTTGCAGATAAAGTCGCTCAGATTCGGGAAGAGGTAGACGCCACCGTGGGAGCAGGGCCAGGGCGGGAGAGTGCTAGAGTCCTGTCTAGTCAAATTGCGTGGGATCAATTCCAATCTGTTACCTCCGAGGATGTGGACAGGCTGCTTGGACGAGTGAAACCAACCACCTGTCTCCTGGATCCTTGCCCATCCTGGCTTATAAAAGCTAGCCGGGAAGGGCTGGGCGATGGGCTTCGTGGGGTGGTGAATGCTTCCCTCCGTGAGGGAACCTTCCCAGACCCGTTGAAAGAGGCGGTTATTAAACCGCTTCTTAAAAAACCATCTTTAGATGCGGCCACGATGGCCAACTATCGCCCAGTCTCAAATCTTCCATTCTTGGGCAAGGTGATTGAGCGAGTGGTTGCTGAACAACTCCAGGCACGCCTGGAAGAAGCGGACCATTTGGATCCCTTCCAATCGGGATTCAGGCCTCATCACGGGACTGAAACTGCCTTGGTCGCACTGGTTGATGATCTCCGGCGGGCTAGGGACAAAGGTGAGAGCTGTTTCCTAGTTCTGCTGGATCTCTCAGCGGCATTTGATACCATCGACCATAACATCCTTCTGGACCGTCTTGAGGGGCTGGGAGCTGGGGGTACTGTCATACAGTGGTTCCGCTCCTTCCTCCTGGGCCGTGTTCAGAAAGTGGTGGTGGGGGATGAGTGTTCAGACCCCTGGGCTCTCACTTGTGGGGTGCCTCAGGGTTCTGTCCTCTCCCCTATGCTTTTCAACATCTACATGCAGCCGCTGGGAGAGATCATCAGGGGGTTTGGGCTGGGTGTTCATCAGTATGCAGATGATACCCAGCTCTACCTTTCTTTCAAATCAGAACCAGTGAAGGCGGTGACGGTCCTGTGTGAGTGTCTGGAGGCGGTTGGAGGTTGGATGGCGGCAAACAGATTGAGATTGAATCCTGACAAGACAGAAGTACTGTTTCTGGGGGACAGGAGGCGGGCAGGTGTGGAGGATTCCCTGGTCCTGAATGGGGTAACCGTGCCCCTGAAGGACCAGGTGCGCAGCCTGGGAGTCATTTTGGACTCACAGCTGTCCATGGAGGCACAGGTTAAATCCGTGTCCAGGGCAGCTGTGTACCAGCTCCATCTGGTACGTAGGCTGAGACCCTATCTGCCCGCGGACTGCCTCGCCAGAGTGGTGCATGCTCTGGTTATCTCCCGCTTGGACTACTGCAATGCGCTCTACGTGGGGCTACCTTTGAAGGTGACCCGGAAACTACAACTAATCCAGAATGCAGCAGCCAGACTGGTGACTGGGAACGGCCGCCGAGACCATATAACACCGGTCTTGAAAGACCTACATTGGCTCCCAGTACGTTTCCGAGCACAATTCAAAGTGTTGGTGCTGACCTTTAAAGCCCTAAACGGCCTCGGTCCAGTATACCTGAAGGAGCGTCTCCACCTCCATCGTTCTACCCGGACACTGAGGTCCAGCTCCGAGGGCCTTCTGGCGGTTCCCTCACTGCGAGAAGCCAAGTTACAGGGAACCAGGCAGAGGGCCTTCTCGGTAGTGGCGCCCTCCCTGTGGAACGCCCTCCCACCAGATGTCAAAGAGAACAACAACTACCAGACTTTTAGAAGACATCTGAAGGCAGCCCTGTTTAGGGAAGCTTTTAATGTTTGATGTATCACAGTATTTTAATATTCTTTTGGAAGCCGCCCAGAGTGGCTGGGGAAACCCAGCCAGATGGGCGGGGTATAAATAATAAATTATTATTATTATTATTATATCCTGACATATGGTTGTCAAGCCTCTGCTTAAAGACCTCCAAAGAAGGGGACTCCACCACACTCCTTGGCAGCAAATTCCACTGTCGAACAGCTCTTACTGTCAGGAAGTTCTTCCTAATGTTTAGGTGGAATCTTCTTTCTTGTAGTTTGGATCCATTGCTCCGTGTCCGCTTCTCTGGAGCAGCAGAAAACAACCTTTCTCCCTCCTCTATGTGACATCCTTTTATATATTTGAACATGGCTATCATATCACCCCTTAACCTCCTCTTCTCCAGGCTAAACATGCCCAGCTCCCTTAGCCGTTCCTCATAAGGCATCGTTTCCAGGCCTTTGACCATTTTGGTTGCCCTCCTCTGGACACGTTCCAGTTTGTCAGTGTCCTTCTTGAACTGTGGTGCCCAGAACTGGACACAGTACTCCAGGTGAGGTCTGACCAGAGCAGAATACAGTGGCACTATTACTTCCCTTGATCTAGATGCTATACTCCTATTGATGCTTCATTTATGATTGTCATACATTTCGTGTCAGGAAGGGGAGAGGTACTTGTGGGATTTTCTGCCTTAGGTGTCAAAATAACTTGACCAGCCTTTGAATCTGTGCATCTATTCCACAATTTAGCTGTGTCCTGTGTGCAAGTAGTACTTCTTTTGTATGTCCTGGATCCTTTATCATTCAGTTTCATCAGATGGCCCCAGGTTCTAGCATTATGAGAGAGGAAGATACACTTTTCCCTATCTAGTTTCTCTTCCACACCATTTTATATACCACTGTCACATCCCTTTACTAATATTGTTTTCTTAAACTAGAAAGCTGCAAATGAACTCAAGCATTTTTCATTGCAAATTGTGTGCTAGATGACCAAGATCACAGTTCTAGGCACATTGGTGGGGCTTGAGCCCCTCTGAACTAATCTAAACACATTTTTAGTAAGCAATTGCTTATTTGAACTGGCCCCAGAAATTCTAAAAAAAATGTCCAGCAGCACCTTAGAGCCCAACTAAGTTTGTTCTTGGTATAAGCTTTCTAGTTTATACATGCACACGAAAGCTTATACCAAGAACAAACCTAGTTGGTCTCTAAGGTGCTACTGGACATTTTTTTATTTCTACCTGACTCTAGAACCCTAAAATTCTGGCAGTCTTAGGTTAAAGTATTCAGCCTGAAAGATTAATAGCGGAATGAAGCTTTGTGTGTTTCAATTCCGACACACAAGCATGCAGACTGATGCTGTTCTCATGATTGCACTGCCAGTTTGCTACGGCTTATGTTGCTACAACAAGAAGGAGTACTCCATGGGACTATTTTTGTCTGCATGTTTGGGAATTGAGACTTTGGAAGAAAACTGGCTGTTAATTGTTCCTGCATCCATACTTGGAAAGTGATTATAATCAGGTAATGACAAACTGGGCAATTGCCTGATGGTGCATTGATTGCATGATTGGCTGGATAATTATCTCTGCAAGTGTTTTTGAGTTGAGGAAAAGGAATAATGAATATAGGACTTTGAATAAGGGACAGGTCTAAAGGCTTCTTTGGAGAAATTCTCTGCGGATTTTTCTCTCCTGCATAAAATTGGCTTCTCATTGCAATTACCCCACGAGTTTGCAGCTCAGTACAAAGATGAGAGAAAACTTTGGTTCAGAGGTGTGTGTGGCTCAGCACTCTTTGGGTGACTCCTCCTCTAATTCAGTCCCTGCAGAAAAACACTGCCCAGTGTTCCAAATGGGTAGCAACAATGCAGAGAACTGGATGACTGGATAGCCAATATGGTGGTTAGATTTGGACTAGGGTAGCCCAGGTTGAAATCCCTAATCAAAAATGATGTACAGTGGTACCTTGGGTTACATACGCTTCAGGTTACAGACTCCGCGAACTCAGAAATAGTTTTGTTGTTGTTGTTTAGCTTGGGTTAAGAACTTTGCTTCAGGATGAGAACAGAAATTGTGCTCTGGCGGTGCGACGGCAGCAGGAGGCCCCATTAGCTAAAGTGGTGCTTCCGGTTAAGAACAGTTTCAGGTTAAGAACGCACCTCCGGAACGAATTAAGTACTTAACCTGAGGTACCACTGTAGTGACTTTCACAAGGTTATTATAAGGTAAAATAGAACAATCCCTGTATGTTGTGCTGAGTTCTTAGGAAGAACAAGGTGCACATGTAATAGTCAATGGAAGAAACATTAAGGGTCTCTCTATACATCCTTTTTATTGTGCTTTCATGATTATTTGTGTTGTTGGTGTTATTAGGGTGCTTATATGTGATCCTACATTCAGGACTGGCTCTCCCATGAAGCAAGGTGGGACGACCACCTCAAGCACCAGAAGCCCAGAGGAAGCAGATCCCAATGTAGTTCTTTATTCTTCCCCTGCTCCCTGACGTAGATCTTCACTCACCCTTCCCCGGCAGAGAGGGGGAGCCATTTTGTCATTTGCCTCAGGTGCCAAAATGTATTGGGCTGGCCCTGCCTGCATTCAATACTTGCAAAAGTTTCAGGGCAGTTGTACTGCTTCATTAGCAATCGGTGCCAGGAGTTGGGTGGTGATGGTTTTTTTGGTTGCACTATAGTGCTGGCAATGTGCTCAATTAGATTTGCTTCTTTGTGATGTAACCATCCCCTCCATACTTCCAATTGATGCCAGATACTGGCATTCTTATGGGGGTTTTGTGTATGGAATTGAGTGAAGGTTTAGCACAGCAATCACGGCCTGAACAGAATAACTTTCAAAGTGTAAAAATGAAGGTATGATAGCGTGGTGTCATATTACAATGAGAGTATTGAAGAACCACAGTAATAAGGTGGCGAGCAGGAAAAATAACAACAGGAGGCTGTATAGTTTCCAATTTACAATAATTTCCCCAAAGCCTTGCATATTTTCACCATTCACAAGTCAAACAGTGATAGAGCCAAGTGAGCCTCAGAGGCAGTGCATTCCACAATTGAGGTGCCACAGCCAAAAAAGTCCTGTCTTGCATGCTCTGTGCCAAATGTTAGATGGCAGAATTTACAGAGCAGGGAGTCCGCTGATGAAATGAGAGTACAAGTAGACACATATCGAAGGAGGCAATCTGGGTAAACCTGAGGACCACATATCTGAGAACAGGGAACTACAAATATTAATAATGCTGATCTTTGGACAACAAAGATGAGCCAGCTGTTGTCCTCTACCACTCCAACAAAAAGAGAGAGTAAGACATTTTGGGTTGAGTTTGCAGAATGCAGGAACAGAGAGATGACTCTAAAAGGCTAAGCAATCCCCTTTGGGGGTAGATATGGCACAGAGAGCAGCTTAAACGAAATGGACAAAGTAAATACTGAATGGATGGTAATGGACATTTGATAGAGGAATTAATTCTTAAAGATGGGAAACCTTTCAGTATTGTATATATGCTTACTGCTTGCAAAGAGCGGTGCTCATTAAAACTAATGCACGGCTATTTACAGCAAAACCCGTACGAAGGAAGCTATGGAGTTCTATCAGAGATAAAGCCTTTCCAGATGTTTCTGAAAGTGCAGGGTTTCTCAGATGCAAACGCAAGAAAAGTAAGAGCATAAGAAAAGGCCTTCTAGATCAGACCAAGGTGTTTATGGGGATCACACCAACAAGGCACAAATTGATTGCAAAAATGACTTGGGAAAAAGATTGAAGACACATCTTCCTTAGCTTTGCTGCTGCTAGCTAATTAAGGGTTTGCTAAACACTGGGGCATACAAATTACGTCTCTGCTATGTAATGTGTGGTGTGGACTATGTACCAGTGCAGACAGAAGGTCCTGAGCTAAATTTCTTACATCCTTGGTTAAAAGAATTAGGTAGGAGTTGATGGGACAGACATTTGCCTGAGACCCCAGAGAGCCAAAATAGGTAGATGCCAGGTAGATAGTCAGATGCTGAATAGCCAATACACAATTTTTACACAATTTCAATATATGCGTATGGTCTGCCTTCAAAAATAGTCCAGGAACTGCATTTGATCCAGAATAGGGCTGTAAGATTATTCTATGGGATTGGGCAGTTTGACCATATTATACTTCTGCTTTGTCAGCTGCACTGCTTCCGTTCCATTTCTGGGCCCAAGTTAGAGTGCTGGTCTTCACCTTTATACCTGTAAGCAGCTTGGGAACAGATTACCTGAAAGATTACCTTCTCCCATGTGTACGTACCTGAACCTTAGGATCCTTTTCAGAGGCTGTGCTCAGAGTACCAGTGTCAAAACAAAAGGAGAGGGCCTTTTCAGTATTGGCACCCCAGTTATGGGATTTCCTTCTATAAGAGTCTTGCCTGGTCCTTTTGTTGTGGTTTGTTTAGTGCTAGGTGAATACTCTTTTTGTTCACCCAGTCCTTCTCAATCACTTAGGTTTTTGCTTAAAATATGGAAGCATTCAGAGCACTTTGCGTTATGGTGTGCCATACAAATGCCAGAGATGGAGAGGCCAGTTTGAGGCATGGGTGTAGCCAGGATTTATGTTGGGGGTGGGGGGACTGAGTTATCTGCAACACAAATGGTCAGTTAGTTAAGTATTTTTATTTATTTACCTGTTTTAGGGGTGGCAGCTACCTCCCCTGCACTCCCCTGGCTATGCCCATGGTATGAGGCAGCTTCTTATATTCCTATGAGTCTTATATCCAGCAAGTCCCCAGTCAGAATCCATGTGTCTCTTAATTTCTCTAAGGGCCTCTACTGACAGTTTCACTCGACGGCTGAGTTGAGTTGCCAGGCAACTGGCAAATGCATTCCAAAGATATGTCCAAATAAGTTGGTCCACCCCAAAATGGAAGGATGCCCCCAGAATCCTCTGCAAGTTTGCAGGGGATCCCGAGGATCATGTTTCAGGCTCATAGGAGCCTCTCAAAATAATGCCACTGCAAATACTACTTGGCTTGTTCCTGCAAAAAGGATGGCCTGGCCAATATGGAAACCACTTCCAAATCAATGCAGGGCGCCCCCATCTAAACTAGGAGTGATGCTGAAATAAATAAATAAATAAAAACATTCCTCGCCCATAAAAAGGTAAAGATACCCCTGCCCGTACGGGCCAGTCGTGTCCGACTCTAGGGTTGTGCGCCCATCTCACTCAAGAGGCCGGGGGCCAGCGCTGTCCGGAGACACTTCCGGGTCACGTGGCCAGCGTGACAAAGCTGCATCTGGCGAGCCAGCACCAGCGCAGCACATGGAAACGCCGTTTACCTTCCCGCTAGAAAGCGGTACCTATTTATCTACTTGCACTTAGGGGTGCTTTCGAACTGCTAGGTTGGCAGGCGTTGGGACCGAAAGACGGAGCTCACCCCGTCGCGGGGATTCGAACCGCCGACCATGCGATCGGCAAGTCCTAGGCACTGAGGTTTTACCCACAGCGCCACCCGCGTCCCTGGTTCTTCGTCCAGTAAGGGAGTGGAGGATGGGGGTCCTATTTCCTCTCCAAAGATGAGGAAGGTGAAAGAGAAACAATAACAACAATAACCAATCATAGTGGTGTGGAATCTTTTTTTTTTTTTTTACAAAGCTAACTGGTTTCATCAGAAAATGACAAGCTACCTTCAGTAATAAACTCCCTAAAATAAGACACATCATGAATTGTGGGACATATTTTGCTCTACATTACCATCCATTGAAAACAGTACCCTTCTTTATTCTGCTCAACTTGGTGATTTAATTGAATTATGTTAAGAGCTCTGAGAATCAAAATTAAGAAAGCAATATCAAGCTGACTTGACAAAAAAAAAAATTTAATCTGATTGCAAAAAAAGGATAATAGATCTTAAATGGAAATTGTTCTTAGTATTACTAATGTACAGAACGTGATTTGATCACTTATTATTATTATTACCCCAATGAATTGATTTAGACACGCGTTATGTTCATTCGCAGAAGTTACACATCTGCATATAAACCATTTTAAGTACAGGGTAACAGGAACTCACTTTAAAGAGTAACAGGAAATGGCAAATACAAACGCATGGTGAAATCATTTGGTTACAAAAGGAATGTTCAGCTCTTTAATGGCCTAATGCATGCTAGAATAGTGTGGGGTAATTTGTTCAACACCTACTTAAGCAGAAAGCAGCAAGGAGGGGTGAGTCTTTCCTTCTCTTAGAGAAGGAAAGCAATCTATTGCATGTCAGAAAAGCATCAGGGACCCTTTAGAGATACGGTAAGGCAATGTGCGTGGCTGGGTGCAGATGAAAGAGAAGCATCAAGCAAGCCTTTGAAGCATATTTCTAAAATCACATTTAAATTCATCAGGTGTCACTTAAAACATTTATATCCTGCCCCTCCTGCCCATTTGTGATGGTTTACGCGCCCCCCCCAAACCCTCAAAGAACAAAAGTACCACTGAAAAAATGTTACTCCAGAACAATCAAACATGCACTAATGAAATGCTCAGGTTACTGGAAAGTCTTGCAGGTTGCAAATGCAAAGACCTGGGCATTTATCTGTGGGAGAGGATCTTAGGATCTGGCTTGATTTTCTTTGTGCAAATGGCTTCCAGGAGAGAAAGATGTGTTTCCTGTTCACACCGAAGCTACTTAATAATACTAGTAGTAGTAGTAGGGGAAGCAGGCGTTCAAAGAACAAGCAATCACATGAACATATGTGTGTAAAACAGGCCACAGCCATGATACATTGAAAGAGAGCTTTCAACTATTTTGTGTAAAACCTAATTGTAAGAAATCAATCTTTTAGTGTAGCAGCACTCCCTGCCCACTGACACCTTCCCTGTAGTTTTTTCAGTGCCTGCTAAAAACACTTTTGTTTAGGCAAGCTGTCAAGGTTGCTTCAAGATCCTAGCTCACAGAGGATCACGCTAGCCAACGGTCATTAAGTAAAAGTCTTTATTGAGTTACAGTTTCCATTCTCAAGCTGCTGCGTGCAACCCTACGTCTAGTAGCTAGATCGGCGAAGCTCCGTCTGAATCTCCGCCCCTCGTACACCAACTTAATATCCTAGCCCTGCTCCACCTTTTCCGCCTGACTGTTCTTCTCTGGGTCCCTCTGCCCCCCTGGGTCTCTTCCTTCCGGGATTCTTCGGACGCTGACCCCCCGGACTCTCCTGTCTCCTTGCGCCGGGCTTTAGGACCCGGCTCTCTTTCCGGGCTGCCTACTGCGCCTCCTTCCTGTGCATTTGAACTTGGCGCGCGCGCCCAACCTTCCACCTTCCGTCTAACCGTTTCTTCGCTCCCAGATAGAGGTGTGGCCACCCCTGACTCGTGCCCTCCCTCCTGCTGTGAGCTGCCAGCGCTTGCCCCCTGGCTCCTTTCCTCTTCCCTGTTCTCTGGCGGTGACGCTGGACCCGATCTCCAACTGCTCTCCTCTGATTCCCCTCTGGCTCTATCTCCCTGGGGTGCCCCCCTAAACTCCCCCCTTGCCTTGGCCACTGGTGCTCCTTTCTGTGAATCCTCCGACTCACTGGAGAGACTCGGAGATCTCGGGTCGTCGTCATCGCTCATCCTTTCTTCTGCCTCCTCCCCTTCGCTCTCTGTTTCCTCCCTTGCCCTTGCCTCTGCTCCTGAACCCCTGACATCCATCCCCCCCTCGAAGCCCCCCACTCCCCCTTCCCCTCCTTCCGGTGCTGGAGCTGGGTGCTGCTGCGTCAAGGAGACGAATGTCGGGTACCGTTCGGTTCCCGTAGCGGGCCTCCCTCCGAAGTCTTCCGGTTCTTCCTCCCTTCTCTCGTCGACGACGGTCACCTCTGCTTCCATCTCTGTGCCGCCGTGCTCGAAACCTGGATCGTCCCCGAAAATGTCCATGTGCGTCTCTCCCTCGCTTCCTCCAGGCGGCGTTGCTCGGCCTGGACCTTCTTGCCACTTCCTGCGCCACTGTTCCTCTGGTTTGTCGTCCCACCAATACGAGGGTTCTGAGGCAGATCCCGAGGGCGACCCCTCCGGGGAACGGACGTCTCGTATCGGGTCCTCGTCCGAGTCGAACCCCCGGAACGTGCTGCCCGAAAGCGTGGGTGTGAAAAGCCAGTCGTCGAAAAAGTCTGCTGGCATCGGTCTATGTGGGAAGAGGGCATGAAACTCGTCTTTGAGCAGAGGTTCGTCCAAGGCGTAGTCCGGCACCCAACTGTTCGCACTGGCCGGGGTGCCCTCCCTGGCGAGAAAGTATTCTACCCCTTCTTCCCCCCATCTGGAATCCAAAATCTCTGTGACTTCGTTGATGCGCTCCTTCTGTGCCACTCCTGCGTGCCCTGTTCTGTCTCTGGCCGGACTCTGCGCCGTTCCGGGTTCCTGAAACCTGTGCGGTGCCTTGTAGGGAGCGAGCACCGATCTGTGGAATACCGGATGCATTCTGGAACCCTCCGGAAGCGCCAGCCTGAAGGCCACCGGGTTGACCTGCTCTTCGACTTGATAGGGCCCCAGTTGCTTATGCCCTAGTTTCTTCTCGGCCAACGACCTGGCCGGCACTGCGTGGGCTGCTAACCAGACCCAGTCCCCCACGTGTAGCTCTTCGCCAACCCTTCTGCGTTTGTCCGCTTGTACCTTGTATGCGTGCTTGGCCAGCTCCAGGTGGCGCCTCAGCTGATCGTGGACTTCCTGCAGTTCCGACGCGAACGCATCTGCCGTCTGCGGCTCCCCTTCCCCCAGCCTTTCCAGTCCCGGGAAGGTTCTGGGGTGCCTCCCGTTGTTGGCGAAGAACGGTGTGACCCCCGTGGACACGTGCTTCGTGTTGTTGTAAGCGAACTCGGCGAGCGGCAGGTAATCCACCCACGTCGCAGGCTGTTGATTTGCATAACACCTCAAGTACTGCTGCATGATGGCATTGACCCGCTCTGCTTGCCCGTTGGTTTGCGGGTGTCTCGCCGACGCCAGGTTGATCTTGACGTTCAGGAAGCCCATCAGCCGCTGCCAGAAATTTGAGATGAACTGCCGCCCCCGGTCGGACAGAATAGACCGTGGCAGACCGTGAACCTTGAACACGTGGTCTATGAACAGTTTGGCGGTTTGTTCCGCCGTGGCCACCTTCGCACACGGAATGAAATGTGCCATCTTGGAGAACAAGTCCACCACCACCAGCACTGCCGTCTTGCCCCTCGAGCTGGGCAGATCCGTGACAAAGTCCAGGGCCACTCTCTCCCAAGGTTCGGCCGGAGTTTGCAGCGGTTCCAACAGTCCGGCCGGCGGTCTCAGCACTGGCTTCGCCCTCTGGCAGGTGTCACACCTCGCCACGTAGTCCGCGACCTCCCTTCTCATTCCAGGCCACCAGAAATCCCTGGCTACTAGTTCCACCGTCTTCTCCTTGCCGAAGTGCCCTGCAGTGGGCGCGTCGTGCAGCTGCTGCAGCACCTTGGCGCGAAGTTCGTCTCCCGGCACGTAGATGGCCCCTTTACGGATGAGCAATCCATCTCTTAGCTGGAAACCGTCGGCCGCTGCTTTGCCCCTTTGCACCTCTGAGATCTTTGCTTGCGCGAAGGAGTCCCCCTGCAACGCTCGTCGCACCGCCTCCAGATCCACGGTTGCCGCGGCGCACGCCCACACTGTTGGTGCGAAGATGTGCATGGCGGCCGCTGGCGTTGCTTCCTCCAGATACTGTGGCTTGCGGGAGAGAGCGTCCGCCATGATGTTGGTGTCCCCCGGGACATACTCTATTCGGAAGTCGAAGTTCGCAAAGAACTCAGCCCAACGTATCTGCCTTTGGTTCAGGAACTGTGCCGTGCGCCAGTGCTCTAGGTTCTTGTGGTCCGTGCAAACCTGCACCGTGTGCTTGGCGCCGATCAGAAAGTGCCTCCACGCCTTGAACGCTGCATGAATGGCCAGCAACTCCCTGTCCCATATGGTGTAGTTCTGCTCGGACTTGCTGAGCTTCCTGGAGTAAAACGCTCCCGGTCGCCACACCCCCTGCGGGTCTTTCTGCAGCAGGACCGCCCCCACGGCTCTGTCCGAGGCGTCAGTCTCCACCCTCATCGGCTTGCTGGGGTTGACATGAAGCAGCTGCTCTTCCGACGCGAAGAGACGCTTGAGTGCCTGAAAGGACTGTTCCGCCTGCTCTGTCCAAATGAACTTCTTCTTCTTGGAGCTAAGCGTGTCAGTGATGGCCGCCGTCTGCATAGCGAAGCCCTTGATAAACTTGCGATAGAAGTTCGCAAAGCCGACAAACCGTTGGACCTCCTTCCGGTTGCGCGGGCTCTTCCAATCCAACACCGCTCGAACCTTGGCGCTGTCCATGGCGAGCCCCGTGTCAGACAGCTTGTAGCCCAGAAAATCCACCTCCGTCACGTCAAATTGGCACTTCTCCAGCTTGGCGTAGAGCCTATGGTGCTTCAGCCTGTTCAGTACTTCCTTGACGTGTTTGTCATGCTCCTGTTGCGACTCCGAAAAGATCAGGATGTCATCTAAGAAACAGACGCACGTCTTGTAGAGAAGTCCCGCCAACACGTGATGCGTGAATGCTTGAAAAACGTGGGAGCCATTTTGCAATCCAAAAGGCATAACTCTATATTCGTAGGTCCCCAGTGGCGTGAACATGGCTGTTTTCCACTCGTCTCCCTCCCGCATGCGAATGAGGTTGTACGCACCTCGCAGATCCAATTTGGTGAACACTCTGCCCTTCCGCACCTTTGCGAGGAGGTCGTCAATTCGGGGCATGGGGAAGTCCGACGGCTTAGTCACACTGTTCAAGATCCTGTAATCCACTACGAGCCTCTTTTGGGGCGTATCCCGCTTCTTAACGAAGAACACCGGGCTGCCTCCCACCGCCTTGGACTCTCGGATGAAACCGCGCTCCAAATTATGATCTATGAACTCCTTGAGTTCTTGCAGCTCGTCCTCTGACATGGAATACAGTCTCCCCTTAGGCAGCGCCGCCCCTGGCAGCAGGTCAATCTTGCAGTCATATGGCCTGTGAGGGGGTAGCCTGTCTGCCTCCTTCTCGCAGAAAACTTCCAAAAATTCTGCGTACTTGTGGGGAATCGCTTGCAGCGTGCCTAGCAGTAGCTGTGACTCCTCTTCCTCTCCTTCCTGCCTGGGCACGATGCAGTGTTCAGCACAAAAGGAAGAGCCGAAGGTCAGCTGCCTCTGGTACCAAGCCAGCGTTGGGCTGTGTTTGTCCAGCCAACTCATGCCCAACACAATGGGCGTGTCCGACAATTGAGTGACGTTGAAGCTGATGACTTCTTGGTGATTCCCAAGTCGCATCACCATCGGTGGCGTCTGCTGCACCACTTGCCCTCCTAGCAGCTCCCTGCCATCCACCGTGACCACCTGCAGGGGCAGTGTGGCCGGCAGCAACTGTATAGCATGCTGGTTGACAAAGTCCTGCCCCATAAAGTCCGCATTGCTGCCTGAGTCAATGGTGATTGGCACGTCCATGGTGATGCCATTGGGCAGCTGGAGCGACGCGGTGAGCCTCACCACTGGTTTGGGCGGGAGGGGGTTCACGGGCTGTAAAATCTCTGGGGACTGCATCATTAATACGTCTGGCTGGGCCCCAGTGCCTCTTCCTCCAGCCAGACAGCGTCGTTTCCCTGCTGTGGTTCTCCTTGCTGCGTTGCTGCAGTCGCCATTGCTGAGGCTGCAGTGAGCTTGTGGAGCCTCTGGGGACACTCTTTCGCCATATGCCCTGGCTCCTCACAGACGTAACACTTCCTGTTCCCTCTAGGAGGCTTCGCTTTCACTGCTGCTGGTGCTAGGGCTCTGGTTGCTGACTGAGCCCTGGCACCTCCAACCTCCATCGGTTCAGCTCCTCCCCCTGGCGGAGGCGTGGATTGCGTACGTGCTGCTTCTCTGGGAAAGAAGGAGGAGCCCCTGGCTGGTTCGCGCCCTCCACGCCCTTCGTCCCTGTTCCACGGACGTCCTTCCAGCCGTACCCCCACTGCCAGCGCCCTCTGCACGACCTCCTGGGTGGTCCGGGGTCTCTCCCCCCTCGCAATCTCATCTTTTACAGAGCTGTTTAGTCCCTCCCAGAAAAGGTCTCTTACAGGGGTCGCATCTCTGTCCCATTCTAGGGCACTGGCCAAGGCGAAAAAGCGGGCATGGTACTGCCGTACGCTGGCCCTTCCCTGCTTCAGTCCTTGAATCTGTTGCCGAGCAAGATCCACGTCAATGCTTGATAAAAAACACGCATCCATCGCTTTAATAAAGGCATTCGCATTTTGGAGCGCCGGATCGTTATCCCTCCATAAATTGCGCAGCCATGCTCTGGCATCCCCATGCAAATAAGACATGATGAATCCCACTTTCTCTTGCTCATCTCTAAAATCTTTACTCAGCAGCTGCAGTGCACACAGTACGTCTGCTTTAAAATTGGGATACTGTTGCAGGTTCCCATCGAAGTGAGAGACCAGACCGCCTGTGCGTCTCCCCAACCCAATCCCCTCTGGTTTGGGTGTCTGTTGCCCTTGCTTCGTAAGCACTTCCAACCTGACCTGGAGATCCCTGTAGGCGGCAGCTGCGTCCTCCTCTCTCTTCCTGGATGCGAGAGCCTCGGCATTCAGCTGTGACACTGCTTCTCTGAGTTCCGCTATCTGCTGTTCAGCCGTCATGTCGGCTGCCGTTCGTGAGCTCACTAGTAGGCACCTGCTTCTCTCCTCTCCTCGAGGCTGTAGATGCCCACAATACAGGGGACGGAGCTTACTGTCAAGGTTGCTTCAAGATCCTAGCTCACAGAGGATCACGCTAGCCAACGGTCATTAAGTAAAAGTCTTTATTGAGTTACAGTTTCCATTCTCAAGCTGCTGCGTGCAACCCTACGTCTAGTAGCTAGATCGGCGAAGCTCCGTCTGAATCTCCGCCCCTCGTACACCAACTTAATATCCTAGCCCTGCTCCACCTTTTCCGCCTGACTGTTCTTCTCTGGGTCCCTCTGCCCCCCTGGGTCTCTTCCTTCCGGGATTCTTCGGACGCTGACCCCCCGGACTCTCCTGTCTCCTTGCGCCGGGCTTTAGGACCCGGCTCTCTTTCCGGGCTGCCTACTGCGCCTCCTTCCTGTGCATTTGAACTTGGCGCGCGCGCCCAACCTTCCACCTTCCGTCTAACCGTTTCTTCGCTCCCAGATGGAGGTGTGGCCACCCCTGACTCGTGCCCTCCCTCCTGCTGTGAGCTGCCAGCGCTTGCCCCCTGGCTCCTTTCCTCTTCCCTGTTCTCTGGCGGTGACGCTGGACCCGATCTCCAACTGCTCTCCTCTGATTCCCCTCTGGCTCTATCTCCCTGGGGTGCCCCCCTAAACTCCCCCCTTGCCTTGGCCACTGGTGCTCCTTTCTGTGAATCCTCCGACTCACTGGAGAGACTCGGAGATCTCGGGTCGTCGTCATCGCTCATCCTTTCTTCTGCCTCCTCCCCTTCGCTCTCTGTTTCCTCCCTTGCCCTTGCCTCTGCTCCTGAACCCCTGACACAAGCCTATCCATGTTAAGTTGTGGGTGAACATATCAGACGACACAGCGATTCTTCAAACAGCTCTTGTTTATTCACAGGCCAGAACTGAACTGAACTGAAGGGTTCAGCCAGCCTGCTTATATAGAGCTCCACTAGAACGCAACAGTAACCATTTTCTGTAACTATCCAATCACTGAACGTCACTTTCGATCCCTTATTTGCATACGTGGACCTGAGTGAAAACTATCTACAGTATCCCCCTGCTGGCCCAGGGGGAGAACTTCAGTACATAACAATCCAGATATGTAGAATGCTGACATTTCAACCTGCTTTTTAGTGTATCATTGATTTGAATTTTTTGGGGAAAGTTTTTAAAACTTTTTTTACTGGTAATTGCATTGCTTAGTTCTTTTTCTAAACTGCTTTGAGTTTATTTTTTACAATCAAGTGCTACATAAATGCAATGAAATAAATTAAAAGGACAGGAGAAAGGCAGATGTTCTATGCCTGTGCCGAAACAGGAGTCCTGTTTTCAATAAATGGTTTGAAACCCCACCTCCCCTTTGAGTAATCTTTCAGGAAAGGGCAGATACAAATGTTCAGCTCATTATTTCTGCGCAGCACAATCCTCTTGGCAAGAGATAGAGAGATGGGGGAAAGGACTACACTCTGCATATTGCCTCTGATTGCCTCTTTTAAAGTAGACATTGTATCCGTAGTGTAATATTATGCATCATCTCTGCATCCTCTCTAAAGTAGGCAAGCCACAGTAAAGTGCCCGGCCTGATCCCATCCCCCTCATCTGGCAAATGTTCTGCCAAGAAAAGAGCATGGGTTTGGGATTTTGCAGCAAAAGAGAGGTTTTGTTTTTCAAAAAGAGCACCACTTTTCAAACAAAACTTTCCACTCTGAAAAAAGTGTTGTTTCACCAGGGGCTAGTGAAGGCTGGCATAAAATGTTGTCAAGGTGTATCTCCCAGCCTGACTCCTGGGTAAGTTTAAAAGGCACAGGCAACATGGATTGATGCCATAGCATCAAAGGGGGTGTTCTGGGATCTCACTCCACTTACGCCCACAGTGTTACAAGCACAAGTTGCAATGAGTTAGTGAGTCAAACAGGGATTACTCATAAGGAAATAGGTTGGGGGCGCTGGCAGACTTTGGGGTCTCAGATTTCAGTGGCACCCTGTGCAATGCCAAAATTTGGTGACACCACCCCTCTCCCCGCTTCTCGCTCTCCATTCTAAATGGAATTCTGGCACCAAGGGCCTTCTCGGTGGTGGCGCCCGCCCTGTGGAACGCCCTCCCATCAGATGTCAAGGGAAAAAACAACTATCTGACATTTAGAAGACATCTGAAGTCAGCCCTGTTTAGGGAAGTTTTTATTTTACTCTGTTTTTAATCTGTTGGAAGCCACCCAGAGTGGCTGGGGTAACCCAGCCGGATGGGCGGGCTATAAATACTAAATTATTATTATTATATTATGGGCACCCAGCGAGACCAAACTAGTCGCACCCCCCTAAATCCACCTCTGTGGTGGGAAGCATATCTTTAAGAAGGGCAGATAGTGCTTGGCTGATGGCATATTAAGATAAACTAGAAAGTATACTTGGGGGTGGGGAGGGAGAGCAATAAATAATAAAAATCCCATCTCTAATTGCTGCATTTAGCTGTAGCTGGATAACAATCTTCACAATGAATAATCCCTGTCCTAAACCATAGTATATGAGTTATGGTAGAGTTCCCTGTATATTTTATTAACCACATGCTGCAAATTTCATTAGCTCTTCAAGGGTCTGTGGCCCTTTAAGTTTTGATAAAGACAGGCACAAGTAACTAATATGGCATCTTTATATAATTGATGCCATTTCCTAGCGAGGCGTTGTGAAGAATAAATGGCTTTTGAATGCACAACGCACCCTCTTCTCCAAGATTCCTCCTTCTCCCTACACAACTTTGAAGAATTAACACTTTTACACTCTTGATCTAAACTCTAAAGAAAGAAGTCTCAGAAACCAAGGAAGATAATGCAAAGTTGTTTCCCCAGGACTTGTAACCCTGATCTGCCTGCCCACATGGTTAGAGGTTTCCTAATACAGTATTATAGTGGGATATGAAGACTGTAGGTTTTTCTTGACTGCAGTTTTCCTGCTTCAAATCATTTAGAGAAGCAATTAAAATGCAAGTGATATAAAATTTACATAATTTTGTAGTGAAGATATGTCTTTTTTTAAAAAATAATAATCGGTGTAGCTAGTGCAGGGGACTTCAAGATGAAAGTGGGGACATTTGCCTCTTGGGGACTTTTCGAGTTTAGTAAATAAATGCAGAGACCACTACCAAAATCAGTGGTGGAGCAAAAAGTTTCCCACATCGTTATTTCAGCAATTGGGAAATTGTGGGGTGTGCTGGGCACTAAAAGCTTTTAATGTTTTAAAATATTAGAAGATACTGCCACCTAAAGGTGTTTTGACTGTTGTGCAGCTGTCACTTTTTACAACATATTTCACACCAAGCGTTCAACAACCACTTTTGCAAGGTGGAAAAAAAGCATATGGCCATATATAGCAGGTCTGGAGCACCCCAAAGTCCATGGAAGGGTCAATGGGGACTGTGCTTTGAAAACTGTTGGGATTCAGACACAGAAGTGATACAGGCAGTGTCTACTTGCTGGTGGAGAAAGATCAGAGTTGGAGAATTTTGCTTCATTTTGCTTCCAAAACCAGTGCAGTTAATAAGGGACTTCGGAAGTAAATGAAGGACATGCTCGTGCTGTAAGAGGGAGCCACTCTATGGATGTCATTTCCCCCAGGCAATAGACTTTTCCCCACTGTCAGGACTTGCCAGCTGATACAACAGCAAAGCTCGGGCTGCAATATCTACTACAAGAGCCTTCAGTTGTTGCCTTGCTGTCTTATCCAGCTCCTTGTTTCTTGCCTTATTTTCTTCTCCAATGGTTTCAGCAATTGTGTTCCAGAATTAGTGCTAGTCTTCCCTAAATGGACAGCTCCCCCATATCCCTTGCAAGTCTGTGTCTCCAGACCAACCAGTTCATGTACACCCCGGGCTCTGTAGAAATCTGACTCTGTAACCTTGCTATTCTCCTGCCCCTTGCCCCAGACAATGTTGCGTGAATCCGTATATGGACAAAAGTTTCCAGCACCTACATTTTCCACCAAGAACAGCCAACAAATCTGAAAATCCAACTGTTTTTATTTAATTGCTATAGTTTGTGAAATATCATTTTATAATATACATTAGGCAGGTACATTTGTTTGCTTACTTGTGCAGTATGTGTACATAAGTATCGCATTGATGTAAGTAATCCCACTTATTTTAAAACATTGTGTGAATACATGCAGCCTGACTTGTATGAGTAGAAATACGTGATTGCTGTAGTGTTTTGCAGGAATTATAATTTCCCCCACACAATTTAACAGTTACGTAGTATAAAAATTACTTCCATGTGTGGGCATGTAATGGGAGGGGCAGCCATGATATATTCAATAAGAATTAATTTAGACTCAAATGGATTGACTCACCATGCCTTCTCTGATACTTCTTTAAAACAAAACTCAGTCTTAAACAACCACAACATATCTTGAACTGGTTACCTGAAGGATATCATTCAGGGATTGAATCTGTGCACTATCAGCAAGCTCTGGCCAGATAATGAACAGGAGAGACCAGTTACAAAACACAGCAAGTCAGGTGATGCTCTTTGATCTGTACAAAAACCTCCAGGTATGGTTTACTAGCCAGTCTGTACAATTAGAAGACCAGCTTTTACTGGCTACAGGTCACCTTTGCTTTGTCTTTCTCTGCAAAGGAGCTGAATCTGACAGTTTGTTGTTAGCCATTTGCAACACAAGGCCCATATCTCATGATAAACTATTCTGGGCAACTGGACTCTTTCCTGGTCCCAAAATGTATTTTTGAATAAGGGGGGGGGGTAACAACAAAGCATTCATAGATAAAGAGAAGTCCATGGCTCTTTTTTTTTTTTTTATCGTGGCCCCAACAGCTACCAAAATAACATGCTAACTAATCAGTCAATAAAGCTAAGCAGTAAAGGTACAAATCTTTTCTCCTTTAACTATTATTGAAGACTTTCCAGTTGCAATATTTAGTCCCGCTAAGAGCATCAAGAGGATACACAAATGGGAAAGCTTCACAGTTAAAAGTGTTAAATAAAGGTGGCTATAATGATGGAAATATTTTTGTAGTGTTACACTTCCTGGAAAATTGTATTGCGACAAGAAAAATAGCGAACTGTAAATCACTTGGGTTCACTAGTGTCTGTGATCGTCACTTGAATAATGTCATTAGTGGTGCCTGTGACGTTACTGTAAGATGGAGGAATAGATACGGGAGATGGGCTGTGGGAGTTACTTGACTGACTGTCTTCGTTTTCACTAAGTGTGACTGCAGACCCACCTTCCTCCTCATGTATGCATTCCAAGGGGGTGCTGTTGCAGGTTTCCTGACAGACTTCTTTCACTGCTTGGTGAAGGAGATACATCCTGAAAGCCCTCTGGATAATGGCAGCAGATTCCTCCTCTTTTCTCTTGGGAGTCGTTATAATGGGTTCGTTGGCAATCTTCTCTGGATACTTTTCTTCTATCTGGGTCTCAAGTGGACCCATGTCCCCATATTCTCCCAATACCCTTTTGGTAAAAGCAAACAAAATATCCAAGCAGTGGATTTTATTTCCGTTTACCATAGGAAGGTCCATTAACATCAGCTGTTGCCTGTTTGGTTTGGGTATGCGTAAAGGTTCTGCTAGAGCATCAGCGAAGTCTGAAAGTGCGAAGTAAGAAATAAATTGGGTTGCGCGAGGATCAAATTTTGCCCAAATCTCATAAAAAATTTCAAAATCATCGTCGCCTAGAGGTTCTGTGCTTTCCTCCGTGGCAACATTCAAGTTCTCTATGATGACAGCAATGTACATGTTAACTACAATGAGGAATGATATAATGATGTAGCTTACAAAATAGGCAATTGCCACACTCCTGTTTACGCAGGGACCATTTCCACCTAAATTGGGAGCACAAGTGATGTTCTCAGTGTTCAGCATTGGGTTGAGAAGGTCATGCCAGCCAGCAGATGTTGTTATTTGGAAGAGACAAAGCATACTGCTGCCAAAGGTTTGGAAGTTGAAAATGTTGTCAATCCCACCTTGCCAACTTGCACAGGCAAAGTTAGACATACCAAAAATAGCATAAATAAACATGATCAGAAAAAGGAGAAGCCCAATGTTGGTGAGAGAAGGAAGGGACATCAGTAATGCAAAAAGGAGGGTCCGAAGCCCTCTGGCTCCTCTGATAAGTCTCAGTAGTCGACTAACACGGGCTACTCGAATTATTCTCAGGATTGTAGGAGGGAAATCAAGTGCTTTTCGAAGTTGTCCAGCTGCAGAACCTATTAAAATAATTCATTTTTTGAAAAATTCAGCAACAATGCATTTTTATTTCCAGTTTAAGCTAAGCCAAAATTAAATATTTAGGTCTATATTTAGGCTGCACTAAAATAATTGTTATGTGAATGCCTGTTTAGAGGACAACAATGGCTGGCTCCAGTGAGATGGAGCTCTTGCAAGATCTCACAGAGTGCACAAGATCTCCTGCCACTACCACTACAAGTGGCATCTGGGATGCTGTAGGGGCAACATCTCTTGGTGTTCTGCCACCTGTATTAGCCCATCTCATGAGCAGGCAGGCCCTGGATCTATGAGCAAGCATGAGGATTCAGCAAATGGAGCATGTCTATTTACTCAATCTGGACATCCATCTCTCAGACCATATTCTGCACCACATGACATTCTTGCAACCACACAGATTCCTTGATCTCCATAATTTAATACAATTGGCACCTTCTTAGGTATGCAGACTTGGTGCAAGCTCACATTTTTGCATTTGCTTATTGCTGGCAAGAAATAACCCTGATGTACATGAACTATTTTTTTTTACTTACTAAGTATTGAAAGAATCACAACCACAAAATCAAATATATTCCAACCGTCTTTGAAGAAATACAGTCGCAAAGCCAACATTTTGATGATGCACTCTCCAGTAAAGATAGCGACAAATACAAGATTTATATTTTCAAGAAGGCCCTTAACAGCTTCCCCTTCGTCTTCATGTTCTGCTGCCATGATCACCACATTCAATAAAATTAGACTTATAATGAAAATATCAAATGCTTTCTTGTTTACAACGTCAAAAAGAAGTCCTTGGTACATGTTCTGTGGCAAAAGAGGGGAAAAAGCAAGAAGCATTGCATTGGCACCACTGACTCACTAATAATTTCCCCTTTTCTTTGAGGCAAATAACATAATTCTGTACTTTTTGGCTGTTTCTCACTGGGGTTTTTTAAAATTTGCTTTAACTTGTATTTGCTTATATGATAAAACTAATTGATAGCTATGAATGAAAGAAGAAGAGAGGAGGAATCTTTTGCAAGAGAACCAGAAAATTGTCTTTTAAGAGGCTATAGGGACAGATTTTTGCTTGAGCACAGTATTTAGGATAGGAAAGTAATGTTCTTGTTGTTAGATAAAGATATGTAGATACATGTTTTACATGTAGAATATAGTTCCCTAGTTTGCATTATTTCACTATTTGTTGAATTCCACAAGCTAGAATTCTGGACTAAACACCTTGTTTGGTCCTTTTCTCTTCTCATGACGCTCATATCTGGATCATGTGGGTTAATATGAAAAGGGGCTATTGCAGGAATCAACAACCTTTTCAGACGAGCAGGCACCTTTTGGGCACCAGTCACAAAATGGTCGCCATAAGAATGTGGCATAACACAACATGCCATGGCAGGGGACATGACATAACACAAAATAAGAGTACCATCACTGCAGCTGCTTCCTCCCCACCCCAGATGACCTCAGGCTTACCATGGGAAGTCAGCTATGTCCTGCTGGTCTTGGCTGTGAAGTCCACATAGTACTGCTTTCCCATACACAATATTGATTCCATAAACACTGTCTAACAACCGAGAGCACTCCCCAGTACCAGGAAAACTACAAGCTGACACCCACATCCCACAAGTACATCTCTCCCACTTTTTTCAGGCGGTGAGGGTGACAAAGCAAAACACTGAAAAGGTGGAGCAGTCAAATTGCTAATAAAAATTGAGAAGAATAGTGTCTGAACATTGTGCCTCATACCTCAGATTCTAAAAATCCTAGAAACTTCCTCAAAAAATATTAAAAGCTGGGAATCTGGGGGTTGCTTGCCAAGCAGACAAACGTAATGATAAAATTGATGTGATTTTCCTGTTTATATTTTGATGGTGGCGTTAATTATCTGGTTGCATAACACATTTTTAAACAAAATAAAACTGGCAGCAATCACTGATATAATGCTTGTTACAAGAGCAAGTCAAGTTATATAGACCTTTGTTTAAAAATGCATTTTCTTCACTACTATAATTTTTCTAATTTTGCTTAATTTCTTTCATCTTACACAGAGTAAACCTATTGAAATAAGTAAAGAATTCTCACTATGAAAGCAAAAGGCAAAATGTTGACCACTAAATAACTTGTTATACTAGATTTTGAAAGGTAGTTCCAAGTTAATTCCAAAACCAAACAAGGAAATGCACTTATTGTTAGTGGCTGTCTTACCTGCGGCCGTGGAACGGGCTTAAGTGGTTTCTTGTTACCAAGTTTTTTTAATGCGTTATAATATTTCTTTTGTTCGTCTGACATAAAAATGAGTTCTCCCCCTAGGTATAAGGAAATAAATACAAAATGCATCTTTCTGCCTGAAGATATCAAGCTTTTATGCAAATCCAACTAAGTACTTTCTAGCACTATGGGAAATTTAAGCTATTTACTACATTACCATCTGTAGTCACAGTTATGGAGACTCATGGTGAAGACTATGCCTGGATATCCTTCAAAATCAGTGGTGGTTCAAGGTGCTTCCACCACCACCACCAACCATGAGCACCACTGTCTAAAATATAAGGTCCAGATGAAATGAAAACAGTTCCGCAAGTTTTCCATGCCATGAATTGTAGGGCATCACAATTGTGGCAAAACAATGAGAGAACCAGAAGTTTCAATGTTCTAGATGGATACCCCTTACCCTCTTTTTCAGGAACTATGAATACTCCTTTCTAAAGCTACTTTTCTTGCTTTCTGCTAATCAGTCACAAGGAAATCCATTTTTAAGTGTCACTCCTTACTCGGTCATGAAGCTCACTGGGTGACCTTGAGATATCCATCATCTTTCAGACTAACCTACCGCACAGGATAAAATAGGGAGGGGCGGAACCGTGTACACAATCTTGAGCACCTTGGAGGAAAGACCCAGCCAGGCAGGCTACTGTGGGGTAGCTCAGTCAGCAAAACATGAGACTCTTAATCACTTAATCTTAGAGTCATGGGTTTGAGCCCCACGTTGAGCAAAAGATTCCTGCATTGCAGGGGGTTGGACTATACGACCCTCATGATCCCTTCCAGCTCTACAATTCTGTGGTTCTGTTCTGGTTCCCAAGTAATGTAATCTGATATCTCCTGAACAGAACAAGTGGTACTGAGGATTACTTTCTTTCTGATTTTGGCCTTGGACTGACAATGCCTTGGACATGATCAGCTGCAGTCTATTACAACACTGTACTGAACACCATTTCTATCCAACTATTATACAATCTTTATGGGAGTGAAATATTTTGTAACTCATGTGAGTACTTATCTTTTTCCTTTGTTGGTTGAAATTGTCAATAACAACTCCAATGAAGAGGTTTAGCATGAAGAACGATCCAAATATGATAAAAGCCACAAAATAGAGATATGCCCACACATTATTTTCAAAACTTGGCTGTTCATTTTCCTGAAATAAAGTAGAAAGACAAGAAACGCCTTGTTTGTGACTTAATTGTGTCAATTCTTAATTTATCATGAATATTTCATTGCCCTGTTTGATTTGTTTAAAAGCATAAATGGATGCTATGTAATTAGATACACCTTGTGAGACACAGTAGGCAATGTATAAAAGGACACATGCTGAACCCGTCACGGTTCTACACCTGAACTAGTGTCCTGGTACTCTGGTTACTGAAATAAGGTAATCATGACTAGACATACAGCTAGCTATATCCAAAATGGTGGAGGACCAATTAGAACAGGTCACCTCCAGAGATTTACAGAGCCTGCTGGGTTCCCAGGTGCTCTGGGGATTCAGGAAGTAATGTGAGAGATGTTTCTGTGTTTCTTAAATTAGTTTTTATTGAAGATTTTTTTGTGATAGAAAACAAATAAGCAAGGAAATGTACATAAAGCATCTTCACTTTCTTCTTTTTCACAGTTCATTTACATTCAGTATGAGACACTATTGTACTAGGCATTGTGGGGACGGAAGATAGGAGGGAGATGGTTGGGGAGATAATGATCTTTTCATTCTGCTGTATAGTGTTTGTGTGTGGTTTTTGTGTCAGCGTCTCATGGGTAGGTCCTTTATTTATATAGTTATTTGTTTTTGTTGGCATCCAGAGGCCAGAGCTTGGTTGGTTGCATTCAGCTGATTGCAGTGGGGCATGTTTGTATGTATGTGTGTGAGGGTAGGTTGTTGGGTCAGGTTAACCATACTGATTCATATGCTGTTGGGGGGGCATAGGTCATTGCTTTGTTGTGCTGTGTATGTGATAAAGGGGTACCACAGTGGAGTGAAGGCGTCCTCCTTTGCTTGCCCCTATGCTGGTTTAAGTTTGTTGGTTAACTTTTCTAATAGGGCGGTTTCCCATACATTTTGGTACTAATGGTCTATGTTCACTCCTGATAGGTATTTCCTAGGTATTTGATATGGGGTTGTCATTTTTGTAGAAGTCTGTTAAGTAATATAGGTCTTTAGCTTGACAGGTATTTATTTGGATGCTTTGGGGTGCATGGTGGAATAGTGGGTGATGAGCCTGGGGAATTAGAGAGCCAGGGGAATTGAGGGGGCTGCCGCCCCAGTTGATGGACACTGCCATTCAAGTGGTGTCCATGTACCGCATCATGTGATTGATTATGCAGGGCAGGGCTTACTTTGCACCCCCCAATATTTTATTCAAGTTGGCACCCCTGATTTCTGCAATGGGTGACTGAATATGGCTATTGGCAGTTGCTCCCCAGTGTCCTCTCCCATAGGCATGTAGAACTTCGTTTACCAAGAAACTTGAGGAACTGAGACAGCTTGAAATAAAATAAAAACGTAATAGAGAATTTGATTAATTATACCACCGAACCCATTTGCAGGCATAGGAATTGATGGTGACAGCAGCAAACTAATACTGTATTTCCTTTCTGCTGCAAGGGTATTGGCAAAATTTCAGATAAACTGTTCTAGATAGTACAAGACTATAATCATCATAGGATGAAGCACTTCCAGTTCATAGTTGTGATTTTGCAATTACTCACTATCAGAGAAAGCTGTCTACAAGATCTCTCCAGGAGTTACTGTTCTGATTCCTTCTACTCAGGAAGCTTGCTCAGAGATATGCAGGGAGATGTTTCTTTCAGGGCTGAATAATTTTAATTTCACAAACTAAAAGTAAACATTTTTGAGTGTAAAAATGAGGTGTTTTAATTCAGGCTGGAATAACACCCACTGGGAGAAAAACAGTTTAAAATGTGCTCTGCAAGGAGAAATGTCCTCCATCCCATCCCTATCTTGCAACTGTAAGCAACCTCACCAAACTCCAGTTCCCAAGATTCTTTGGGGTGAAGGCTGTAACAATTCTAAAAGTACATAGAATGATACAACTCAGTAGTGTAACCGGTCAATAAAAATGAAGCAAAGCATCTAAAAAGGACAAATGCTGTAACTTTTCATGGCTTACTTTTGAAGGTGCATCTACTGCAGCATACATAATCTCCATCCAGCCCTTAAAGGTTGCCTGGCAAAATATATATATAAACAAACCAAGTTACGGAAGTATTCTGTAAATCGTTTTTCCTAGTCTGTCTGACAGTCTAACACCCATTTGGCTTGCCACCCTCCTGAGGAGTATGCTAAGGGATGCACTAGACTTGACAGGTGCAGCCATATTTGTCTATCCACATGCCTGCCTCATGCATGGATAAAGACACTGTACAAACACCAATAGACCACTGTGAGAGATGTACTCTTAATTGCCTGCACAGGCAATTCCTGGAGGAATAAAAAGTTTTCAGCAAGCATTTAAAAGTTGGCATAGAAGGTGCCTGCCTATATATAAAAAAATATTTTTATTTTGTTATCTTATGCTGTTCAGGGGCACAGAAACAGACTTTCTATTGCCAATATAATAAAGGTAAAGGGGCACCTGACCATTAGGTCCAGTCGTGACCAACTCTGGGGTTGCGGCGCTCATCTCGCTTTATTGGCCGAGGGAGTGGGCATACAGCCAGCATGACTAAGCGGCTTCTGGCGAACCAGAGCAGCACACAGAAACGCCGTTTACCTTCCCGCCAGAGCGGTACCTATTTATGTACTTGCACTTTGACGTGCTTTCAAACTGCTAGGTTGGCAGGAGCAGGGACCGAGCAACGGGAGCTCACCCCGTCGCGGGGATTCGAACCGCCGACCTTCTGATTGGCAAGTCCTAGGCTCTGTGGTTTAACCCACAGTGCCACCTGCGTCCCACGCCAATATAATAGTTGTCTCTAAAAAACCAGACCAGAGGAAACATCCCCTTCAAAATGCACATTTTGGAACATTGAAGAATGAGGGTTCCAAAATACATCGAGAGCCTCCAGATACAGGAGCCTTCCCTCTTTGCACAGTCACCATTCACAAATCAAGGAACAACACTGCAGTAGTGGTGGAGCTAGCATGCTCACACTACCATCCCTCCCCTTGCGCGTTCTCTACACTTCAGGTTTGTACAGGTCTTCTACTGGAGAGAGATATACTTCAGAAATATAATAGTACATCCTCTGTAGCATTTTAGAACACAGGCATTGTGAAGCCCTGGATCATGGAGCTAGTTTCAGCTTCAGATCATGGATTAGCTTCAAACTGGAAATCTCAATGTGCAGTTTAACAGCAATCAGCAATATTTCTTAATATTTAAGGTTGCTCTCCTGTGTATTTTTTCTTTTTTAAAAAAAATCCTTCAAAACTGAATTTCAAAAGCAAATTCTGAATTCTTTAGTAATTTTCTATCACCTCTAATTTCAATAATCTGTTATTCTTTGGCTGCACATATGTGGCTTGCAGTGGCGTAGCGTGGGTTGTCAGCACCCGGGGCAAGGCAAGTAATTTGTGCCCCCTAACCCGTGGATTTGCGCCCCCAACCCGTGGATTTGCGCACCCTAACCCTAACCCCCAGATGTTGTGCCCGGTGCGGCCGGGCCCCCCTGCACCCCCCACGCTACGCCACTGGTGGCTTGCCAAGGTTGTTTTCTTGCCAAAGAAACTATGTGTGATTGAACATACCACCTGGAGGAGAGCCAGATACCCCATCCCAACATGATCAAAGTTGACATTCGTATTAGTCCATTCGGAATTCTGACTTTCACAGACACTTTTATTTTTTAAAGATGCATCACTGCATTTCGAAAATTTTCCTCCAAACAGTTGTACTCCTAGGATGTTAAATGGGAGCCAGAGAACAACACAGACAAGCAGCACATTCCCGATCGAAGGGACAGCTCCTGCGAGTGCATTCACTACAACCTTAAATGAGAAAATGAAACACACAATCAGTTATTCAATGAATAGAATCAGACTACCAATGGCTCTAAGCAATGATAGCACATAACCGAGCAATCTGATAATCATGTGGCAATTACACGATTAAGTATGGATCTTTCTCCTGATTTACAAATGAGCACCACCAACTGAGTGAATATGGTGCTAGAATTTGCTATGAGGAAGTGGGTCCAAATCCCAGGTCAAAAGGCAGTCTTGAGCAAGTCACTAACTCAGTTTTCCATTCATAAAATCAAAATTAAAAGACCGCCTTTAAAGTAGGGGTACCAGGCAAGATGCCTGTCAATTGTTTTAGCAATTATGTGTGCTTGGAGAAGCTTCAAAACACTTTTTGAAATGATGCAGGAAATGACTTCATGTGCAAGCAGCTTTATAGTGTTAAAACAGGAAAAACAGAGTCCTAAATACTACTTGTTTTGTTTTGTTATGTGTGCATTTTGTGACTCTTTTTATGTCTGGGTTGTTTAGGATTTCCCTGGAATTATCTAAAAATTATCTAAATTTCCTTTTTAAAAATCAACATAGGAGCAGGGTATAACGTAGTTCAAGATACCCACATATTGACTGGGATTGGATGGATTAGAATGGAACAGAATGGGATAGATTTTGCCATCCCTACTACCAGCTCAACACAGCCTTAGCTTTGTGGGACATGTAACAGAAAAACTGTATTTAGTACCTTTATCCCTTTAAATCTGGACAATGCGCGAAGAGGTCTCAGGGCTCTTAAAGTTCTGAGAGATTTTGTGGAGACATGGCTATCACACAGATCTCTTCCCTTTGTTCCAACTGTTTTTGCAGGAAAGGAAACCTGTGATAAAAAAAGGAAAAGAAAGGAAAAACACGGGCTGTTTACTTGTAAAACATATCTTTGGAGTTATGGTTTTCTTATGCCAATTATTTTTATTGATTTTCCAAATGTTAACTCATTTATACAAATTATTTCCAAATTAATACAATTTTGTTTAAGTGGTTTCCCACGCACCATTCTTGATGTGGAGTTATGGTTTTCAAACATTGTGTCTTCAGGGAATTCTTTCCATGCTGATTTGTTTATCAAGCAACCCCTCTGTGGAATCCAGAATGTATTAGATTCCCCTCCCCTTGGCCCTGCCTTTCCTCCACCAATTGTCTTCCCTATGTCAAAGATCAGGGACACTGACACTGATCATTGATTTAAATCAACATTATGTTGCCTGAGATGGGACAGCATGCACACCCCCCCCCCAAAGCAAGTCAAAATACATAGTGTTCCTAGGGCTAACCACATTATTTTGCTACCTGAGGCACAAAATCCCAAAATCAGCTGCCCGGGGTGGCTTGCTCACTCTACCTAACTGTGAGGCTGGCCCATTTGCTACATGGATCTCTGAGGCGGTAGCTACTTCACATAATTGTACATTACAGCAACATGCAGGACAGTAAGATTAAATCTGATACTTACACATACAATGAAGAAATCAAGCCAACACCAAGCATTGGTGAAATATTTTCTGAAGCCATAAGCCACCCATTTCAGAAGCATCTCCAGGAAAAAGATGTAGAAGAAAAATATATCTGCATATTCCAGTATGATTTTTATGGTCTTTCTCTCAGCAAGGTAGATGTCTTCAAAGATCTAGTATTTCAGAAATCAGATGTGATTTTGAATTCACTAGTGGGATATTTAAAATTTGTGCAATGTGATGCAAAAGGGTGGAGCCCACTCACTTAGCATTCATTGGGAAGGGCTTCTTCCAGCTGATTAAAGTTTAAGAAGTACTACAACATTGATCTCTGAAGTTCACTGTGTGAACCCTGCTCCCATGTTCAAGATTCAACAACATTTTTTTCCCAAGTATGTAGTAAAATTAAAAGACAATGTAGAAATCATAGGCCTAAATTATTTGTCAGAGTGTAGCAATTTGACATCAAAGATGGTTCTTAGGACCATAGCATTGGCCTAGGGGTCCTTAATAATTATGCCTATACTGGATGTAAGATTCTAGCTATAGCTCTCCATTGCTTTGAACCCAACTGATTACACATAAAAGCCTGCAAAAGGAAAAACCCTAGTGATGAACTGGCAAGCCCCATAGCCCTAATAGGCAATATATAGAAGGCACGAGCATTGCATAATTGCTGGGATTATGTATCAAAGATTGAATAACTGGCGGAAATATAGGTTAAGGGGTTAGTATGCATTAGATTGTTATATAACAGGAACATTGTATCATGTGCCATGCACACAACTGAAGCATGCCACAATCTCTTATATGGCCATTTCAAGCTACAAAATTGAGCATACTATGATCCACAGATATGGGGTTTTTAACCAATAGGATGTTTATCTTGAAATAAAAAAAATCCTTCCAGTAGCACCTTAGAAGAGTAGTATCTGAAGAAGTGTGCATGCACACGAAAGCTCATACCAATAACAAACTTAGTTGGTCTCTAAGGTGCTACTGGAAGGATTTTTTTTATCTTGTTTCGACTACGACAGACCAACACGACTACCTACCTGTATCTTGAAATAGCAGATTGTTCATATGGCCAACTGGACTTTGGCTAGTGGTTATATAAAATCCTGATTTGGAGGAAGAAACTAGACTGTACAAAGTTTGGGTGCGGCATACCACTCTTCAGTGACCACCAACTTCTAGCCTGTGCTCAGAGTTCTGGCCATCTCGGTAGCAACAGAAGCTAAGGACTGGGTGAGATCCATTTGAGTTTACATATATGGCCCATATAAATGAACTTTTTTTCATATGCCAAATCTCTTGTGGGGGCTTGGAATAAAATTGCTTTATTGCTTTATATCCAGCATGTCTGAGTTTCTATACCATTAATAAAGATTCCACTTAGTTCATACCATTGAAACCTAGTGCAATATATCTGGAGAGTTCTGAAGGAAATCCCAGCAATCCATTAACTGTGATCTTTTATAAAATACTCTTAAAAATATAAACATATACTTTAAAAAATACTTTAAAAAACAAGCAAGCCTCACTTTTATCAGTTGGAATCTAAAGAGCTGCTTTAAGTGCCCAGCATTATTTTGTCTGATAGAACCTCCAATCCACTTTAAAAAATGGATTGTCATGTAAAATGAAGGGCTACTGTTCAAGAAGAACAAGTCAAAAGTTCCCTTGGATCTAGCTGCATGGTTCTTTGGATTTTGGCCATTGTTTATCTAAGAAAGTTTTCACTATTACTCATGCACCAATAAAATGGAATACACTAGGTATGATTATATAATATCAAGGAATATATTTTTTTTAAAAAAAAAATCACCTATCATCCTATTAAACAGATTTCAGCAGCTATAGGAAAAAAGAAAATTCAGAGCTGAACACAAGGCCAAAAAATTAATAATACTCTTATTTTGAGGATATCATAGTAAGCTTACCAGAACACCACTGCTCAGTAATATCATAAATATGATAAAAGATTCAAACCAACTATGTTTTACAATTCTGTAGCAGGTTTTTCTAAACCTCCACCAAGTGTTGCCTGGAAATTTATCAGTATTCACTGTGCAACATGGGAAGAACTTGACCAACACTGAAATAAAGAGAAATCAAATACAGAAATTATCAGTGTTCTGAGAATCAGCAGGAAACCAGTCTTTTTAACATTTAGCGTCTTTGCAGGAGAAAATAGCAAATTATTTCCTCTTTTCTTCCTATCCCTGGAACATTCTGCTGGTGGCCTTCTATGTAACTAGTACAAGCAGCACATCCACAGAGTGCAGAGGAAGAGTTTCTTGTGTGAACTAATACACTGGAATATTTGCTCATGAGAAGATAAAGTTGCAAAAAAAACTACCAGCTTCCCAGTTGCCAATGGCTGGTCGCCATATAAAGGCCAGAATAATTAGATTGAGAGTAGATCAGAAATGAATTTCCTTAGATCCACCCCAATAAATGTCATCCTCATTTTGGTAACTTTGTGCCCCCAATCCCTGGGTGACTCCTCCCAGTGGCTTGAGAGTGATGTTAAGCACACAGAGGACAAGATAGAACCTAGTGGTTCTCCATAATAGAGATATCATGGGGCCAGACAAAAGTCCCTGAATTGTATTCTCTGGTAGCACCCCTGTAGGTAGGAGAAGAACCACTATAATACCTCCCAGAGCTGTGTCAGGATACCTTGGTCAGCGGTCAACGTGGCCAAGAGATGAATAGCACTCCTGGTCTTCCCTCATCAATCAGAGTAACCAAGACTGTTTCAGTACTGTGCCCAGGAGTGAAGCCACAATGAAATGGGTCTAGATAATCTGCTTCATCTAGGTTCATCTGTAACTAGGCAGCTACTGCTCTGTTGATCACCTTACCCAAAAAAGAACTGACTATCTCAAATAAATTATAAATTAAAAAATCATATTATATGCCAATAAAGCTAGTCTGTCACCTTGTGGAAAACAGGCCACAGGCTCCTTCTTGACTACAGGGAAAATGCAGATGGGAGACCTCTCATCTACTGTGCTGGCCTCAGAACAGCTGCTCTCAAGATCCACGCTCTGAATATTGAAAACAAAACATGAAAAAACAGTATCCTCTTAATGTAACTGACCAATGATGGGGAAGGGTGGTGGCTCAATGGAAAAGCACATGCTTTGCATGCAGAAGGGACCGCTGGTCTCATCTGAAGGCGTTTCCTCTAGCATTATAGTCCATCAAGTGGGCAATCATCAACACTTAGCATCTGAAGGGAAATGAATGTAAAATATGAGGAAGTAGGACTGCCCAGCTCTATATCTTCCCAGTACATTTCATGACAAGACCAGAAGGATGTATTATACTCAAAAAGAAGACAGAAAAATAAAGAGAAAACACAAGCACAAACACAAAAGGCACAGAAAATTAATCCTGAATATAGAAAATACATTAGAATAACACATGCTGATGATATAGAGTATAAAAAATGCATTAAGCAAACAACTTCAACCAGTTTAATAATAAATTAAAAGCAATGCAGAAATAAATTGCAGAATGGCAGCTGCCCTTTTGCACATGTAGGATGAGGCCTTGATGGACTACTATCCGGGAGAAACACCTTTCAGGTGAGACCAACAGTTCCTTTCTCTCTGGATCAGGGGTCAGCAACCTAAGGCCCATGGGCCGGAAGTGGCCCGTGGAGATCGTTTTGAAGGGGCCATTAGAATATTGTTCTCTATATGATCCCAAAAACTGTTTAAGGCGAGGTTTTTTTCCAAATGGGGGAGGTTTTTCACCAGCCAGAAGAACAAGGCTTTTCTTGCTTAAATGTTACAGTGCAAATGGGCCGCTCGTTGGAATGTCTAGCTTAGGCAATAAAGATAAGAGCAAGGTTGAATGGGCCCCAGTTGGGAGGAGGTAAAATGCAGGAGAGAAAGCCCCATCTTATTGCTATCAGTATAAATCACATGTTTTACATTTGAACACGTGTTGCGGCTCATGGTGTGGAGAGGCTGGTGCAAGAAGGAAAGGGGGGGGGCAAGCCCATGTAAGGACATAGGAAGTTGCCATAACTTTTGGTTTACAAGAAATCAGGTGGCTTACAGGAGATCAGGTGGTATTCTACTCTGCAAATCTATATAAAGGGGGCGCACCCTGGCTACTGTGTACAGGTTGCGTACTGATCGCCCTGTACCTTTGTTTTGCATATGCACTTCAAATAAAAATCCTGTTAATAACCTGCAAGGACGTTTTGCCGCTTTGTGTGAATCTGTGCTTCAGGGACCCAATAGCAGATATGTGTGGTCCTTCAGTTTGACCAGCCCCGAGCCCCCCCTGAAATGAGATGCCCGCTCGTGCGCTGCGCTAAATTGGCGCAGCGCGGGGACTCGCTTCCTTGGTGCCGGAAATTGTGTCTGTGCAGACACAGATGCCGAAAATCATGGGCCCATGAGCGATCCGGCCCACAGAGGGATCTTTTTATTGAGTTTACAGTATATACTGCCCTGAACCCGGAGGTCTCAGGGCAGTTCACAGAAAAGATCACAACATACTGTATATAATCAGAATAAAAACAACAACTCACTAACACCTCCAATAAAAGAGCCACATTTTAAAAGGGTACAAGTAATGCTTGATAAAAGTATCAGGTGTGGACCAAGCAGACACTTAGCATTTCTCAAGGATACCCCATTTGCCAACAGAGCTGCTATAGTTGCTGCTGACTGAAAGATGGTCGGTAAGGCAAGATGCTGAGAGGTGGGGGACTGAAACCTGATCTGATAGGGGGGAAATACCGGTACCTGAAATTACACACAATGAACAATAATGTGGGAGAAACTCAGAAAATGGTTACTAGTTTGACAGAAACGTACAACAGTAGCTAAAGGATTGAAGGGAGAGAAGACTGGGAAAGAAAATCAGATGGATGAAAGGCAGGAAATGGACTGGGGAAATATAAAGCAGAACAGTCCTATTTCTTTGAATTTGCATGCATTTCCTGCCTTTGGATGTCATGTGGTAATGATAACCCACTTAATGGACCGTCATCCAGTGAGAAGGTCCTGTGCCTGATCTCCAGTATCGCCAAACTGGGCTGGGAAATACTCTTTTGTAAAACTCTGAAGAGCTGCTGCCAATCTGTATTCACCAGAATACTTCCTGGTGAAGTAACAGGCCATTAAGAAAAGAAAGGAAGTGGCTCTGCACCAGTGGCCTAATGGGTGGTGTCCCCTCCTTTAACTGGCTGGTTCTTAGGAAGACAAAGGCGAGAGTTGAGAGTAGAGTTATGTGAGCTAGAAGCTAGAGTCTGGAAGCAGCAGGCTAGGAAACCAGAGAGAGAGTCATGCCTGATTTCTGCTTGAATCCATGAATATGGCTAAGGGAGAAGCAAGACTTTTTTGGCGTGTTGCTGCTATGAACATTGTAGGCTGAGGTAGTATATATGTGTAATTAAGCCATATATCGTAAAGACACCACAGTCTCCACTGTCCCTCATCTGAAGGAAATATGAACCCTGCTATGCTCCTGAAACTCCTGGAATCTCACACTGCTCGAAGATTGGGATGGCTTGCAACAGTATTACTATTTATTCTTCTTTTGTTGAAATGTAGCCTCGGGGGACACAAATTTGATTGCACCAGCAGCATTGAGGAAAGGGAAGCTTAACCTTCTCCTGCAAGCTTTTTGTGATCCAAACACTTTTTGCAATCAACTTATTTATTAAGAATTATTCTAGACCAGGCTTCATCTACAAAAGATACCAGGATGAAGTATATAAATATAAAACATATCTAATATAAAAGAATTAAAGATTATCTAATAACAAATAAAAGCACCAGAGGCAGTTTAAAAAACAAGTGGAACAGACAAACTTTAAAATGCCAGGGCCATTAAGTGAGTTTTGAACTTAAGCCAAAATGTTTGTAATAGTTGTGCCGGTTGTACTTCAATAGGAAGAGCAATCCACTGACTAGGCACCACCACAGATGTGGGAGAGAAATTTGTTTGGATTCACATTGAAATATGATTTTTACTTCCTGAAACAATACGTGCACCAAAACACAGCTATCCTTTGAAATTCACATTTCTCCAAATTTTGCAAGGCAGTTCTCCAACCAAAAAGAAGTGTACTAAAATGCATATACCATGTAGGGGCAGAGGAAGGGGGTGTGGTGGGTGTGATCCACCCCAAGTGTCACCACCAAGGAGGGGTGACAAAATGCTGGGCAGCACTCACTGCGGGGCCTGCAGCGCGCTCCTGGGAGAGACACAGTGGCTTGGGCGGGCACAGGCTCTGTGATGCCCAAATGGTCCGCCCCCCTGCCTCCCCCCCCAGCTGTAGGGAGGCTGAGTGGAAGGAGGCAGGCAGACTCTGGAGGCCCCACAGTGTACCCCGCGCCTATGTGCAGCTCGCGCTGCCCCTGGGCGCACTGCCCCAGGCGCCCAAGCGGCTTCCTCCACCGCTGATACAGTGGTACCTTGGTTGTTGAACTTAATCCAGTCCGGGAGTCCATTCAACTCCTGGAATGGTTCGAAAACCAAGGTGCAGCTTCCAATTGGCTGCAGGAGCTTCCTGCACTCAATCGGAAGCCATGTTGGACATTTGGCTTCCAAAAAATGTTCACAAACCAGGACACGCACTTCCGGGTTTACAGTGTTCGGGAGCCAAAACGTCCGAGTACCAAGGCGTTCGACAACCAAGGTACGACTGTATTTGTGAAAATAGCATATAAAAATGCATTATATATGGTGAAGTTGCTTACAAAAATGTGCATATTAGGAGAAATGTTCCTTTTTTGCCAAGAGCTTATAAAATATGGTGAGCTCTTCTACAGCTCACCAACCCAAATACAGGATGATCAAGCATCTTTCTACAGACATAGAAATGAAGACTGCTTTCCCAGCCTCAGAGAAAGGACCTACCCCCAAACTACGGTAGGTGTCCTTTGTTTTTCAGGGAGAGAAGCAAAAATACTTCCACAATATAAAAGTGGAATACACTAAAAAAAAAAAGTAGAATATACCACTTCCCTGGAAATGCAGAATGCCACTCTCAGCAAGCAATAGAGCTATAATGATCATTTTCCTTTGCTTTACCTTGGGAACATTCAAAGACCAAACATTGGTACTTTCAGAAATATCAGAAGACAGCATTTGTCTTGACCTTTTGAATTTCTCTCTTCTCTTTTGCAAGTTGTTCTCCTAGGGAAAAGTATGAAAGTAAATATATTTTGTTCCTAACACTGCACACAAGCTAGACTACTAGTTTTCAAAGCCTTCGTATACAAACAGAAATGGAATCTGGTTCATCAGTTAACAAATACATTTACAAATTTAATAATGTATAATATTCCAATACAGTGGTACCTCATGTTACATACGCTTCAGGTTACATACGCTTCAGGTTATAGACTCCGCTAGCCCAGAAATAGTACCTCGGGTTAAGAACTTTGCTTCAGGATGAGAACAGAAATCACGCAGTGGCGGCGCGGCAGCAGCAAGAGGCCCCATTAGCTAAAGTGGTGCTTCAGGTTAAGAACAGTTTCAGGTGAAGAACAGACCTCCGGAACGAATTAAGTACTAAACCTGAGGTACCACCGTATATGTAACATGGATCAGCCACAATGGAGGCATATAGGAATGGTGTATACTTGAAATTATTTATTCACCATAGCCAACCCCCTTGGCTAGGCTTATCTATGCCAGCAGTCTACCAGAAAGGTCCATTTGTGGGGCCTGTTTCTTACCTCTTTGCTGCAATCAATTTCTTCCTCACCAAAAGTCTCCATTTCAGCAAGGGGAGCACAGACAAATGTATTAAAGTCTGTCATAAAATGATCCACCGGCAGCTTCTCCAAATGTTTACCACTAGCATAGTTTTCCTGGACCCCTTTCCTTGGCTCAGTGGCACCGTCCTTTGGGATGGTCACCTCCTTGGTCTTGGTCCTTGCTTTCTTCAGCTTTTGCACAAGGGCATTGCAACAGCGGTTCCACAGCAGATGTTTGACAAATTGCAACCCCCTGTGAGCAAGGATCACATGAGGCTTAGCTTGCTCTTCATCTACCTCAGTTTCTGAATCACTGCTACTAAAGGAACTCAGGAGCAAAGCGATAAAGAGGTTGAGGACCTGAATGAAAAGTAACCAGATGAAGCAAACAATGAGAGTGGAAAAGGGTATTTTGGAAAGTAACACATTTCGACTGCTTCCTGTTTTCCCCAGAGAAAAAGGACTTCCCATTCATTCAGTATTGTACAGGACACTCCAATCTCTGCTGAGTGGTAGGAGGATTCCAGGGGTCTTGGCACTTAACCAGGGTTTGTGTTCCTTGGGAATGAGGCACAGGGGAGATTGTCATGTCTTTATGAAATATGGTTTATTTCACACACATTTGCAACCTGAGTTTGGGTGGAGGGTGTTGGATCAGTCCATCAAATAGTGAATATCCAACAGAGGGAGTACCTCTCGTTGCTTCTCCCATAGCTTCAGCAAACTTGGGTTCAAAGCAACAGCCAATCATGCTCCCAGGTCTCTGCATGGAGTTCTGACCCCTCCCTTCTCCTTCCCAAAATCTCTGCTCCCAAACCTCTATTTTAAAATGACGTATTTTTTTCCTGTGGTGACATCACGTCCCCTGTTACCCATGCCATCCTCCCCCTCTCAAGTCTTCTGTTTCTGTCCACTTCTCAGCTGGAGGAAAGACTGACAACATCTGTATGGTGAATTGTTTTTAATGGCCCAGTACTTGACTCTCTTTGTGTTTTTAATGGCATTCCTATCAGCTGATCTCCTGAATGGGAAAATGGGTGTCTAGGGAGCCACCCTCTAACAGTGCCTCAGTCTCATCTGCATTGAGCTTCAGTTTGTTGGCTCTCATCTAATCCATTGCTGAGACAGGACGACGGCCCAGCACATCCACTGCCCATAGCTGTCAAGTGTCCCTTATTTGAAGGGACAGTCCCTTATTCCAGCGCCATGTCCCCCTGCTGTCCCTTATTGATGGATGTCCCTTAAATGATGTCCCTTAAATTTCAAAGGAAGCAGCTCCTCTCCCTCCCACCCTGCCGGCCAGGGAGGAGGGAGGCTCCAACTGTGTTGCTTGGCTGCGTTGCTCACCCAATAAGAAGTCTAAGAACGACTGGGGGGGGGGTGGAGCTTGCATGCCTTGTGTGTGGCTAGTTAATGCAAGCTGAGGGGTTTTTTGAATGCTGGACGCCATTTTGTTGCACGTGCTGCTGCAAACTTTGCAGTGCAAAGCCAGGCCGGGGAGCCATCTTAAGTTGAGGCTGCATAGGCCTTGTGGTGCATGTGATTCAGATTCTATTCAGTTGAACCTCTGGCTACAAAGTTGGTTGGACAGTGTTCTCGAAGCTACCAGCATGAGTTTGACCAGACTGCAGGAGGACAGGAAGACTGGAGTGCCTGGAACAGGTGAGGCTGCAGGTCCCTTATTTTGGCTGCTGGTCCCTTATTTTCAAGGCTGCTGGTCCCTTATTTTCAAATCTGTAAGTTGACAGCTATGCCACTGCCTCGTCTGCAGATGTAAAGGAAAAGTAGAGCTGTGTGTCATCAGCAGATTGCTGACAACATACTCCAAACCTCTGGATAACTCCACTCAGTGGTTTCATGTAGATACTAAATAGCATAGGGGCTAAAACTGAACATTGAAGAACCCCACAATGAAGGCTCCACAAGGCTGAAGAACACTCCCAAACAACACTATTTGGAAATGTCTACCCAAGTCGGACCGGAACTACTGCAAAGCGTGCCACCCACCGCTAGTTTGGACAGTTGCTCCAGAAGGATATCATGGTCAATTGTATTGAAAGTCACTGAGAGGTCAAGAAGATTTAACAGGGACATGTATGCTTTGTCTCTCTTGTGACAGAGGTTATCATACAGGGCGACCAAAGCAGTTTCTGTGCCCAATCCAGGCCTAAACCCTGATTGAAATGGATCCAGAAAATTCGTTTCTTCCAAAAGCGTCAAGATCTGGTCTGCGACCACTCGCTCCAGAACCTTGTTCTGGAAAGGGAGATTAGCAACTGGCCAATAGTTACCGTATTTTTCGCTCTATAAGATGCACCAGACCACAAGACACACCTAGTTTTTGGAGGAGGAAAACAAGAAAAAAATATTCTGAATCTCAGAAGCCAGAACAGCAAGAGGGATCGCTGCGCAGTGAAAGCAGCAATCCCTCTTGCTGTTCTGGCTTCTGGGATAGCTGCGCAGCCTGCATTCGCTCCATAAGACGCACACACATTTCCCCTTACTTTTTAGGAGGGGAAAAGTGAGTCTTATAGAGCAAAAAATACGGTAGTTAGATTGTCTGAATCAAGGGAAGGTTTCTTAAGGTGTGGTTTTACCACTGCTGCCTGACGTAGCTAAATTGTGTAGAACGTTCTTGAAAACAATCCTACTGAAGAAATAATTTTAAATATGTCCCATAGAAGAAGGAAATCCATGAAAATGATGTACAGGTGGTACATGACCCCAGTCAAGCTTGCAAAAATCTATCATTTGCCCAATAATAAATGTTGGAAATGTAAAGAGGCTGAAGGTACCTTTTATCACCTTTGGTGGACATGCCCGAGGATTAAAGCTTTCTGGGAAATGATCTATAATGAAATTAAGAAGGTTCTCAAATGTACCTTTTACAAGAAACCAGAAGCTTTTCTCCTGGGCATGGTAGGCCAATTGGTGTCAAGGAAAGATAGGATCTTCTTTTTGTATGCTACAACAGCAGCAAGAGTCCTTTTAGCAAAGTATTGGAAGATGCAAGAACTACCCACGCTAGAAGAATGGCAGACGAAGGTGATTGACTACATGGGACTAGCTGAGATGACTGGCAGAATCCGAGACCAGGGGAGAGAGTCGGTGGAAGAAGAGTGGAAGAAGTTTAAGGAGTATCTTAAGAACTGTTACAAAATTAATGAGTGTTAAAATGTCAAGGGTAATAACAAAAATAGAATTACAGCTGTAAATAATGGGGTAAGAGAAAAAGGATAAGAGAAGTAAGTAATATGATAATTGAAATGAGAAGTTGCTGAAAAAATTTTAACATTTGAGATGCAGAAAAGGGAGGTATGGGGAAGTCGCTGAAACGAGGTTTAAGAAAAGGAGGTTATGAAATTATATATGTTTGTATGTGTTGATTTGTTTGTGTATTGTTTATTGTTTTGTTTTTATTCTTTGTTGGAAAATTAATAAAAATCATTTAAAAAAAAATAGAAGAAGGAAATCCTTTGAAAACTTACCACTAGGTTTCCTAAAAGCAAGACCAGCATGAACAGGAAAATGCACCATCCTTCCCCAGCAGCTTTCATACAGCCCCACATCGTTTCGATCCATTCTCCACAGAGAATTCGGAATATAACAAGGAATGAATGTAAGAAGTCTTCCATATGCCATCGTAATTGACATTTATGGGTGGCATTGGTACTGTCACTGTTGCAGATCTGCGTTTTGTTCTCACATGTTTCTCGAAATGTTTTGTAACTTTGGCTAAAGCCCTGCTTGCCAACCACAGCAAAAATGAATACGGTAAAAATCAGAACAAGTGTGAGGTTGCTTAGTGGGCCCACTGATTTCCACATTATTTTCATGAGCTTATTTAATGCTGGCCAAAACTTGGACAATTTGAAAATTCTCAGCTGTAGGGTGGGGGCAGGGGATAGGGAGAGAATAGCAGCAAAAAAAGGAGAAAGTTAAGTCTTGATTTTCCAGTATTATTAAAAATAGAGAAATTGTTCTACCAGCATGATTTGTATGTAATTAAGCATATTTGCATCAAAAGGAAGCTATAAATACACTTTGTGATGTGCAACCATTCAAAAATAATGTAGTGCAGATAGATGAAACCTGAATTTGAATATGCATCTAATATGCATTGAATTTGCAGTTCCTGGTCCAGAGAAGGAGGATGGAAGTTTGCTTCAACATGCAAATTTCTTCCTCTAAAGTAAGATGCATTCAAGCATGCACTCTGTTTCACAGAACACATCTCTAATGAAATAGACTTATTTCATGACAATCCTGTATTCAAAAGAAAACCCTTGAAAGGGTGTGTCTGTGATTGTGCTCCTGTTCTATTCTTATTGCATTAAAATAAAATGCTGTCTTGGGATTCATTGTCACACAGTATCATAAGCCAAGCAGAAAATGCAATTTAAACTCCAATGGTCATATCTATACAAGGCATTTAAAGCATATGATTTCTCCCAAAGTATCATGGGAACTGTAGTTTGGTAAAGTGCTGGGAATTATAAACTACAATTCCCATGATTCTTTGGGAGAAATCGTGTGATGTAAATGTCTAGTGTGGGTGTGACCAATATAATTTACTATTTTATTTTCTCTTGAACAGGTAAAAATGTATTTTAAAGCATCTCAGAGATTTCATGACAACCCTATATTCTAAGTGTTTCCTCAGTTGGATTGTCATCTGCTCATAATTTATTGAAATTACTGATTTTGCCACATATACTCACTATTAATAAAATAAATAAATAAATGTGTCAAGGAAATTAAGCCCTAGATTCCATAGATTTAATGTGGAAGAATTAAAGTGACTATAACAGGAGAGTCATCATTACCATTCTGAAAATTGATAGGGGACGCCTCGTGACCAAGCTTATTATACCTAAAACAGCCAAAAGGCAGTCAAAAATATTCCAAGCCTCTTGAAAATAGTAGTAGGGATCAAGAGCAATTATTTTGAGGATCATTTCAGCTGTAAAAATGGCAGTGAAAACCTGCAAGAGAAATGATGTCAGAACACAATCAACGTGCCATATGTTAAATTCAAGCTATGCCTTTAGGGAAGGGGTGGCTAATCTGTGGCCCTCCAGATGCTACTGGACTCCAACTTCCATTAGCCCCAACCAGCACCAGAAAACCATTAACGTGGGAAAGAGTGTCTGATCACAAACGTAATTAATTAAGGGTGGAAAGGTATGAAGGAAAAAGGACACACACATCAAGGTACATGATGGCCTGCGGGGCGGGGGCAGAATTTAACTCTCTCAATCTTACTATGAGATTCACACAGAAACTCTAACCTACAAGCACAGACAGAGCTGGCAGATAACAATAACAATAACAATGAGCGAAATAACAGGCCAGAATAGTGCACAAGGGAAATATAAAACTGCTTCAAGTGAGGCAGGAAAATGAACTGATATTTCAGCTGACATTCCAAGGGAGAGGGTAAGAGAGAGCTTCCTGTGGGCTGATAATTGCTTTTCTTGCCTCAAGCAACAGGTGAAACGCAATCCCACTTGATGGTGTCCTAGTACCCACTAGAGAAGAAAGGGTTTGTATGGACACATTTTTTTAGGTACACACTAAATGTAATTTCTAGGCACAAATTTTAGTTCAAAGGCACTCCAAAATTCTCCAACAGTAAAACAATAAAAAGGTGATTCTTCCCATGTAGCTTAATAAGGATTTGGCTTCACTTACTTTGTTTCCTGTGGAAACTATGTTTTTTGTTTCTGGAACTCTTTCGAATGTCATTAAAACAGTATTCACTATAATACACAGAGTAATAAATAGTTCAGCAAAAGGGTTTATCATTACTTTCTTCACCATTTTCTTTATTTGCAACCAGAGTGGGCAACACTGCCAGATGAGATATTTATGGGCAGCAGTTTTCAAGCATGGAGGGAATTCCAGTTTTGATTCTTCCCATTCTAAACAACAAAAGGAACATAATTACAGGCACAGTGAGTTATGAAATGAGAACAATTTCAGGTAAAACATAGGTAATTCTTTATACACACACACACACACCCCTCTGACTTAAAAAAATATATATTAAGAAAATGTCAGTTGTACAAAATAGAGAAAAGAGAAAAAGTGCAAATGAAAAATAAATAAAAAGTGCAATAAGAAAAAAGATATAGTACACTAAATGTACACTTCCATACATTATTATACAGATATGTAATATTATTGTCCTACTACATATATGAATATACGTATTTATCCAAACAAAGTCTGCGTCTATAAGCAATCCATTCAAGTGCTGTCAATCCATTGATTAAAGCGGGGGACCATATCTTCTTGGGTTGACTTGAAAAGGATCTGCACTTGTTCTCTCAAATCCCTTGTCCTACACAAGCCACTCTTTCAATCTTTTTTTCTTCTCTTCTTTCTTTTTACTCTGCAACAATCCAAACCCTGCAAACCTAAGACAGTCACTGAATTCAACAGAACTTGTGACTGAGTTGACATAGTGCTGTTCTGTTGGACTTCTAATACCAGTTTGGGACACACTACATCATCCCACAAATCCTAACATGCAGCAGCGGACTGTATGAACACACAATTATGTGCAAGGAACTTTGCACACTGTAAAAGAGTGGCCCTGAACAGAGGAACCCCAGAAAGCATTGGAAAAACTCCAGACTACACTGCACAATAAATCTGGGCAAAAGTCATGCCTCTAACATAAAGGTAGTTACCTCATTCAATCCACATTTTAGCAGCTTCCTTGCAAGAATGCCATGGGGGACTTTGTCAAGAGACTTACTGAAACCAATATATATATGTCCACAATATATGTCCACGGCATTCCCCTGATCCACCAAGCTTGTAACTCCATCAAATAAAGAAAAGAGATTCATCTAGCATACTTTATTTTTGAGAAACCCATGTTGGGTCTTAGTAATCACAGCATCCTTTTCTAAGTGCTCACAGACCAACTGTTGAATTATCTGTTCTAGGACCTTTCCTGGTATCAGTGTCAAGCTCACTGATCAATAGTTAAGGTAAAGGTAAAGGTACCCCTGCCCGTACGGGCCAGTCTTGCCAGACTCTGGGGTTGTGCGCCCATCTCACTTAAGAGGCCAGGGGCCAGTGCTGTCCGGAGACACTTCCGGGTCAAGTGGCCAGCGTGACAAAGCTGCATCTGGCGAGCCAGCGCAGCACACGGAAACGCCGTTTACCTTCCCGCCAGTAAGCGGTCCCTATTTATCTACTTGCACCCGGGGGTGCTTTCGAACTGCTAGGTTGGCAGGCGCTGGGACCGAGCAACGGGAGCGCACCCTGCCGCGGGGATTCGAACTGCCGACCTTTCGATCGGCAAGCCCTAGGCGCTGAGGCTTTTACCCACAGCGCCACCTGCGTCCCACATCAATAGTTACCTGGGTCTTATCCCCCCCCCTTTTTGAAGATTTGAAGGTCCAGTCTGCAGGGACCTCACCTGTTCACCAAGAATTCTCAAAGGTCTGAGTTTACAAAGGCTCTGAGATTACATCCGCAAGCTCCTTTAGTGCCCTTGGATGCAGCTCATCCAGCCTTGGAGATCTGAATTCATTTAAAGTAGCTAGGTGTTTCCTTACTACCTCTTTTCCTATCTTGGGCTGCAGTTCCCTCCTTACATAATTTACTCCGTTACGCAGATAATTTGAATTTGCAGGCCAGTTTTTCAGATGGAATAGTAAAGATCAACATCAGAACCAAGCTCACTGTTGACATTCCAGGCTGCAAAACATACCCATACTGGAGTTACAATCTCAGTGTCATCATAAACCAAGTAAACAACAAAAACCATGAACACAAACTGAGCTAAGGAAAGCAGTGAGTCCTATATTTGGTCCAAATTATGAGTGAAGTACTAATATGTATTCTTCTGACTGTTGAAATGAATATGGAAACATGACGACAATAAATGCTAAAGGCTCGGCAAAACAAAAACAAACCCCAATTGGTAAACAATTTTTTATGATTTATTTAAATGTGAAGATTTTGAGAGGCAGTGTGAGCCAGGGCTTTCCAGTGAGTGGCCCTCACTCCTGAGACAATTACGGTACTCTCCTAGTTTTTCAGCATAATTTTCAATATATACTGTTTTCAGGTTTTAAGGAATACTGATTTGATTATCTTTTACAAAATACTTAAAAACACTGTAGAAGTTACCCCCAACCTCTTTAAAACTTTGTTTTATTTATTTTTAACTCACCCATGGTTTTGCTGATGACATTAGCAGCACTTGTTAACCGTTGTCTTTGAAATGGATCATCAGGAGTGTCAACGGGTAGGTGATAGGACATTAACAGCTCCTTCTTTGGGTGCAGAAAACAAATCCAAAGTGAATATTTGAAGTGACACAATTATCTCTCCGTTTACTTACACAATTCCCAATGAATTAATGTAGCAGCAGATAGAATAACGTACCCTTAAAGAAATCTAAAAACGAAAGCTGGTTAACAACATAAGTCCTTCTCAAAATAGCTAGTGCCAGAGTTAGCTAATTTGTGAATTACTGTCATGATTGGGGCAGTGTGCAACATTATATTTCTGATGTCATGGAAATGCTAGAAGAGAAAGAATTGCAAAAAATGAGTAGAAATTTTTAGCATCTGTTTGGAGGGGATCCCAAATTTTTGGGTTCATATTTAATAAAGCTCTATTTGGCACTTCCAAATTGACATACAAAAAGATGCCACTGAAGCTGTTGCAGCTAAAACTCACAAGCTCCTTTTGACTTTTATCAGGTGGTGTATAAAACAGGGTTTCATCTTCTCCATAAGTTTTTGGCTCTTTGTCTTTCGTTTTCTTCTTCCTCTTGCTTTTCCTCATTTTTTTATTTTTGAATTCCACACTTGACATTTCAGTGTTTTCATCCAAGGATGCAATTTGTCTTTGGGAAGCCAACTCCTGGAATAGACCGTGTTCAAGTAAGCGCAATTAGCCCATAACTGGTAATCAAAATGAGGAAATACTGATCTTATCTTGTAAAAGCCTGTTCTTCTTGAAAATAGGAAGGCAGTTAGCATGGAGAGAGGCCTCCTCTGAGATCAAATAGACAAAATCTCCTTCCCCAAACCAACATTGAGAAGAAAACACTCTTTTAGAGGAAGTCGCTGATAGTTTCACCTCTGTGATCAGGAATATATTTTTCAATCTTTGCAACACAGGCTCTGTGCATGTTTGTAAGAACTGTTCGTTTCATTAAGCAACTTGTGAGCATTTAGGACTATTGGAAACATTATCTCAGCAACAATATCTAGTTCTGCCCCAAAACAGAGCATTTATACTATCTAAGAACATAACCCAAGAGCAGTATACAGACTTTTTGCACTACTGTTTGCAAAAGAGGCCCTATCACAATCCACATATAATATGACAGATGTAGCCTTGATTACCTGACTGGATATAGTGTTATTTATTCTGCTGCTGCTCTGGAGGTGAGTGCATTCAGGGACAGATTATTCTTTGCCCCACCACTGAGACCAAGATAGTCAGAACCACCATTGACTTCAGCAATGTAGGAGAGCAACTTAATTACGGTATGTCCCCTGCTCTGAAGAAACCGGAACCATGAGGTAGGAGCAGTTTGGACCTTCTAACTTGGGTATTATCACTCCCAGATGTGGTTAAGGTTTCTGTGCACACGCACACTTCCTACAGAGGCTCAAACTGAAGCAGGGAACAAACAGCAAAGAGGCTTTCAGACACCATCATGCTCCTGCTTGAAAAGCTACTGTGATGGATGCTCAAACAGGAGAGCAGGGGAATGCCTCAAAACCCCTTTTGCAAAGAGCAAACATGCTTTCAAACAGTGCTGCTCTGTGCTTTCTAGTCCCAAGAACTGGGACTCCAAAGCACAGCATCACCTGAAATTGTAGTGACTTGATGTTGTACTGATTGACAGATTAGTTGCCCTGTCCACCTCTCAGATTTTGTCTGCCACAGGGAAGGGAGATACGAATTTGGTGCAAAGGCCAGAAAAGGTTCCCACCTCCGATTTACAGGCAATCTGAAGAATATTTCTTTGAAACAGATATTGAGCTAGCTACTTTCAAACTTTATACCCTGAATTTAAAGCTTTCATTTTGAATTATTAGATATCTCCTCCAAACAACTTTCATTTTTCAATTCCTGAAGATACTTTTAAACTTTAGAAGGCATATCGTTCCTTGAAGATATTTCTTCAAGGCATATTTTTGTATTCTTAAGGCTTTTCGCTTAATTAAGCAAGAAATACAAACCTACAGGTATGAGCAGAGTTTGGAATAGGCAAAGCTATGCCAGTTGAAATCCCTCATCCCTGCTCAGCCAGAGACATAGCACAGCCGAGGTTCAGCTGAGGCAAGTCCAGAAAAGGGGATATTTTTTGGCATTCCAAAATCCATTCAGCTCTATCACATGGCCTAGCAACCCTGTGGAAGTTACACTGGCATAATTTAAAAGCTTGTTTCCCTCTGCTAGGCTTGGGCCAGCTCATAGCCCCACTCTTGAATGCTGTTTGGAATAAGGGTAAATCACACCAGCATAATTTACATGGGTTTAAACAATTCCTTGGGCTTCCTGTAGTTTTATTATTAAAGGTAAAGGTAAAGGGACCCCTGACCATTAGGTCCAGTTGTGGCCGACTCTGGGGTTGCGGCGCTCATCTCGCTTTATTGGTCGAGGGAGCTGGGTCATGTGGCCAGCATAACTAAGCCGCTTTTGGCGAACCAGAGCAGCGCACGGAAACGCCGTTTACCTTCCCGCCGGAGTGGTACCTATTTATCTACTTGCACTTTGAGGTGCTTTCGAACTGCTAGGTTGACAGGAGCAGGGACCGAGCAACGGGAGCTCACCCTGGCATGGGGATTCGAACTGCCGACCTTCTGATCAGCAAGTCCTAGGCTCTGTGGTTTAACCCACAGCGCCACCCACATCCAGTTTTATTATTATTTATTGAATTTATATACTGCCCTATACCCAGAGTTTGGATTGCTCTGCGCCCATGTTTGCAAGCCATCCTGTACTATGTAAGTTTTTGAAAATATTTATTTTGAAAGCAATTTTTAATTTTTCTAAGTAAATAGATAAAAAGGTCAGTCTATGACAAACAGCAAAAAGAGTGCAAAGTGGAGAATCACATTCCAGACCATCGCATCACCAATTGCAGTCAAAAGCTTTCAGCATTTTTACTGCCACCATCTATTAACGTATTTCATTTAATTCACATGTTAATGTTGCAATGTTTTTCCTCTTCCCCTACAGAAATTTAATAAGTATTAAATATTAAATTCTGTTATTGGAACTTCAGCCATAATTAAGTAGTAATTATCATGGATGAAGATACAACAATAGAATTATACATACTTTATTTCTATTGTTAACAACAGCAACAACAATAAAAACAATTAGGCTAAGTATATAATAATAATTTTTTAAAAAGTTTTACAAACCTTTTCCTTTTTTAGTAGTTCTTTTGCTTCACGAAGTAACAGCTCCCTTGCCTTTGTGTGTGCAAGTGTTGCTTTGTTTTGCTCTTCATATGCCATTGTTACAACAGCCAGGATTAAATTAAATAGATAAAATGAGCACAAAAAGATGATTATCACAAAAAAGATGCAGTAAGATTTCCCAGATGTTCTGATAACCTGCAAGCATGAAATACATAACTCATCATGTATTGTCTTTCAGCAAAACAATAATCAGAGAATAAAAGCAAATGTTAAAATAATCCAATTAATAGAATAGTAATAGAGCAACGGCATCAGGTCAAGCAACCACTGTTGTCTCCTAGTTAACTCAAAAAATCTGAGATAATAAGATTGTTTTTACCTGCCAGTGGATACCCATCAAAGTCTCCACAATCAAGGCTTCAGTGAAAAGGGGAATCCTGAGTTGGGAGGTGCACACATGCACATAACAACAGAAAAATCCCCCTCACGCATCATCCTATAGCAGGCCAAGCCCACCAAAGAGATGAGAAGGATTCCTCCTGACATCAACCACAAAACTCAGGATGGATGATATGGGAGAAGGAAAGGCACAATGACCTCATAGGAGGTCATTTCAACTGTCAGTCATGATGTCCATTGAGCATTTGCATTCAACAAGCAAGGTGGAAGGTTGTTCGTGCTTGGTGCATCAAGAACAAGGTTAAGAGGACATCTGTGACTGACCTACTATCATTCCTGCAAAATGGCCTTTGGAAGGGCCTTCACACAAATGCCTCGAAGAAGCAGGCTGTAGCCATTTGCATGTTCAGACCAAGAAAGCTCCCCCCTAAATAAATTCACACGACTGAGATTTTTGGTTTGGTTTTTGGCAGAATTTAGGCCACAACTTTATTGATTACAGAAAGTGACTGGTTGTATAGGCTCTGGTTCGACTAGCTCCCTGCCAGGCAGGTAGTGCTGACCCAGGGCACCAGCATAGGTCAGCCAAAGGTGAACACCTGGATAAGCAGAAAGCCGGGAATGGGGCTAACTCCACCACCCAAATGTCCCCCTGGACTCAGGCACGGGCACAACCCCCTCACAGGGGTGGACCAAACCACCAAGTCCCTGGATTCCTTTAACAGAATACCCTTCACATAGGGATGGCGAGAGTGTTCTCCCATCCCCATCACCTGAACCAGAGCCTATCTGCAACCTTACAAGTTGTGACGATTTGCTACGCAGCAGGCGAAACCCAAATGGCAACAGCCAATCAGCCAAGTGGGGAAAATTCCTGCCGTGCCCCTGTCCCAACGACAGATGACACACAATGGCATATCAAGGTCAGGCACAACAAGCCCTAAAAGTCGGGAGAGGTGGGCGGGTGTTCCAAATGCACGCGCCGAAAGAGGAAGCTCTGGGTCACGTGCGTAAATAGGTCCCTCGAACTGTTTGAACTGCGTCCCCTTGGCCAGATTGTACCCAGCTTCGAGGGACCTACCAATCAGGTGTTGTGGCTTACCAATTGTACCCACCCACAACACAGGGTGTTGGTTGTCCAGGTCTCACCGCAATACGTGCCCTCTTTAACGGTGGACCCAATTTCCTCTGTTCTTTCTAAACCCAATTCTCCTTCCTTCTATACTTCTAGTAAATGTTTTCTTAGAGGTGCTATACTGAAGTGACTTCCCATGGCACACAGGTTCCCTTCACGGGACCGTCATAAGATTCTGACAGCTTTACACTTACCCTTTGATTGATCGCTCATTTCACTAGGGCTGCAGTTGCTTCTGTGGCTTTCACTACTAATGGTGCTCTTCATAAGGCTTGTACAGACGCTGCATGGGCTTCTCCAAACACTTTCATTCATCACTACACAATTGATAATTATGCAGAGGCAGAGGCTGCATTTGGAAGGAGGGTCCTGCAGCAGGTCTCTCCATGATAAATTACACAGGGGTACAGTCAAGGGACCCACCCTATCAGGATTAGCTTTGCTATGTCCCAACATACCATCCCTGCTAGCCAAAGTGAAATAGTACGGTTGGTACCAACATGAAGCGTAGATTTCCTTCAGTGTACCTTCAGTGGAAATTGTCTGCACTTAAAAAAAGAAGACTATAGGTCTTTCCCCCTATTAAACTGTTCAGTGTTAGTATTGGAAGTAGGCTTCCTGATGGGGTTTTTCTGTTGCTGATCTCTGTTGCTTGCTTCTAAGTTTCTCCTTAAATTCCCGAGCTTATGTTTCATACCCTCCAAGTGTCCCGATTTTCCTGGAAGGTCCCTGTTTCCTCAGAGTGCTGAGCCCGGAGAGGAGAATAAGCCAGTGTTTGTCCTGAGCAGTGGTGGCGGCAGCAGTGGCAGCTACGAAAAAGCATCCTGTTGCCTCTCCCTGGCTGCCACTGAGAACCTCCTCCTTTGAGCAGTTCATAGCAGCTGCTGGAGAACGGGAGAAGAGGAGAAAAGGCTGCCACTACCGAGGCTCAGCCCTGCGTGATTTGCCAGCTCTGAGGTACAGGCATTGCTGTCCTGGGCAGGAGTGGGGCACAAGGGGTATTGATGATGATGATTAAAAAGCTTTGCACATCTGTGCCTAATCTTGCCCTTTTCTAAAATGTATTTATTGGTGTGTGGGTTGTTTTTTGTAACCCCACCAAAGAAGAAAATAAAATAAAATTTGGATTAAGGTGTTTTCTCAGGATGGTGGTGTGTGTTCTGTTGGTGCAGTGGTGATGACACTCACTCTTCTTCAAATAGGGAGTGCTCCGCGGGGCGGGGGGGGGACACAAAAACATGGGGGCGGGGGTTTGAAGAGGCTCAGTTGTGGGAGGGAGTGAAAAATGTTACTATTTTCATCTGAGAAATATTAAAGGGTATGTTTCCTGTATGGAAGTCCATGGAAGCATCATGGTACTTCCAGTATACTTCCGAAGTGTTCATTTCTGACTTGACCAGAAGGTGGAGCCATAACCCAAATGTCCCTGCTGTGTTAAAGGAAATTTACCCTTCGAGTAGATACCAACAGTACATTAAAAAATAAAAAGTTTTACCTGCCGATAGAGGATTTCCCAACTATCCTGTGTCATCAGTCGGAACAATGATAGAAAGGCCCATCCAAAATGATCGAAACTGGTGTATCCATCATCAGGATTTTCTCCATGTTTCACACAATAATAGCTTCCGTTTTTACATTCAGTTTCACTTATAAAAGAGAATACATTATGTTACTGATAACTTTCAAGTAAAAGATCTCTCTGACTGCTTACCTCACAAGTGGAACCTGGACATTCACATCTTTCTCAAACATACTTAATCTTCTAGGTTTTGTTACAGTCTCAACGTCAATACTGAACAGAGTTTATTAAAATCAAACCAACGTTATCAACATTTTTACTGGCCCCTGTGATAAGTTATAATTTTATTCCCCTGCTACAGAAAAGTTTTACATGTTCAGAGAAAGCTATTAAAGGCATAATGGCATAGGACTAGCCCATCCTATCTCAAATTCCGTGTGGGAGCAGTAACTATAAATGGTGGAGGCAGAAGGGTCTGAGTGAAGGATTTGCTTCTTAATAGACAGTACCCCTAGTTCTAAGAATCACCTGGCAGATGTAATTGTGCTAAGGAGTGACCTTGAGAGACTTATTTCACTGGCTCAATGAGGTGTTGTTGTTTTACTTAAAGCCCAGAATACCTTGTGGAGATCCCATGAGGGGAACCTTTGCACTGTTTGTGAGTTAAGTTGTGTTGAACCTCTGAGGAGAAGATGAAGGTAGGTAATAACTGAGTGGTCTGTGACCTTATTTTGAGAGGACCAAGAAAAGGTCAGAGGCTCTTCTGTGAGTGGTTGGGGATAGTCTCTGGTGACTGCTTGCTTGTACAAAGATAACATGTTCCTTGAAACCTGCTTTGGAGTGTAAGACTTCCTCCCACTTTTACCATATTAGGAAGACTGTCCAGATGACTTCATAGATGTGACATGTAAATGTTCTTCTAGATCAGCCTTCCTCAACCTCGGCCCTCCAGGTGTTTCTGGCCTACAACTCCCATGATCCCTAGCTAACGAAGACCAGTGGTCATGGATGATGGGAATTGTAGTCTCAAAATATCTGGAGGGCCGAGGTTAAGGAAGCCTGTTCTAGATTCTTGGAGACTCTCTTCTAGATATGACTAGAGTAACAAGGAAAGTTTATCCTACATACTTCCTCCTCTTCTTTTTTCTCCCCAGTGGAAGATCTGACCGAACGACTAGTCATGATGGCTCTCCTACATCAGGTATTAGAGGCAGCATGCCTCTGAACAACAGCAGGAGAGGATGATTCCCAAGGACATTGGGTTGGCTGTTGTGAAAGACATGCTGGGCAGTGTTTCTAGATAGACCTTTGGCCTGATCTAGCACCACTCTTCCTTTGCTTCTGATACATTTTCAGAAGTCAGATCCATCTACTATTGAAAGGGGAGACTGGTCAATAAGGTACATTGATTAAGTGGAGTGTGTTGGAGGTGGATCAGTTTTCTTGACCCCTTCCTGCCAGGGAATCCTCTGGGGAAGGCACACTCAAGGTAGAAGGACCTTTTATTGTGCTTGATCTTATTTACTCATGTCTGTTTGCCTGAAGGCATTTCAGAATCTGAAGGGAATGGAAAGAGATGATTGATACACTTTCCTCCCTAGCTAAGAATTGGGGTAAGGATTAGTTTTGTTTTTACTCTTATTAGGCCAATGAAGGCAGGGACTAGAACTGTTAGGGGGTCTCTGACTGCATAAATTCTGCCTTTCAGAATGAGGGAAAACCCACTATAGATATGCTTCTCCACCAACAGAGTTGGGGTGATTTTTATCAGGTCTGCAGCATAGAAGGAAATTATTAAACGTCCCAGTCATGCATGACTGCTGTTTAAATTTTAAAACTAAGCATGTTAATTGTTTTAATTGCTAATTGTATTATTATTATTATTATTATTATTATTATTATTATTATTATTATTATTATTTGTACCCTGTTCATCTGACTAGGTTGCCCCAGCTATTCTGGGTGGCTTCTAGCATATACAGAAACAAAGTAAAATTTCAAACATAAAATACATCTTTATACTGGGCTGCCTTCAGATGCCTTCTAAAAGTTGTATAGTTACTTATCTCCTTGACATCTGATGGGAGGGTGTTCCACAGGGTGGTTGCCATCACCAAGAAGGCCTGGTTCCCTGTAACCTCACTTCTTGCAGTGAGGGAACCGCTAGAAGGTCCTCGGAGCTATATCTCAGTGTCCAGGCTGAATGACGGGGTGAAGACGCTCCTTTAAGTATATAGCCGTTTATAGCTTTAACAATTAACATCTTGTCTAGTTTGGTCCTCAGTTACACTTACTTGGGATGTGAGGTGTATCCACACAGCAATACATCAGTAGAAGAATTCTTTTTCTGATATACTTCTGGAAGCAAACATTTTGGAAGCAAAAGTAATAGTCATTTAAAGCCTCTTCCTACCTCACAATACAATGGATGTAGGTATCAGCTGAATAACAAACTCCCAGTCAGGTGGCTAACCTGCGTCTGACCCACCAAGCCACATGAAATTGGTCCATCAGACCCTGCAGCAGTATCCCCTGATCTGATTGAGAGAGTAGAATGCTGGACTTTTTGCGAGAAGTTCATTTTCTGCAGTGGATGGAGGGGACCCACATGTGGGTTGTGTCTCCCACTCACTTCACTAGGCAAGATATGCAGATTGATGACACCCTAAGAGTAAACCACCCCAGTTTCCACAACAGTATGCAATCATGGCAATGCAACTGGCAAACAGAATAGAACAGGAACAGAAAAACCAACAGGGAACATACCCCTGGACACACCCTCCCTGCCTCATTTTACTACGTACTGCTGTACTTACATTTTAACCCAATACATCCGCCTACTGCAGTCACCCTAAGCACTGAGAGCATTGGATTTCCTCCATGTCCTGCAGAAAATGAATGCAAGTCCAACATTCTATTCTTTTGGAGTGGAGGAAGAGATTCATGGATGGCATGTTCTTAGGAGTGCCCAGCTGAGTAGGCTCTCCTGTGGCCTGCCCCCACCCTGTTGTTGAACCACCTCCTGCAGTGCCTGCTTGCTGAAGGACATGTTGGCTGATGCATACACTCTACGCTTGCATTGTTTCACATAAGTCAACACTGAAGCCCATGTGGTTCCCCCAAAAGAGCACCAGTCCCAAAGATAGCAGAAGAAAATTCACTCTCTGTGGAGTGGAGGGAAGAGATCTGCCTTCAGTCACCAGTTGGGGAGGGAGTCAGAAGAAGGCCCCACCTCACCAGAATGTCATCCATCTCAGTAGCATTCTGACTGCCCCTCGGGATGTCTCCTTAAACACTTTTTCCTTCTGCCAGAAGGCGATTGCTCCAAAAGAGGCAGAATCACTACCACGGGATGCACTGGGGTCCTTGACTCCTCAGAGGAATTCATCAATAAGGCTAGGTTACTCATGCCAAGGCTGGATAGACTAAGTTCAATAAGTGAATTCCAATCTCCTTCCTCCTTATATCCCACATGGAAGAAAGTGAAGAGAAATCAAGCTGGAAGTTGCTATGTCATGGGCTGGCTGAGTTAGGAAGATGCAGATGGAGGATTGGTCGAGGAACCAGTGAATGGCAAGCCCCAGATTATCTGGGGAGGTATTAGGAATAGGGCTTTCCAGGTGGTGGTTCCACAACTTTGGAACTCTCTCTCCAGACCCTTTTAAAAAAAATAAAAATCCAGGTCTGCGTTGGGCTGAATTGTGCTGTTGGTCTGTGTGCCGTACATAATTCAGCTCAAGTCACATGACAGCATTATTATTGTTACTATTAGTTCTTACACAAATAAAGATGCTAGCAAATTATAAAGTCTAAATCTGACTCAACATGGTTCAATGAAACTTCAAAACCACATAATAATATGGTGCGTGGGATGCTATTGTATTAATTTATAAATGCCAGTTTAGGAATGATCCGAAAGTAAAACACTGTTTTGGCAGTACAAAAAGTACCAGGGTTATGGAAGCAATATGCTACAGATTTAAAGGAGGGTGTTTTTACCTGGATCCTTTAATGTGCATGACTCCTCCGTGCTGATGCTCTTATTCAAGTAAGAAGCATGGACACATTTATATTTTAAGTTGCCCATGAAGAGTTGGAGGCCAACCAGGGCAAAGACAGCCAAGCAGAAAACTGTCAACAGCATCACATTGGCAAGCTTCTTGACAGACTGAAGAAGTGAAGCTATAATGACTTTCAGTCCTATGACCAGAAGAGTAAATATTATACAGACTGATAACAGAGGACAAAAACTACAGCCCTTTTGAATTATGTTTCTCAGTTATTATCTTAATAATAATAATAATAATAATAATAATAATAATAATAATAATATATTTGTACCCCGCCCATCTGGCTGGGTTTCCCCAGCCACTCTGGGCGGCTTCCACAGGAACCAAAAATACAGTAAAATCACACATTAAAAACTTCCCTGAACAGGGCCGCCTTAAGATGTCTTCTGAATGTCAGGTAGTTGTTTATTGCTTTGACATCTAATGGGTCTATGCTATGGAAAGCATAGCCCTGAAGTCCAACTATTGCAATGTGCTTTAGGGGTGGGGAGATGGGAGTGCATAACAGTGTCTCACCTTCTGATAGTGTCTATCTCCTGATTTGTTTTTGGAAGTGCACCAGAATTTGAACAAGCTCCCTATAGGCTATAGTCTTCTGGTACCATTTAAAGTTCAGCTTTGATCTATAATAAGGTTACCAAACGTCCCTGTTTCTCGGGTACAGTCCCTGGATTTACAAATCAGTCCCCTGACAAAATCCTATCATTCCTACTGAAGTTGAAAAGTGTCCCTGGATTCATTGAAAAAAAATCTGGTAACCTTAATCTATAAATTGTGGTGTTGTCAGAACTTTTCTCTTTTGTGACTTACTGTTTCATTGAATTTTCATAATAGATTGTGTTTAACTGTTTCTTATTTGGGTTAGTTTGAATTCCTTGAGTGAAAGGTGGAAGACAAATTTAGTAACTGAACAAACAGACAAAGCAAGAAAAAGAGCCTCTCACCTGGGATTACAGAAACAGCTTTTAAAGTTCTCAGAACCCTGAAAATTCGGATAGCTGAAATGCTACTAAAAGGCAAAGCCAAAGCTGCGTACCTGAAAATTTCAAAATATGAAAAAAGATATCGACAGACTCATCATTTTATAAGACAATGCTACTGGTAGCTATAGTTTTCTATTCTGCACACATATTCTTACCTGCCCCCGCCAATCCCTGCTTCCCCCATACAATGGGCTATTAGTGTGGCATGTGGGCTACAACTGAGGGGTAGGACACAGCATTAATATTCCAAAGGCTCTGGGTTCAATCTCCCACACTTCCGGGGGGGGGGGGTAATCTCAAGGAGCAGGAAACTCAAGCAGAGCTACTGCTTGCTAGGAGCATGCAGCAGTGGGTTAGAAAGACCTATCATCTGATTTGGGATAAAGAAGCTTCATGTGTGTATATTGTTTTTGGGAAAGGGCCATACTCACTCAGTGGTAAAGCAGATACTTTGCATGCACAAGGCCCCATTTTGTGTGTATGTAAACTCAGGGAGGGCAGGGCCACAGACCATTCCATTCCACCACACGCTGTACTAGCATTCAGCTTATACTGAAACAAACCTCCACACATAGTTTAAGTGACTGGCCGTTTCATAAGAAGAAGAAGAGTTTGGATTTGTTATCCCGCCTTTCACTCCCTTTAAGGTGTCTCAAAGCGGCTTACGTTCTCCTTTCCCTTCCTCCCCCACAACAAACACTCTGTGAGGTGAGTGGGGCTGAGAGACTTCAGAGAAGTGTGACTAGCCCAAGGTCACCCAGCAGCTGCATGTGGAGGAGCGGAGACGAGAACCCGGTTCCCCAGATTACGAGACTACCGCTCTTAACCGCTACACCACACTGGCTGTTCAAAATTGTGCAGATATTTCTACAACGTATAGTTAAAATTTGACACAAGTCCAAAAGACTCCTCATCCAAAGGGCACAACATGAAGTCTAATAGTAGCTAGAATTAGTAGATTAACAAGTCAAACTACATCCACAATGGGTGAAATTCAGCATCATCCTACGGTGAACATCCTGTCAATGCAAGTAGTGTAGGTTGCCAGACGTAACTATCCTCCTCTCCTCCCCCTCCCCCACTGTTCTGGGGGTTCTCCCCACATTGCCTGAGCCAATTTTGGGGTGTGTCAGAGTTGCGATGGGAAGGAAAGGAAGGGAAAGCCCTGTTACGCAAGCAGAAGTTTTCACACAGGGCTTACAATGACAGAACTTGTTAGGCGATTCCCACCTTATATGTTTAAATGCTCCCAAGGTCAGCAGCATCTTCACATGCAAAGCTAGCAGAATTCTAGCTCTAGTTTTTCTCCTGTATGAAAACTTATAAACTGCAAAGAAGAAACACCGAAACTTACGTCATAATTAAAACAAATAAATCCAAAACGTTCCAGGGATCTCGAAGATAGGTGAATTCATTCAAAACAAATCCCCTTGCAACTATTTTTACTGCAAATTCAACTGTATAAATAACTGTGAAAATATACCTGAAAATCAAAGCCAGAGAAACAAAATCATTACCAGTGTGGAGGGAATCAAGGCTACTCATGTGCTACTTCCCACATGAAGCCCAAGGAAAAATGGAAGTGCTATGATGGCATTGTAGGCAAAGGTGCGGTTAGATTTCATTATACGATTACTGTATAATATTTATTTATTTCCATCTGTCAGCCAACTGCTAGATAAGGCTTGCACATTGTATGATCCAGAAAACAAAATACATCCCACCAGTCACATATGAGCTGCTGTTTGACTCACCCTCCCCTTACTTTTGCAGTTCCAAGCAAGATAGTATAACAGGAGACTTAGGGCTTGTGCACAAATGAGCATTATTTTGCTGCTAATTCACTTCCTCACCCCCACTCAAGTTAGACCTGAGTAGACCTCAGTGCACCTATTTGAATATCAGGTGTACCTCTTGTATTTCCCAATTACAAGCAGGCATCCCTTCTGTGTTTATTCCTGCCTTCCAATGGGTTGATTCTCATTCAGTCCATAGATTGTACATGAAGTGTGGAGTGATACTTACTCAGCGATTTGGTAATTTTCTGGAGGCTTGTTCAAAGTCATAAAAATACAGTTAACGAGAACCACACATGTTATGAATGCTATGAATAATGTACATGATGTGTTAAGGAAATAGTGTTTCACTGAATAATAAGGGGTAGACCTCCAGGTATAAGGTGGTATATAAATTAAACAAATAAATAAATAAATATTCAACACCTTGTGGTAAAATATGAGTAACCAAAATAAATGTGATTAATGCTACTTACTATCATGCTCTTAAATTAAAAGGAAAAATCTAAAAATAATGCATTTTCTTTAGTTTAACTTTGCTTGTTTCTTGTTTATTCAGCATATGACAGTTATGAACCTTAGGCTATAGTCAGCATCAGGACTGATACAAGGTAGTTCCCATGCACATTTTCAAGCACTTGAGGTTGATCGGAAGAAATCTCCTTTCAGCCTTTTAACAGTAGACAATCTTGCCTTTATTCTCTGGGTAACCAAAGAATTGATGCTTTTGAATTATGGTGCTGGATTATGGTGCTGGGACTCTTGAGAGTCCCATGGACTGCAAGAAGAACAAACCTATCCATTCTGAAGGAACTCAGCCCTGAGTGCTCACTGGAAGGACAGATCCTGAAGCTGAGGCTCCAATACTTTGGCCACCTCCTGAGAAGAGAAGACTCCCTGGAAAAGACCCTGATGATGGGAAAGATGGAGAGCACAAGGAGAAGGGGATGACAGAGGACGAGATGGTTGGACAGTGTTCTCGAAGCTACTAGCATGAGTTTGACCAAACTGCGGGAGGCAGTGGAAGACAGAAGTGCCTGGTGTGCTCTGGTCCATGGGGTCACGAAGAGTTGGACACAACTAAACAACTAAATAACAACAACAACAAACAAGATCCATGTCTAACCCAAACAAGAGCTCTTGAAGGTACAAAAGAAGATTTAGGGGACGTGACGTGTCACCCATGGGGGTGTGACGCACGTCCATGGTTGTGCGGCGTGTGGCACACGTCCCGGGGGTGGTGGCCACAATGGCATCCTTTCCCCAAATGGTGCCTCCCCTTTGTACGCCAGTGGGGCAATGGTTGCCACTTTTGGTCATAGTCCAAATCAGGCCAGCTCACCATATGCCCAACCCCACAACATTCAGACCTTCCGCTGCCTGCATGGATGTTGAGTGTAGGAAAGCATCCCTCCTTACCTGCACATTTCATACCTTCAAAACAGGGCTAGTATGTCCAGTATAGAATAAACCAAGGCATTAAAGATGGGTATGAACTTCTGGGTGAAGCGAAGGGAATACGGAACAAAGTTGCATAAGCAAACCAATTTCTAGCCTACAGTTGCACACTTGGGACATGTACTGTTTATAATTTGGGGTTGTATGTTTTGAGGTGAAGGGATCATGTTACAGTAGCTCTGATCATTTAACTATAGTATGAAACATGGACCTAATGGTCAGAGGTCCCTCTACCTTTATGGGGAAGCGAGTGGCGCTGTGGGTTAAACCACAGAGCCTAAGGCTTGCCGATCAGAAGGTCGGTGGTTCAAATCCCCGCGACAGGGTGAGCTCCCGTTGCTCGGTCCCTGCTCCTGCCAACCTAGCAGTTTGAAAGCACACCAAAGTGCAAGTAGATAAATAGGTACCGCTCTGGCGGGAAGGTAAACGGTGTTTCCGTGCGCTGCTCTGGTTCGCCAGAAGCGGCTTAGTCATGCTGGCCACATGACCCGGAAGCTGTACGCCGGCTCCCTCGGCCAATAAAGCGAGATGAGCGCTGCAACCCCAGAGTCGGCCACGACTGGACCTAATGGTCAGGGGTCCCTCTACCTTTACCTTTATGAAACATGGCTGCAAGACAATGGATCTTAATATACAGGGCCAGCAAAACAAGTGGCTCTCATATTGTATGGACTCACCACAGGAGAATGGCTGATGGTCAGTTTTCCTAAAGGTGCATTTGCACCATCTCATTTTCTTTTTTTATTTCAGTTTTTAATTTGTGAGTATAATAGAAAAAAGAGAAAAGCAAATAATAATAATAATAAACATTGTCAGGTGACCTTAAGAATAATAATATTCCATCAATCCTGATTTAAACATATAAATTAATACAGGCAGTCCAAATAGGTATCTAAACAAAACAGATAATTATAAGCCATGTGTTCAAGGACAGAAAGGACACTGAGATCTTCAACCTGCTGAGCACCAGCTGATTATATCTGTCACTGCAAATTACAAGGGGATCTGGCCTAGCCTACATTTCATCTAATCTTCTGTAGGTCTAAATAATAAATTGTACTCTTTCTTCTTAGTAACACTGCTGAAATTTTGTTTTGAACTGCAATAGTGGACCATAGCAAAGTTGCAAAACACAGGATAATAAATAAATAAATAAATTATTATTTGTACCCCACCCATGTCTCCCCAGCCACTCTGGGCGGCTTCCAACAAAATATTAAAAATAGAATAAATCATTAGTCAAACATGTGAATCCAGTCAAATATTACAGAAAATGAGGGTGGGTGAGTGAGTAGGAGTTAACTTCAATGGTCAATAGCTAATCTAACCTACAATAAACTTCATTTCAAATTCAAACAGATAACCATGGAACATAAAGAAAAACCTACTCACTAAACCTCCACATAATATTTTATTGGGACACACCTTTTCACTTTTCGGAATCCTAAGAAAGATATATTAAAGCTCATATATATACAACTAACAGTTCTCTGTGATTCTGTATAAGAGATTAAGAATGAAGGAAACCCATTGGAAGGATATGTGTGTATCAAAATTTTCACAGCTAGTCTTCTCAGTGGATGGAAAGGACTGAAAAAAAACAAGGCTTTGGTGGCAGAAAACCGAAAGATTCTGTTCCTGGCTGATAGCACCATAAAAGTCTGTAAAATAGATGGAAATGCTTTTTAAATATAACATGCTCACGATAGACCTACTGTCTACAAATATATACACACTGCAACTTCATAAAGATTGACTGGGGAGAACAATATGGACTGCAGATGAAAGTAGACAAACACAGAAGTACAAAACAAAAAAAATTCCTTCCAGTAGCACCTTAAAGACCAACTAAGTTAGTTCTTGGTATGAGCTTTCGTGTGCATGCATGAAAAGGAACAGTGTATCTGAAGAAGTGTGCATGCACACGAAAGCTCATACCAAGAACTAACTTAGTTGGTCTTTAAGGTGCTACTGGAAGGAATTTTTTTTGTTTTGACTATGGCAGACCAACACGGCTACCTATCTGTAACAGAAGTACAACTCATTCTATTTATGCATCACTCAGGAGACCCATCGTTATGACAAGGAGCTGCATAAAAGACTGCGTAGTGGTAGCCATTCACTGAAGGCCAAACACACAAGGATGGCACAGATCAGTGCTTTGATCTTAGTTTGCTGCTTTTTGCAATGAAATAAATCACCAGCCCCTGATTCAGATCAGAGTCGTGCCATGGAATTCATTTGCAAAATAAATAATGGGAGTTTGGAAGTTGATGTTGCTCTGCTGTTTTATTCATTTGCTTAAGTTACGGAATGATTCTACCTCTATTTTTATTAAGAGGCCTGCATATACTTCTGCTTGCTGATAGCAAACATAAACAGCAGGCATGGCTACAAATGAAATAAAGTGATACATCTCATCCAGCATAAGACGAATATGCTGCATTATCACAGTGACAAAGACACTGATTTTATGGCCTCCATTAAAATCTTAATTTGATGAATTAATACAATGTAGTACTTCAGCAGAGATTATTTCATATGAAGTTTATCTCAAATGCACAACAAATCATTCTGACTGTGATCTTGTGTATGCTTATTCATAGCATGTTCACTGAAAAATATATTTCGCCTGGGTCTACTGGTTGTAATGTTGAACATAATGAAGTGCATGTAAGTGCCATAAAAATTAAAAGTTAAATGTTCATAACTGTACACATTTCTACAGCTTGTTATCTGAAAAATTAACGCTGAACATTTAGGCTCCTGTCCACAGATCTGCTTTAATGTGCACGTGGTACCATTTAAATGGGTATTCTGTCCAAGAGGTGCATGAACATTTATAGCAATGTTAACAAAGAATAGACTTTTTAATTAAATGCCAGATACTATGCTTAAAGATTTGATCATATTTATTAAATTAATGTTTTCAGACGTGTTCTGAAATTCATTCGTAATTTCTACTTTGACTGCTACACAAGAAGAAACTGTAGCATTTTTGTTTTTGGTTTACAAAAACATTTTATGTAACAAAAATTCTTACAATTTACTTTAAAGAAACTGTATCACCTCACGATCCTTGTAATAGGGGTCAACATCTTCCAGTGGTTCTCCAATGAGCCAAGGAGGGGGTTTTCCATATAGAATAGGGAGCTTTTTAAAAACTTTCAGATCAAGCTGTGGTTGAATATTTTCTTCTTGCTCTGGATTATTGCCCTCCTCTGTGGCCTTGGCACGCTTTGCTTTCTTCTCAGCAATTCTCTTTTTAATTTGATCCAAGGTCTCAGGAGTAAACCGAAGGAAATTACTAGCCGTTGAAAAAGAAAAATTTGGCATCTTCTTGCACTGGGAACAAACAAATATTCTGATTACAAAAGGAATAACACAGATAGTAAAAGTGCCATAATAACAGAATATTTGGGAGGGTCAGTTGATACCATGGTATCAGCAAAACTGCACACATGATAAACAATATTTAACGGACCCCACAATACATTAGAGTGGTGCAAATTATTTATTTCTAAAATGTATATACCACTTTTTCCAATCTGTTCCCATTTCACATGTATAGTTATATAATAACTAAAGCTGTCTGAATTAGGCCAGTTCAGAACTTTAGTAACAAGTCTATTAATGTAAAAGTGCCTACTCTGAATATGATTTAGCTAGATCAACTCCCAGCTTAATGTGACTCAAAACATTTTTTGTGAACGGAGAATGAAACTGTACATTACACAGAAAACCAACAGCAGTGGGCAAAGCTATCTTGTAGGTTATCTTGCCATTAGTATTATTGAGGAACCCTTCATGAATTTCTAGGAAACCCCAAACTTCTTACAATACTGTACTGTACAGATTTTTGAAACAGACTTGTATGTGAAGGTGAAAAATAGATCTGACACACATGTGGGTAATTAACAAACGTATCAGCTGGGTGCTTAGAGTCAAAATGCAGGGCTTTGCACACTCTCCAGAGGGAGAGAACCCCCAGCAGAGTTAAAAACACTTTTTTTGTGAAGAAATATAGTAGTAGAAAATTTCCATAGAAAAAATGTTGCACCTACCATTATGGGCTAAAATCAGGCCTCACCGCCATTTTACATGCAAGCAGATAAATAATAAGGTACCCTGCCCATACGGGCCAGTCTTGACAGACTCTAGGGTTGTGCGCCCATCTCACTTAAGAGGCCGGGGGCCAGCGCTGTCCGGAGACACTTCCGGGTCACGTGGCCAGCGTGACAAGCTGCATCTGGCGAGCCAGCGCAGCACACGGAACGCCGTTTACCTTCCCGCTAGTAAGCGGTCCCTATTTATCTACTTGCACCCGAAGGTGCTTTCGAACTGCTAGGTTGGCAGGCGCTGGGACCGAGCAACGGGAGCGCACCCCGCCGCGGGGATTCGAACCGCCGACCTTTCGATCGGCAAGCCCTAGGCGCTGAGGCTTTAACCCACAGCGCCACCCGCGTCCCCTCAGATAAATAATAATAATAATAATAATAAATTTTATTTATATCCCGCCCTCCCCAGCCGAAGCCGGGCTCAGGGCGGCTAACAACAATAAAACAGTACAAAAGTACAGCATAAACAACATTCTAAAATCATTCATTATAAAATTAATTAATTCAAGCCACTGGCAACCATTGGGCCAGAGCTCCGCGAAGATTGCTGAGGGAGGGAGTCAGGCTGTGCCCTGGCCAAAGGCCTGGTGGAACAGCTCTGTCTTGCAGGCCCTGCAGAAAGATGTCAAGTCCCGCAGGGCCCTGGTCTCTTGTGGCAGAGTGTTCCACCAGATCGGATCCACAGCCAAAAAAGCCCTGGCTCTAGTTGAGGCCAGCCTAACTTCTCTGTGGCCTGGGATCTTCAAGATGTTTTTAAGTAATGGAGAATATGTGGTTGCCAGTCTTATACATAATTCGATGCTAGAATTAGTGGCACACATTATCTGGTAAGAAACCTTACTGTAAACTAGGGTGGTCCAACCTCTCTGACCATGTGAGCCACAAACGTATTTTGACACAGAACCTGGCAGGCCACATACTGAATTAAATTTCCATATTGTTAATTAAAGTTTTCACAATATAGTTAATAAATAATGATGTATAAGCAATAAATATATTTAAAGGTAAGCACTCCTAAACCTACTCCCTAGTATGTATGCACTAAATCAGGTTGCTAGGCTGTGATCTGTAAAACAGGATCACAACTCCGTGCCTGCTGACCTGGGATTAAGCCCTGCTCAGGTCAGAATGTGCAAGCCTTATGTTGTTCAGTTCACTGAGACTTACTCCCAGGTAAATTCATACTGTATAGGGCTGTAGCCTTAAATATATACATGGAGGTATCCAGTTGTCCAATACCAGTGGGGGGGGGGCAATACCTCTCTTGCATTAATACATTACTATTGCTATGAATATTTTGTTGCTGCCTATATATACACAGAAGGACGCGGGTGGCGCTGTGAGATAAACCACAGAGCCTAGGACTTGCTGATCAGAAGGTTGGCAGTTTGAATCCCCATGACAGGTTGAGCTCCCATTGCTTGGTCCCTGCTCCTGCCAACCTAGCAGTTCGAAAGCACGTCTAGTGCAAGTAGATAAATAGGTACTGCTCTAGCGGGAAGGTAAACGGTGTTTCCATGCGCTGCTCTGGTTCGCCAGAAGCGACTTAGTCATGTTGGCCACCGGCTCCCTCGGCCAATAACCCGAGATGAGCGCTGCAACCCCAGAGTCGGCCACGACTGGACCTAATGGTCAGGGGTCCCTTTACCTTTTATATATACACAGAGCAGCCCCAGGCAATGTTAGAGGCAGGGAGGGATAGCACGTTTTGTCTCCCAGAGGTTGAGGTATTTGTGGAGAAAAGGGCTTTGGTACGCGGGGCGGCAGGGGCGTGCCACGTCGCACGTGGGGTGTGGCAAGTCACACGCGGGAGCGTGGCACATCGCACGCGGGGGCATTGCATGTGTGAGCATCCCAAGGGGGAGGTGCCTGCCCGCCCGAGCATCCTATTGTAGGCGTCCGCCTGTGCAAGTGTTGTCCTAATGGGGCAGCGCCCGCCTGAGCAAGCGTCCCAAGGGGGAGTCGCCCAGCCGTGTGAGCATCGTCCCAATGGGGTGGCACCCGTCCATGCAAGCATCGTCCCAATAGGGCAGTGCCCATTTGTGCGAGTGTCCCAAGGGGGAGGTGCCCGCCCGTGGCGATGTCACCCCTCCGACTGGCACCTGGAGCGGACCACCCCCCGCCCCTTCCTCTGCCACTGGGTTGAGGAAGGCAGTGGCGTAGCGTGGGGGGTGCAGGGGGTGCTGGCCGCACCGGGCGCAACATCTGGGGTTAGGGCAAATCCACAGGTTAGGGGGCGCAAATCCACGGGTTAGGGGGCGCAAATTACTTGCCTTGCCCCGGGTGCTGACAACCCACGCTACGCCACTGGAGGAAGGCATTACAAATGCCTTCACTGTTTGTTTTCATTTGCACCTCACAGCAACAACAAAAAGGGGCAGCTAATCAAACCATTTTAAGAAGTCCTGAAGGTTGCTGAGGGCCACCAAAAACGGCCTCAAGGGCTGCATGTGGCCCCCAGGTCATGTGTTGGACCACCCTACTGTAAACTAAAAACAATTTTTTCAGGTGAAACAATTAAGTGATACTTCAGAAAACCAAGACTGATAATGAATACTCAAAACAGCAAGTTGGAGCATGGCACCCATGAAAATGTAAAACACACTTGTGAGTTGACATGCCACCTTTCTGTTTGAAATGGCATGCTGGTATCTTCACTTACAAGCCAACTGGTTTGATTTCTTCCTTGTTATCTTTTGCCCCTCAGATGCATATCAAGGGGCAACTCAGAAATAGGGGACAGAATAACATACTTCAGAGTAAATGCATAAAAAAACACAACAGAACGGGTGTGCTTCAGCCACCGATTCTTAGAGAGGCTTCTAAACAAAAAGCTGAGTCCCAAAACATAAAAGAATTTCGAGTAAAAACCAAGAATAAATGTTTTTGCAATGAATTTGAAAAAGATAGCTTGCAGAGAGATGCATTGGTACTCCACCAATACAATTGATTCAGCTTTAATCCTAGAGTTTACAGCTGAACATAAGAAAGCCAGGGTGTTTTGCCAGCTATAGGGGTGGGGTGGAAAAGGATATGTGCTCAAGAGCAGGTGGACAGTAAGAATCTAGTAAATCTGTACCATTTAGTACAACTCTAAACGCTTCACAAACAATGCAACCAGAACGGCCAATTGAATGTTTCCCAGGTGTTTTATTCCTGACCACAAAATTTATGTGCCATGCCTGTAAGGCATACATTGAATCAGTAACTTCACACTGCCTTCTCAGAATTCTACATAATTCTTCATAAGCAAGAACTTTTTTAAAAAAAATAATAGCAGCATTCCTATCAGATACAAATAACCATACTTTTATGAAATAAAAAAGAAGACATTTTCAAGTTTCCTGTAATTTTCTCACATTTTCCAGTTTATTCTCGTTGCCAACAAGATTACTTACATTTTTCTGTGCAACAGCATCAATTTCATTAGAATACAGCAGACTTTCCCCCAAGTTGATCTTTTTCCAAAATAGCAAACAGTTCACCTTACTTTGTCAGATTCCACATTATTCTTTAGAAATTTCTTCCTTGCTTTCTCTTAAGCTGAAACTGTAATTTGTACAGACTTGTGATGGAATGGGAATGTCAAGGAGGAGGAGCATGCTTTCTGGCTTGAGATAAATAAATTGGATCCCAAGAGATTATACAGGAAACAAAATAATATGAGGAAGTAAATGGAGATGGTAGTAATTCTACATTATCAACTTCTAAAAGGCACAAGTTATTTCATCTGTTGAAACACTGTGAAGCTAATGACACAAAAAGGTTTTGCTCACCAGAACCAAGGGAAAAGAGCAATTAGGTAACAATCTGTCTTTCAGTCTCTTAAATATGTACTTAGTGAGCCAATATTTTCTATTACGTAACATTAATTTTCAGTGCCATTCCAACTACTTTGATATTAATAGAATATTTCTTTTCTTGCTTAAAAAGATCTCTTTGATGTATATAGGGATTAATCTGTATGCTATAGAAGGAAGGTAGCAGGATGAGATTTAAAGAGTTGAGCAGGACCTTTCTTCATTTGTAAGTGCGGTTCTGAATGCATGGCAAGAGATATCCATAAGCGTCTATAGAGCCTTTCTTCTTACATTGGGCTGCAATTCAACTGTCAATTAACAGCACTGTATAGACTAATTGCACAATCCTACTATACACACATACCGAAATGTAAATTCCACTGAGACCATGGATTAGAATGCAAGGTTGCAATATATATAATTGTTAAGAAAATTACCAAAAAATAAACACATCATTTGTTATATAGATATTGAATGACCCAGCTCTCGTCTTATTGAATAACCTCCAGCCCTTGAATAGGACTCAGTTGCTGTCCTATTGTTTTTAGCTCCATAACATGAAAATATGGACCTGCTGATTTTGTGTATAAACCGCTGCTAGGGGAAGGGGCAAGCTAGAGCACTTTTTCTGGTCATTCAGCAAGCACAGTAGCCCAAAATAATGTCTTTGAAAACCAAAATAAAATTACAGGCTAGGTTCTGTTTATACTTTGTTATTTTATTTTTGTTCTTAGCAGACTATGGTTCGCTGATACTTTGCTATTTGTTGCTAATACAGTGAAATATTAGCTACTCAGAAGTAAGTACCATGGGGTAAATATAAAAGAAAAAACAGCAGAAAGTGGGTAGGGTTTTGTGTACTTGAAAGACTCTCTCTCTTAGAACAATCCCCTTGATTTGTCGTTTTCTCCCACAAGCAGGCAACAGACCCAACTAAATTGTCTGCTTGGTATTCCATGGCCTAGAACAGGCTTCATCAACCTCAGCCCTCCAGATGTTTTGAGACTACAATTCCCATCATCCCTGACTACTGGTCCGGCTAGCTAGGGATCATGGGAGTTGTAGGCCAAAACATCTGGAGGGCCGAGGTTGAGGAAGCCTGGCATAGAACCTAGATGGGGAAAAGAGAATATATAAAAGATGGCGATTTAAAAGTTTACACTCTTGCATGTTATTATTTTAGTCATAATCTTGTCTACTAATTTGACTTCAACATATTAATAAAAAAATTATACAGACAGAAATGGTAAATACCACATTCCTTGAGAGTTTGTTTCTAAACATGTCGGGAATAGAGAACACAGCTTTTCATACACAGCTGTTGTTTCCCCCCACAATGCTCACAAATGTTTGCTGGCATTTGCGGCCACAGAAGTTAGTAATAAATATTTCCCGGATAAGCTGATGATATACTCTGACTCTTATCTACACTTTAATTGATAAAGTATGTTTCAGCATAAAAAGTGGTTCCTGTTTCCTTCCATTGTACCATACAAAGATGCAAGATGGTGTATATTTTAAATGCCTGTTTAGAGAATAACAGGATGCGAACAGCTTTTAAGACAAGTACACATTAAGGCTGTATTTTAAGACAAATATGCGTTAAAGTATTCTTTGGTCTTTTAAGTGGACAAGTATGCACTTAATAAATGGGGAAATTTGCACAACACAATAATCCTTGCCATCGCTTTGTGCCCATTCAGACCAAGGCTAATGTTCTAAACATCAAATTAATCACGGCCGTGCTACAGAAATGCAAATATGACTATTCAAAAAAACTAACTATGGGGTATTATAAACAATGATTACCAAAAAATGGTGTTAATGATTAACCTATTTTTGTGCCACAGCAGAAGTGTAATTTGCTTGCTTTCTAGTGAGCAAGGTGCAACTATGCCTTCTTGCCCATGCCGTAAGATCAGCAGATGCCTTAAAATCGGTAGATAAGCCCTTTTTGTGGTCTCTATTCAGGATTAAATGGGGTGAGGTAGGGTGCAAGAGGCCATTAGCAATTCATTGTATGCAAAACCTCCTTCTACTAAGCTGTGTCCGGCCTATCTCTTGGCAACACTGTTACAGGATCTAATTGTTGACATCCATCTGTCTTGGGAGACAATGGAGGAGTACGCCTTTGAGGATGAAGTCAAACTGTTAGAAGGTTGCAGTGCGTGCTGTGGCTGTAGAGACCTAATGGTGTCATCCAAATCAGGGATTTATCCTGCTGCTCCTCTTCCATTGTGAAATATGCCACAATCACCCAGCAATGCCTTTCCACATTCTGCATGGCAAAAACAGTCGAGTCCTTTACACAAATACCGGTAAAATCAGAAATTGCATTTCATTCTCCCTGGACGCTTAGGAGTGAGTGACCATTCCCAAAGAAACCTCAAAGAGCGCATGTGGTGTGAAACTGCTTATTACAGTTCACCAAGTGATCCAATTCTACCTCCGATTACTTGAATCAGCATAAAGATATTTTTCTTTGAATTCTTTGAATGTGTCAATTAGCTTACCAATACCGGAATGTCTGTGTTGTCAGTAACAACTGTTTTGTGAATGGCCACTGATACTAATGTAATGATCACTCTGCACTTTGCATATTTCATTTCCCTCTTGCAATCCCACCCAGCCACCCTATTATAATACCTTAACTTTTATAATACTTCAACTTTGCATCTGGTGGAAGGTTCGTGAAAGCTTATACCAAAAGTAACTGGGGGTGGGCAATCTTCTGGAGCCCACTTGCAGATTGGAGAAACCATTGTGGGTATCCAACAACCAAGCACACACTTGCAACCAATTGTCTTGGCTACAATGCAGTGCTTCTGATAAGCTGCAGTTTGTTGAAGGAAGGGGACCTTGTGGGCATTATGTTGGCGACCCCTTAGTCTTTAAGATGTCACAAGACTGCCTCCCTCTTGATACACCATACTGCTTCTTGATACACCCTACACAGGACTGCAATATTTCAAGGACTGCCTCTCCCACCCCATGGACAAACCCTGACCCCGCAGTTTTCATCAGAGGCCCTTCTCTGCATGCCCCACCTGAGGGATGTATGGAAGGTGGCATTTTCTGTGGTTGCTCCACTTGTTGAATGCTCTTTCCAGGAAGCCATGCCTGGCTCCATATTTGTCAGTTTTTGGATGCCAGGCTAAGACCTATATTTGCTTTGGCCTTTGGTTAATTAACGTTGCCTCTTATGGTGTCGCTCATCATTTAGTGTGGTGGGAAGGACTTGGTCCTTCTTAAAGTGCTGCTGGATGATCATTTTATATATTTTGCATTGTCATGGTTCTTCTACCCCCCACGCCCCAATATTAAACTGCTGTATTTTATTTCTTTCAAGTCGGCAAAATGGATCCAGAACACTTTCATGGCTGGTTTGTGAAGCGGTGTACAATTAGCCATATTCTGTATCCATCTTGTGGTTTCTCTGAACTACTGTTTTGGTGCATTCTTCTCCAAACCAGCTTCAATCTAATCTGAGGAAAAAGAATGAGCTAGATGTGTTTCTAACTGGTAATGTGTGCACAGCCTTTTCACTGTAAAAAGTGACTTAATAATTGCTGCAATAATGATAATACAGTCAGCAAAGGGCAATAATCTTGGGGGGTTATTTTATGGTGACTTTGTGCTGACCTTTGGGTACTCAACTAATGAAAAGGTGAGGGAACTTCGATAAGTTCAATTTAACTTTATTGTTAGGGGCGCTTGTATTGCCCACCCTAAGGCATGGGGCTGGGCGATTAATACGCCAAAATAAATACATAAGCGTGCAGCGCCCTGCTGGTTCTGAGGTAAATCAATGCATCCAACAACGTACAGGTGAATAAGCATAACGTGTGGGCAGCGTGGAAAGGAATGTGATATGGGCAAACACGACAAAGCCCGTGAAAGCCGAGCTCTGACTGAGGTACCACACAGCCGAACCTCGCGCCCTTTTATCATCTCGGTGGGGGTGGGGCAGAGAGAAGGAGCAGCGCGAGCAACGTTTCCAACTGTCACCTTCTCTCCCTACTGATTAGACTAGCCCCCGCAAATCTCGCGAGACCAAGTACCCCTCCTTCCTCGCCCGGTTCGCAGACATCCCTCACAATAACGGCCGCCATGGCAACCGCGCAAGCCACGCCCCTCCCACTAACGTCCTTCGTCCCTTCCACTCCTGTGACTCGCCCCGCTGCCCGAGATTTGAAAGGGGTGCGGCTGCAGCAGCAGCAGCAGGAGCCTCCTGAGGCGGGACTTCCGGAGCGCCTCCAGCCTCTCCTTTCCCTGTCCACCCCCTGCTCGGACGTGACGACAGAGTGTCAACATGCAAGATGGCGGCTCATCACCGACAGAACACGGCGGGGCGGCGGAAAGTGCAGGTGAAGGGAGTGAAGCGGTGCCGGTTGGAGGGGGAGGCTTGGCCGAAGGGCGGAGGAGGAGAGCGCGGGGGCCCCGCGGCCTCGCTGGAGGGAGAAAGGCCGGGGGAAACGGGGATAAAGGGGGGGCCGGGATGAGGAAGGGGACGGGTTGGAGGAAGCGCGGGAAGAAGCCGGGTGGGGGAGGGATGAAGGGCGGAGCGGCCTCAGCTCGGGAAAGATATTCTGGGAGCTAGAGAAATTGCCGCAAGACCCTGGCTGTCTCCTCCCCGTCCTCATCTGCTGACGCTTTAACGGCGGGAGAGAACGGGAGAAGCTGCTTTAGGGACCCCCTTTGCGAAGTGGTCATCGTCTTGTCCCGCGCGTCGGAAATAACGAGATTGTGATGCTTTGGCCTTTGCCACTTCAGGGCTCTGCCTGTGGGTGTTAATATTTCAGCGCGCGGTTTCCGCCAGCTGCGCCCCCGGTGTTAAAAACACCAAAGCCCAAACACCTTCTCCACACACCGTAGCGAATAGGTTTAGGGCCCGTGTGGGTGTAGTAGCTAGTACTGGGACGATCCAAGGTCAGATCCTTACTTGGGCATAGAAGTCACTGGGTGGCTTTGGGTCAGTCACTGTGTCCCTGTCGAACCTGCCTCACAGGGTTGTTGTGACATAAAGTGGGGCCGAGTAGAACCATGTATACATGTCCCAGGGCTCCTTGGAGTAGAGGTGAAAGTTAAATGTTAGTTAAACATTACATGAAGGTAGTGCTTTAATTTGGGACGTGGGTGGCGCTGTGGGTAAAACCTCAGCGCCTAGGACTTGCCGATCGCATGGTCGACGGTTCGAATCCCCGCGGCGGGGTGCGCTCCCGTTGTTCTGTCCCAGCGCCTGCCAACCTAGCAGTTTGAAAGCACCCCCGGGTACAAGTAGATAAATAGGGACCGCTTACTAGCGGGAAGGTAAACGGCGTTCTGTGTGCTGCGCTGGCTCGCCAGATGCAGCTTGTCACGCTGGCCACGTGACCCGGAAGTGTCTGCGGACAGCGCTGGCTCCCGGACTATAGAATGAGATGAGCGCACAACCCTAGAGTCTGTCAAGACTGGCCCGTACGGGCAGGGGTACCTTTACCTTTACTAGTGCTTTAATTGTGAGAGCATTGATAAAGTTTGATCTTTACTGCTGGCAATTTGAGGCTAATGTTTGGAATTCTACCACTAATGTCTACTATCTCATTTTGAGTAGTGTTTATGTGTGTGTCTGTGCGCACTGTACATTTTGGCCAAGATTGGTTCCTCAGAGATGACTTACAATTAAAATCTGCACAGAGGGGAAATGTAGCTTCAGTTGTAGCTTGGGTAAAAGACTGTCACTCAGTAGTGGTAGAGCATCTGGTGTGCATGCAAGAGATTCTGTGTTCAGTTCTCACCATATCCAGGTGGGACTGGGGAAGACTCCTGTCTGAAATCCAATCAGTTTGGACAATACCAAGTTAAATGGACAAATAATGTGATTATTACTAGGCACCGAGGGCCTTCTGGCGGTTCCCTCACTGCGAGAAGCCAAGTTACAGGGAACCAGGCAGAGGGCCTTCTCGGTAGTGGCGCCCTCCCTGTGGAACGCCCTCCCACCAGATGTCAAAGAGAACAACAACTACCAGACTTTTAGAAGACATCTGAAGGCAGCCCTGTTTAGGGAAGCTTTTAATGTTTGATGTATCACAGTATTTTAATATTCTTTTGGAAGCCGCCCAGAGTGGCTGGGGAAACCCAGCCAGATGGGCGGGGTATAAATAATAAATTATTATTATTATTATTATTATTATTATTATTATTATTATTATTATTATTAGTGTTGGGGATAATAGTCTAGGTTCCAGACACCTCTGTAGTTGATGGAAACAGACTGGCTAATGTAGGCTGTGGGCCTTCTTGATCCACTCTGGCTAGACTTGTCATGTAAGGGGAACTCTGCTTGTTGAATTCTGAATGTTCTTCACAAAGAGGCTCAAGAACGTGGTTATGTACATAAAAATTGCTGGCAAGAATCAGTTTCCATGGTTTATCTTTCCACTCTTCTGAGTTGCTTTTTATTCTAGGAGTTTGGAATAGAGGAAAAATAAAATTTTAGTGTGAATAGATTTTTAAGCCCCACAAGGGGGTTAAAAGGTATTTTAACAATGTTTCTGTGACAATAATGTATCCCATATCTAAACTAACAATTTGAGTTTTTTTGGGGGGGTGTTTCTCCACAGGCACCCTCAACTTATCTCTGTTCATATCTGTCAATTATTTCCTCATTATGGCTCAGTTTATTGAAAAGTTTATGTAGCAGACCTGTGTGGTGTAATGGTAATGGGCTAGGCTAGGATCAGGGAGAACTGGGTTCAAATCCTTACTGCCATGCAGCACAATAGCTGATAACAGTTGGCCATGACTGGCTCAGTTATCCATCATCCTTCCAACAACACAGTGACATCACAATATGGAATCCAATTGCCTATATGACAATGAGTTTTTTTAGAAACTGAAATGCCTTGATATAGAAGGATGTGTCCCTTTGCCTCTTGCCTTTTAAAGCAGTCCAAGTTAATTTCCATCACCACATATTGTAGCAGCAAATTCCATAGTATGACTATGTGTTATATCAAGAAGTACTTCCCTTTGCCCATCCTTAATCTCTCACCATTCAGCTTTATGGGATGATCTCTGCTTCTGTTGTTGTTGTTGTTGTTTATGGGATGATCTCTGCTTCTGTTGTTGTTGTTGTTGTTGTTCATTCACTTATACACCGCCCTATACCCGGATCTCTCAAGGCGGTTCACAAGACCGCAACATATAAAATGTAACCAAAAGCAATAACCCAATAGCCCCCCCCCAAAAAAAACCCCCACACATTTAAAATGGGCATAGGATGTAAATCAGATCAACCAAAGGCCTGGTTAAAAAGGAACATTTTTGCCTGGCGCCTAAAGGCATATAATGAAGGTGCCAGGCGAACTTCCCAGGGGAGAGCATTCCATAGACTGGGAGCCACTGCAGGAGGCCCGTTCTCGTGTTGCTACCCTCCGGACCTCTTGAGGAGGAGGCACATGAAGGAGGCCCTCAGAAGATGATCTCAGGGACCGGGTAGGTTCATATGGGAAGAGGCGGTCCTTGAGGTATTGTGGTCCTGAGCCATCCTGGTTCTAGTGTTATGACAGGAACGGAAGAATGAATTATTTATAAACCTCTTATCTTTTCTTCTAAATCCAAAACTCGCCCCAGCATTGTAACTTCTGCCCCCAAAGCTTTTTAACATCCATATGAAGCCATTGGGAGCAGTCATCAGGAGGTTTGGATCACAGTGTCATCAGTATACTGATGTCAGCTCTGCTTTTCCATTAAACCTGAGTCATGAGAGGTTGCACATAAGGAGATCAGCTAATGGAGCCCAGTTAGTTTTGCCATGACCTGATTATCATTGGCTGGTGGTAACATAAAGATGGGCTTTTTCACTGGTAGCAATTGTGTTTGTGAAATGCCCACGCTGCTGAAATACAAGAGGCACCATCAGTGTTGACATTCCACCAGCTCCTGAAGACGCACCTGCTTAGCCAAGCATTTCCCTGAATTTAATTGTGACTTTATTGTTTTAACTGTTTTTTAAATGTTTTAATTAAGGGTGTTTTAATAGCACTGTCTATTTTAATAATGCATTGATTTGATGGTTGTAAACCACTTCAAAGCCATTTTGGCATATAAGTAGTACATTCATTAATTATAATGGAGTTGCTGCAGCATTTTGGTTGCCCTTTTCTGCATTGTTTCTACCTCTATAAGTTGAGCTCCTAAATTGTACATACCATGCTAAGTGTGGTTAATAATAATAATCATAAATATTACTACTCCGCCCATCTGGCTGGGTTGCCCCAGCCACTCTGGGCGGCTTACAGCATATATAAAAACAGCTTTAAAAGTAGTTATGTTAGCCATTCTCCAGTGATCAGGCACTGAAGCCATCTTAGGGACAGGTTGCATATTTTTGTTAAAAGATCAGCAGTTTTACATTTCAGCTCTTTAAGAACTCTCAGATGAACTCAACGATATCTTACTTTTTTATTTGTTGATAAAGCCTAGGTAAAGGTAAAGGGACCCTGACCATTAGGTCCAGTCGTGACCGACTCTGGGGTTGTGGCGCTCATCTCGCTTTATTAGCCGAGGGAGCTGGCGTACAGCTTCTGGGTCATGTGGCCAGCATGACTAAGCTGCTTCTGGCGAACCAGAGCAGCGCATGGAAACGGCGTTTACCTTCCCGACGGAGCGGTACCTATTTATCTACTTGCACTTTGACGTGCTTTCGAACTGCTAGGTTGGCAGGAGCAGGGACCGAGCAACGGGAGCTCACCCCGTCGCGGGGATTCGAACCGCCGACCTTCTGATTGGCAAGTCCTAGGTTCTGTGGTTTGTTTTTTTTAAAGATATTTATTAAAGTTTCAAACAAAATTACAATAATAAGAAAAAGATAAGAGAAATGAAAAAAAGAAAAATACAAAAAGCAGAAAAATAAAATAACAATTAAAAACAGATCAGTCTTTCCATATCTTGTCTTTCATTTACTTGTTTCCCTGACCTCCTCACACCTCCCTTTTTTGCATTCCAGTTCAATTAGTTAATTCAGCAAATCCTTTCCAGTCCTAGGTTCTGTGGTTTAACCCACAGCGCCACCCGCGTCCCGATTGATAAAGCCTAGAGTTTAATAATTGTTACTTCAATTCATCCCAGTTCTTTAAACTCTCTAAGAACGTCAAATCAGGCATAGATATCTGCCCCATACGTTCAGCTGTGAATAGAGATGCAAATCATTTGGCTTCTCTGCAATCTTCTTTTACTTCAGCAGATCTTTAACTCCTTTGTTGTCTTTAACCAGCTGTGGACACACTTTGGACTGTATTCTGCTTTTGAAGTACTTAACATATTTTTTATTAATATTTTTAAACAACATAGTGAAATTCTTTAAAATTTCTTTTCTTCTTGCATTTTGTTGTCAAAGTTTGCATTCCTATGAGAAATTGCAGAAGATATTCCTACTGTTTCCTTCCTTGTCTATACCACAGCACAAATGAGATAAATTCTTGCCTCTCTCCAGAACCATCTACACATGCTAGAGAAATTGAAGTAGTAGTGTGGCATTTGGAGTCTTTGGTCTTACTGTAGCCGTTTTTTGTAGCACTCTGGCAGACCTGATTACTAATCAAAGCTTTAGATAATACAGGAATTTATTCAAAATATCTTTCTCATAATCCTTAAATGAGCAGGTGACGTAAGGTCTCAATAATAAGAAAATTGCACATTACTGATGCATATTCTCAGCAGCAGCAATTTGCTACAACTCTCAGACACTTACGCTGAACTAAATGGGGCTTAATGGCTTCTTTCCCTATTATGGAATACACCATTATAGTAGTAATTGTAACTATAAAACATAATTGCTAAATCCATCAGCAAATTTTAGATTTTGGAAATTGCGCGAAATGGTTAAGATTTAGATCATTTGCATTTCCTTCAATAAGAGCCCATATGGTGTAGTGGTTAGAGTGTTGGACTAGGACCTGGAAGACAAGGTTCAAATACTTCTTGTTGACCTATGCAACATAGAACCTAGATGCAGTTTTCTATTTGAGAATATCACTGTGCTAGTGAGCCCTTCTGTCCCCTGGTTCTCATCCCCCTGTGCGGCTTTGCTTCCATGAAAGTTGAACTGAGAGGCACTCATCAAGATTCTGATGCATAGCATATTTTTTATTGCTTGTTCTCAAAGCTGAAAGGAGTAGAGTTTGCATTTCTTAATCCTGGATAACAATACAGTGGTACCTCGGGTTACAGACGCTTCAGGTTACAGACTCTGCTAACCCAGAAACTTTGCTTCAGGATGAGAACAGAAATCGCGCGGCGGCGGCAGCGGGAGGCCCCATTAGGTAAAGTACCTCAGGTTAAGAACAGTTTCAGGTTGAGAACGGACCTCCAGAACGAATTAAGTTCTTAACCCGAGGTACCACTGTAATCTGTTTTATATACTGGTATGGAATACTTCAGGCATATGAATTGCAAAACTTAGTGTACAACTTTGTGTGAACGACACATTATATGTATCAGTACCATCTGCTTGCAAAATGCCAAGTCATCCTTTGAAATCTAACTCCTGCAGAGGCAAGCTGTTTTTACTGCACGAAAGTGATAAATCATATAGTTTTCCAGAGGGGAAAACACACACACAAGCATCTTTTGATGCTTGAAATCATTCTGTCATTGGGCTGAAATTAGTGTTCTTGACTCAGTTTTGGGGGTTGATTATTCCTAATATTTGCAAGTAGTACATTTAGCATTCAAGTTGTAGACCTGACATGAATGCTTAGTTTCTTGTGGAAAACAATGAGCTAGATTTTGTGAGTGGAATTGTCACAGACTCATAGAATTGCAAAGATGGAAGGGACCCTAAGTGTCATCTAATGCAACCTCTTGCAATGGAGGAATCTCAACTAAAGTATCCATGACAGATGACCATCCAACCTCTGCTTAAATACCTTCAGTGAAGAAGGTTCATTGAAGGATTACAACCTTCCGAGTTGTAATCCTCTATGCTTTAAGTTGGATGTAAGAACTGTTGAACTGGGTGAATCTTCTGAATAAAGGTGCATAAGATTCCACTATCAACCTGCTTTTTATAAGCTGTTCTAAAGGTGTGTCTTAGTCTAATTATCACTGTTGTTGTACGCCAAGGGTGACAATAAGGTAGATCAGCATCTACTGGTTTGTCTAACTCTAGCAACAACAGGAAAAAATCTCCCTAAGCCAAAGGTTTTCAACTTTTTTGAGTCCATGGCTCCCTTGACCAACTACATTCTGGCAGCCTCTCACCCTTTTTCAAACACCCTTGCGTTGTTTCCCCTCAGCCTTCTCTCTTTGGGAGTCCTCTGGGCAGCTGCAGCTGCCACCTTTGGTCTCTGAACTGCCTCCCTCTGCCCCAAAGAGAGGTGCTTCCTCACACTGCCGTACAGGGATCTGGGAAGCATCCCCTGACCAGCCCCAGAGGTACCATTCGCCTGAGGAACCTGTAGCCAGGACTGCTGCAACAAACAGCTCTGCAAGCCTTTGGGAGGCAGAGAGGGCATCAGAGGAGGGAGGGAAGGAAAGAGGGACAGAGGCCAGTGGTGCCCTTGGCACCCCTGACTATCATCCGAGTGCCACGGCACACTGGTTGAAAACCACTGTTAAGATAGATTGCTGAAAAAGAAAACTTCACAGGAAACCAGGTGTGGATATTTTTGTGAAAGGATTTGGGAGCTTAGTTCTGGGAGTGCTTGCAAATTCCAGGACTCATTGTGGCCCTTAATTCTTTACTTGGCTAGGTCACTGTTTTGCAGCTGGATCAAATGAATGGACCTTGGATTCTAATGAAAAGACATGGTAGATCCCACAAGCTTGAAGTCCACCCCCCTTGGTGTATGCAGTTCTCCCACTCTGAAGAGCTGAGCAGTGTGATCATATAGTAGTGGAAAACCAGTCAACATTTGCTAACTCTGTGTAAATATAATGTCTTCGCTGTTGTCAACTGCACATGCATTTTTCTTGCTCCATTATGTCATTTCCATAAATAATAGAAAGATGAGGAATAATCTTTCCTCCCTCTTCCAGCATTATTTAATGGACTTGGGGCAAAGGCTCTCTCTCTCTCTCCCGTTTCTCTAATATCTTAGTTGTTTGCGTACGGTGCATTGGATGTTGATGTGTTCCTGATGATGATTTTTTAAATTAATGGAAAGTTTTGTTGAAAATGAGTGGGCAAAACAAAATACTTCTATCTGAGGCTTCTTAATGCTTTAATTGGATTTCTGTCAACACATCTTAGGTCTCCTATGTAATTAGAGATGAGGTGGAGAAGTACAATCGAAATGGGGTAAATGCACTGCAGCTGGACCCAGCGCTAAACAGACTTTTTACAGCAGGCCGAGACTCCATCATCAGGATATGGAGCGTCAACCAGCACAAGGTAAACCAAACACAGAAGCTTTGCTTTAAAAGATGGGCTTAGAATGTTAAATGCAGCCAATCAAGAGTATCTTACACCGTTAAAAGCCACTCTTGTGTTCTATCGACAGACACTGCAAATCATTCTTACCACGTACATTAGCATCTTCATTTTTTTTAGACAAGAAAGCACAGTCACAATAACATTTGCCTAATTTGGTGTAAAATGAAATTCTCTTGTTTGTATTTATATACCCCCTTTCAACCAATTTTGGCTCCCAAAGTGGCTTGCAACTAAAATTCTCAAAGCACAGGTACATTGACAAGTTTCCACTATTGCTGTCCTATTTCTGAAACTGGTTGAGTGACCCATTGCCTCACTCCTTATTTTCTTGTCATCTGCTGTGGTCTTACCAAGCTCCTGGTACCTGGCTAATAGTGAGTTATTCCAGTCCCATCCAGAAAGTGAAGAGACCAGAGGACTTGGGGAGGTGATGCTGGCTAATACTGAAAAGAGCAGTTTCCTTCAAATCCAAAAGGTGTTCTCATTCCCTGGAGTTTTAGCGCATAGCTTTTAAAAATAATTAGAGTGGTTTGTTGAGAGCTAAATTCTGGCTTCTTTCTTGAGCATCCTGAGTGAGATTCACTAACTCAATTATGCTGTTAAAATAATTGCTCTGACCACCCCCACCCTGTCAGAATGATTTTGTTTTTTTGTTTAAGAATCTGGGATACAGTAATAACATACAAGCTATTTTTCTATGCCTGAGCAAGAGAAAATGAAATGTTTGAAAGCAAATTTGTCAAATTTGAGTGATTTCTCCCTCCCCTCCCACTTCTGTAACTGAAATCTGGTGGTGATGCTAGATCATATTAATTATTTTCCTTAATCTAGTAATCTTGGGATCAAAGTTATGGTTCATGATTTGATTTAGTGTTTAATTGCTGCTGCTCTTTTGTATTTTAATTTTAAAATAAGAATTGCTCTGGACACAGCAAAAATGGCCCCATGAAACAGGAGCAAGGACTCACAATGGTTTTTTTTAATTCCAGCAAGACCCTTATATAGCATCTATGGAACATCATACAGACTGGGTGAATGATATTGTACTCTGCTGCAATGGCAAAACGTGTAAGTGCCTTTTAAAACACTAGATGATTCTTTTGAGTTACATGTATATTGGTAAATCCTAATTTATATGGTGTTTTTCAAAGACATGCACTGTCTTAGCAATCTTACAACAACCTTGTGAAGTACCTTAGTAGGTTTATATTCTCCTGCTTTACAAAAGAACTTGAAGTACTGTAGTTTCCAAAAGCTGCTTATCACAGATATAGCAAAGTAAAACATTAATGATGAAATGGCAGAAATATCATAGGAAATTAATTAAAAATCAGTAGGAAAATGCCTGGCACGTGTTTAGTTGGCACCAGGTGCTATGACGGGAGGTGGTCTTGTGGGTCCCATCAGAGGGAGTTCCAGAGCTGTGAATATACCAGCTCTTGTATCATTTCATATGAGCTAAGGTAAAAGGTAAAGGTACCCCTGCCCGTACGGGCCAGCCTTGACAGACTCTGGGGTTGTGCGCTCATCTCACTCTAGAGGCCGGGAGCCGGCGCTGTCCGCAAACACTTCCGGGTCACATGGCCAGTGTGACATCGCTGCTCTGGCGAGCCTGCACCAGCGCACCACACGGGACGCCGTTTACCTTCCCGCTATAAAGCGGTACCTATTTATCTACTTGCACTTTTAAGGGTGCTTTCGAACTGCTAGGTGGGCAGGAGCTGGGACCGAAAGACGGGAGCTCACCCCGCCGCGGGGATTCGAACTGCCGACCATACGATCAACAAGTCCTAGGCACTGAGGTTTTACCCACAGCGCCACCTGCGTCCCACTTCATATGAGCTACTTGCAAGTAAATGGAAATTCTAGTTCTTGAAGGATGGACAGATTCTCTTTGCTACTTCCCACAGAAACATAACCTGTTGTAACTTTTTTTCCTTTGTAGTGATATCTGCTTCATCCGATACTACTGTTAAAGTATGGAATGCACATAAGGGATTTTGCATGTCAACACTAAGGACCCACAAGGTAAGAGGAAGCCTAGAAATGCCATAAATAATAAGTACCGTATTTCTCCGTGTATAACACTAGTTTTTCCCCTAATAATGACAAAAATTAGGGGGCATCTTATACACAGATAGTGCCGAGGCCATTTTCTTAAATCTGAGTCCCCCAAAATAGGGGGCGTCTTATACAGGGGGAAATATGGTAATCACTGCGATTGTCAAATCAGTAGTGCCAGTGTTCTAAAGTGCCTTTTTGTCATATCCATTTACTTATTTTAGGATTATGTGAAAGCCTTGGCGTATGCAAAAGATAAAGAGCTGGTGGCATCTGCTGGGCTGGACAGACAGATATTCCTCTGGGATGTAAATACGCTAACAGCACTGACTGCCTCAAATAACACTGTCACGAGTAAGTACCCAGAGGATTTAAGCTTATGCTGATCTGTGCAAACCATTTTTTACTGCCATGGGGGGGGGGGGGGGAAGGTATTTTGTAACCCCACAACTTTCTGGAGCAATAGTTCACCGCTGAAACAAAATTGATAGAGTAAGCCTTAACAGGCAGTTAGAAATTACTCCTGTCAGCGTTCAAAGGTCAGTTTTTAAACTTAACAATATCAGTTAAGTGATATAAAAGGATATGGTCCGAAGACATGTAAGGCAAAGCTAAGTGGGTCTGGTCAGTACCTAGATGGGTGAGTGCTAGGAATGGCATGTATTCCACCCTGGGTCCCATAATGCAAGAAAGATGAGATATAAATAGAAGGAAGTAAATAAAATGCAAGTCAGTGTTTCCATTAATGACAGGGACACTTCTGTCCTGGAACCTGGACAGAAGTTGCCTACAATGGTTCTGGCTGTAGAAACACAGAGTCTTCATGGGCTTCTGTTTGAGTAGATGCCAGGCCACCTGAGAGTGGGTGAGGTGGGGAAGTTTGTAACAATGTCAAATTCACTTGTTTCAGTGTGTCGTAGTGTCTGTTTACTTATATGGGAGAAAATCAAGTTCTCTGTTGGGATCTTAGCGTTCCCACTGGGGTAAAGGTACAAACTTGTAGCTCTCAGCTATCTTGCCATGTGTGATGAGAATTGACTTTTTAAAACGTTAATTACAGCCCTTAATATACTTTGCTTCTGCAGTATGGTGAAAACACATTGCAGAGGGTATTGCATTGCTCTAACAGCAGCCCAATAGAGCATTTCAAAGTATAGTGTGACCATTATAAAGAGAGGAAATGATGGGCTGAAAAATGTATTTAGGCAGCAAAATGTAAATTCTTAATGCCAAACACTACTTAAATTGGTTACTCCAAGTTCTTGCTCTTTCTTGGTCTGAAATATTCATCCAATATGATGTTTGATTTGTTTTCATTAGCTTCTTCCCTCAGTGGGAACAAAGATTCTATCTACAGTCTTGCCATGAATCAGATGGGAACAGTAATTGTATCAGGGTCCACTGAAAAGGTAAGCAAGACACAGACACACTGGCTTGGTGAAAAGATTGCACACAACTTCTATATAAATTTCAAATCTTTCAGTGTTCCAGTGTCTGAACAGGAATATCTGTCCTGAACAATTATTTTATTAAACATTCCCATACTCTGGGAAGACCGCACTTGATGTTGTTAGGCAGACATTTTGTCTAATCCAACAGAATACTTATTGGAGCTGGAGGGTTTATAATACAGCCTTATCCCACTAAGCTGCTGGAGAAGTTGATCCCATATGCTGGTGCTGAAGTGCCTGCACTTGGTCCTCTTCCTTCTGAAAGTCTTCCTCCAATATAATGGGCTGAGGGGAGTTTAGTAGTTACTGTACAATTGTTATCCCTACACACACACACACACACACACACACACACACACACACACACACACACCAAAATATGTCTGTGGATATCTTTGGGAGAAGGGACGCGGGTGGCGCTGTGGGTAAAAGCCTCAGCGCCTAGGGCTTGCCGATCGAAAGGTCGGCGGTTCGAATCCCCGTGGCGGGGTGCGCTCCCGTTGCTCGGTCCCAGCGCCTGCCAACCTAGCAGTTCGAAAGCACCCCCGGGTGCAAGTAGATAAATAGGGACCGCTTTATAGCGGGAAGGTAAACGGCGTTTCCGTGTGCTGCGCTGGCTCACCAGATGCATCTTGTCACGCTGGCCACGTGACCCGGAAGTGTCTCCGGACAGCGCTGGCCCTCGGCCTCTTGAGTGAGATGGGCGCACAACCCTAGAGTCTGTCAAGACTGGCCCGTACCGGCAGGGGTACCTTTACCTTTTTTATCTTTGGGAGAAGAAAAGGCTAAGGAGTAAATTCTACTCAAATCCGGAACAGAGTCCCTAAGATGGTGGGACGCACCTTGTACACCTTCTGGCAATTCCTGCAGCCAATCTTGTGCCAAATGTATTGCTCTGCTTTCCTTTGGACCACAAGAGGAGTGTCTTGTCATCTGGGCAGCCCAGGACCTCCATGCACACTGCCCAGGCTTGCCCCCTGGAAAGTCACTTCAGTGCTGCTAACACAGCGGTTTGACTTCATTGCCGGAAAAGCACTTATTGTCTCTCGAAACAGACGGATGCCAACATTGTACATGTACATGCACATAAACACCCACAGAATAGTAGTCGTTTAGAAACTATTGAGGATGACATCTTGCTGACCCCTGCTGCCTCCAGTTAAGGATAAGAAACCTTTTTCTGCTATAGGATTCCATTCCATTGCGGGAGAGCTTCTGGGGGCCTCATGCCAGTGGTGGGTGAGGCCAAGCTGTGCAGATCATTGAATGTGAAACTCTTACCTATGGACATTATGCTACATTCTAGGCACACTTTCTACACCTGCCCACCCATCTCTCCATCTAGGCAAGCAGGAGGCATCATCATAGTTGGTTTTCAAGCAAGGCAAAAGCAATTGAGTAGGGCATGGAGCTGGACCCGTGATGGTGTGGCATATTGAGAGCCCCACATTCTGTCCCCAGGCCTGAGGTTCCCCACCTCTGTCACAGTAGGAGGCCATCTAGCAGAACCCAACTATTCTTTCTCTCCCCTACCTCCCAGGCATTGGGAATCATGAGGCTATTATTTCGGGTGGTGCGGAGCCTGCCATTGTTGTACAGTCATACCTCTTGTTACGTTTGCTTCCGTATACGTTTTTTCAGGTTGCGTCCCGTGGCGACCCGGAAGTACCAGAAAGGGTTACTTCCGGGTTTCGCCACTCGTGCATGCGCAGACGCGCAAAATGACATCCTGCACAGAAGCGGCGAATTGTGACCCGGGTTGCATTCCTTTCAGGTTGCGAACGGGGCTCCGGAACGGATCCCGTTTGTAACCAGAGGTACCACTGTACTTTCTAAAAGAGTCAAAGAGTCTGGTGCCTGTTCAAGAAACTTAAATTGAATCGGCTTTGGTTTGAAGGCCCTTTAAAAATTGGGAAATGAGTTTGGATCACAATACCATTGTAATATATCAGAGTTCTCCCCCCTCAACAGGTATTAAGGGTCTGGGATCCAAGAACCTGTGCAAAGCTTATGAAACTCAAGGGGCACACAGACAATGTTAAAGCTTTGCTATTGAACAGAGATGGCACACAGGTATGCATTTGATATCATATTACTATGAAGGCTACTAGCTGTACGGGGAAGATTTCTCTCTGTGTTGCAATAATATCCTCTCAGCCCTTTGCGTTGCTTATTCCGCAAGATCGGCTTGTGAGTTCTTAATAAGAAATGTGTTGAAACAAACACAATGCATTTTTGTTTCATATTTGAGCAAATATCAACTGTAATTAAATACTTTGCTAGAACCAACAAGCTAAAATGGGGGGGTTAAAAAAAGAATTGTTTGGCATGGATAAGTTTTTTGTGTGCGTTATTTCTGTTGTAAAATGAAACTGTAACATTCTATAGGGAAAACAGATTGAACGGAAGGAAAACTGGACTTGCATGTTGACTTTAGAGAGCTAAACATTTACTCACTGTTTATTGGATATGTAATTGTTTTAAATTGAACAACCATTCTTGTTACAGTGTCTTTCTGGCAGCTCTGATGGGACTATCAGACTCTGGTCCCTTGGTCAGCAGAGATGTATAGCTACATACAGAGTCCACGATGAGGGTGTATGGGCACTTCAAGTCAATGAAGCCTTCACTCACGTATATTCAGGTGGAAGAGACAGAAAGATATACTGTACAGATCTACGAAATCCTGATATTCGGGTGCTCATTTGTGAAGAAAAGGCACCTGTCCTTAAGGTAATATACATAACCATTCCCCCCCCCCCCAATCTACATCTTGGTAAAACTTACTATCAGTAGAGCTGCAACCTCCTTTTTCCCCATCAGATACAGCTTGACTGTTCTGGGTGGCAGTTGTAGAAAAGCATAATACAACTTGGGACATCATTTGTGGAGAGGGCGTAGTTATTATTATTTATTCAGTTTGTATACCGCCCTTCATCCATAGGTCTCAAGGCAGTCCACAGCATAAAAACACAAAATAAATAATAAAAATAAGAACAACGAAACAGTAACCCCTCTCTTCCACCTCCCACAAACACTTTAAAAAGGGTTGAGGATGTTAATCAGCCAAAGGCCTGGTTAAAGAGGAATGTTTTCGCCCGCCACCTAAAGGTGTATAATGAATATGCCAGCCAAACTTCCCTGGAGAGAGTATTCCACAAATGGGGATCTTCCTCACTGTTGGCATCTGTAAGAAGATGAGACATAAACACTGGGCATTTTTTAACATAAATGTGGTGGATTAATATTTTTTTATGAGAAATGTTGTTTTATTTATATAGCTTTTTGGCTTAAATGTAGACTATTATTTTTCTAAATTTGGATATGTTAACTTCTGTAACTTAATAACAAGGCCAACCTTTGGACGTGTTCCACAATACTTCAACCACTTACCATCCATAGAGTAATGACAGTGTACAACCAAACTAGAAATACAGGGTTGCTGAAATCTGCTCAGTCTTCGGAAAACACATCTAGAAAGTAAAGCTTTATTAAAAAATACCATGCCGCCCTCTGAGATGGAGCCTTTATCTCTGTGAGATGGGTTGTCAATTTTAAGGAAGATAAGCAGGAACCTATAGTAGGTGTTAGAACAGTACTGTGTGTTGTGATAAATCTCATCTGTAAATTCAGTTTTTAAATACATCTGTACACTATGCGTATAGAAACCTGACACCTGAATTTCAAAAGCAAATTTGCCAATTGTACTGGAACTGTTGCTTTTTTTATTTTATTTTAATCTGAAGCCTAGTTCTGCCCTGGGTTCTGTTCCTTCTTACTCCTAGTGAAACATGTGGCCCCTTTCAGCACTAAAATTCTATGATGCTATGTTCCACTTGGTATAAAGGAGCATACTGTTTATTGTATGGGTGTGCACCAATAGAAAGATGATGTAACACTTCTCATTTCTTGATTGTTCAGATGGAGCTAGATCGATCAGCTGACCCTCCTCCAGCCCTCTGGGTTGCAACAACAAAATCATCTGTGAATAAGTGGGTAAGAAATGAATTAAACCTGTGCAAATTTACATATGCCCAGTTGTGCATAGTTGATCCTTCCTTGATAATCTTGGGAAGCTCACTTGAGCAAAGTTGTAGAATCCCTCATCTATAAATGGAACTCTCTCCATTCTACCAAAATATACATGCATCCATCACTGGACAATATCCAGTGTTGGTCAAACTCACAAGTGGACCCGTTTAAATAAGTGGCCTACTTTGAGGCTAACATTAGATATTACCTACTGACTCTTCTGCTTTAAGCACTTTGCATAGAAGAGTGTGGCATGAGTGAAGCTTGCTGCTTCTGCCTTCTGGACCAGTTTTGCACCTTGATTCATCCGGTCCTCTACTTGTGGCCCTGTGTTGTCCGAATATTTGTAGTTTTTTTTCACAAGGGCCATCATGGAAATTGGACAAATAGTTTCCCTAAGGTGGAGAAAGATACTTTGAAGAAGGGGGCATAGGCCATGTTGTGTAGTGGAATCTAATTATGATCCTTTTACTTCTCCCCTTGCTTTCATTTTATTTATTTTTTAGACTTTGAAAGGAATTCACAACTTTAGAGCTTCCGGGGACTATGACAACGACTGTACCAACCCAATCACACCCCTTTGTACACAGCCTGACCAAGTTATTAAAGGTGCGATTAACACTGGGGGAATTACTTGAAAGTAGTGCTTTGGGGCTGGCAGAGGCAGCAGGGGGCAGAGAAAGAAACAGTACTTGATCCAGATTTAATCTTTCTGCAAAATCTTGTGTAAATGGTCAATCTGTTCCTTTAAGCATCGGGGCTTTTGTCACCTACATTGGTTGGGACTAAGCAAAGGGGGCTAGAGAGTCCTGCAAAGTACAGAAGTGCGGCTCTTCGACATTTGGGTCCTGTCAGGCAGAAACTATCACCATGACTAATGAGAACCTTGTTTTGTTTTGTGTGTCTCCCTACCACCATCACCACCACTTTAAAGTAAAAACTTGCCAATTCAGGAATCCAGGCCTAGGCACCTGGTACTGCACCCAGACTCCATATAAAATTCTGCATGGTGCTTCCAGAGATGCAGAATATTAATTATTCCTGTTCCATCTGAGTAATGAAAAATTAAAAACAATTCAAAATGGCACCTTCCTTTTTTGCTTTCGACTGATCCTTTCCCACGCAGGCTTTCTGTGTGTCTTTCTGTGTTACACACTTATACAGGCTGAGAGATCTGCATGGATGGTCTGATTTACTTGGGTTCCCCCTCCCTTTCTTTTTTCTTTTTCCCTAGGGGGTGCTAGTATTATTCAGTGCCACATTCTCAATGACAAAAGACACATATTAACCAAAGACACAAACAACAACGTGGCGTACTGGGACGTGTTGAAGGTAGGTGCCTGGTCAAATATGTGTGATTAAGGTAAGGTAAAGGTACCCCTGCCCGTACGGGCCAGTCTTGCCAGACTCTAGGGTTGTGCGCTCATCTCACTCTATAGGCCGGGAGCCAGCGCTGTCCGCAGACACTTCTGGGTCACGTGGCCAGCGTGACAAGCTGCATCTGGCGAGCCAGCGCAGCACACGGAACGCCGTTTACCTTCCCGCTGGTAAGCGGTCCCTATTTATCTACTTGCACCCGAAGGTGCTTTCGAACTGCTAGGTTGGCAGGCGCTGGGACCGAACGACGGGAGCACACCCCGCCGCAGGGATTCGAACTGCCGACCTTTCGATCGGCAAGTCCTAGGCGCTGAGGCTTTAACCCACAGCGCCACCCTATGTGTGATTAGGTTGTCTTATATTAACTGCTTCTTCATATACAGTGGATTCATGTTTACCGTGTAGCTTTGGTTGGTAGATCCCCTTTAGGATGCTGCTTTGGAAGAACAAAAAGGCCCTTTGGGGTGGGAACATCTTTTACAGCTGGTTTTTGGCCATTTTTTATAGTTCATGCTTCTTCATAGCTCTCCATTAGCTTTTGTAAAAAGAGAGGTACTTCCTGATTGAATCAATAAACTCATTAATCCCTTGCTTAAAAACAGAAGCTCTAAATTATCTTAGAGCACATTTCTTCCTTTCTCCTTCAAAAAACCACTGTTCCAACCTATCAGGCAGTAAATTACTGCTGAGCAAGTTCCTGGAGAAAGGTCAGTAGCGATGCCTCTTATAGCAGTAATTTACAGTAACTGCTAGAGTGTTTTAAGAGAGCTAGTTTTCCTTGCTTTTTCTTGAAGCCCCATTGGGTGTGTATTTTAAAGAAATTGGAAATGTGTGGCTGTATCAATCTGTATCACTCAATTGACAGCAAGGCGGCTCCATCAGGGGAACTTGGGTGGGGGAAAGGAATTTTGTTTTTTAATAATAATTTTTATTAACAGGCGAATCAAATCACATTACTTCCAAATTATACAGCCAAATTTTTTAATTTTGTTGGGGGTACCCATACTTCAAGCTCGAAACGGGGGTCCAAGCATCACTTATGTTGCTGCTTTAGTTAAACAGTTCTATCCAGTTCTGTCCAGATAGTCTCTTTATTACTTTCTTCATCTTCTTGTTGTTATCATATAATCCTTTCTTTGCGATCTCTGATAATCTTCACAAGCGGTTGGAGACAAACGTCCTTTGTGTGGGTTTTACACTCTCCAAGAATCATATCACTTAGGAACAGACACCATTCCACTCTTCCGTAATAAATTTATCCTCGGTCTGTCCTTTAATTCTCCAGGCTTGCCAGTATATCAAAATATCAGGAGGGCTCTGCCAGGTTAGATCACATTCCAGTCATGATTCACATTCCAATGATCCTGGTCCTCCTCCCCCCGTCTTTCTTAGACAAGCCTGTCTTAGCGAGACGCCATTTAAAACTGCGTCATAGAATTTTCCTCCGTTCTCCTTTGTTTACCAATTATCTCTTTGATCTATAATTCAGTCCACACAGTTCTTGAATTCCTGCTTGTGATTAATATAAAATGCCACAAACTTCTTTCTGGGGTGGAGGGTTATTAATACTCACATAAGGCAAAGAAAAGAAAAGTTTTTTTCCTCCACCCCCCTTCCGTTTCACTCCGAAACATACCAGTCTCTTGATGGTGGTTCATCACTTGATTTATTTATCCCATCCGTCGCTCCAGTCACAGAGGTCCATTAATCAGCAGTCCTATCTCCCAAATTTCGCTTGATGTACCGTATTTTTCACCCTATAGGACGCACCGGCCCATAGGACGCACCTAGATTTTGGGGGCGGGGAATAAAGGGGAAAAATTTTATTTCCTCCCCCCCCCCAGGCGCGGGGCTGGAGCGGGGGAAGCCCGAGCTTCCCCCTCCCCCAGCCCCCAGAATGGGACCCAGAGTGATGCCCAAGCTGCGTGCAGCTTCGGCATCGCTCTGGCAGCTTGGGGGCTGAGGGGGGGGGAAGCCAGAGCTTCCCCCTCCCCCAGCCCCCAGAACGTGACCCAGAGCGATGCCGAAGCTGCGTGCAGCTTTGGCATCGCTCTGGGAGCTTGCGGGGCTGGGGGAGGGGGAAGCCCTCCACCAGCCCCCAAACCAGGTCGGGAGACAGCGGGATGGCGCGCTGTGCCTCCCCGCTGTCCCCCGAGTTTGCAGGGCTGGCGACCAGGAGGAGCAGGCTTCTCCCCCCTGCCAGCCTTCTAACCAAGTTGGGGGACAGCGGGATGGCGGCGTTCCGCCTCCCCACTGTCCCCCGAGCTTGTGGGGCTGGCGGTGGGGCTCTCCAGGCTTCACGAAAGCCTGCATTCGCCCCATAGGACGCACACACATTTCCCCTACATTTTTGGAGGGGAAAAAGTGTGTCCTATAGGGCGAAAAATACGGTATGTGCTTTAGCTTCTTTCCAATTATATGTTTCCAATTATATTTGCGAGCTAAAGCAAACCCGGGCGCTGATTGGAGACGGCGTCAGGAAGAGCCGACTTCACCGAGGGCTGTGCCAAGTGACCGGGGGAATTTTGATCCATTGCTCTCTTTCCCCCCCCAAAAAAAGCTCAACAAATTTGGTCAATCCAATGGGTAGATCACTGCCGGTTTATTTATGTGGGAGTAGATCACAGTCTCTTGGAAGTAGGGCATGTACCTGCTCTAAAACTATTTTGAAGGATTGCGGACCCGACTTCAAAAGGTTTATGGACTCAGAGGGCTGCAAGGGAGTGGAAGAAATGTTGAAAGCTGCTTTCCTCCCCATTCCTCTAATGGAGCTCTTTGCTATTGGTCTGAGTGGCGCAATTGGATGCAACTCATAATAAACATGAGAGCTCATTCAAAACAAACTCTTTTCCAGGGAGTGCAAGTTTGTTGATGATATGTGGTACATCTTTGCTGCATAACCTTTTCTGTTGTGGTTGTCTTACATACAGGCATGTAAAGTAGAAGACCTTGGGAAAGTGGACTTTGAAGAAGAAATTAAGAAAAGGTTTAAAATGGTTTACGTGCCAAATTGGTTTTCAGTAGACTTAAAAACTGGGGTAAGGCACTCTTTAATTAATTTCAGTGTTGTTGAGGCGATTTATATTTCATCCTTCGTTTGGAGCTCACGGCCATATATACAATATATAGACAGCCACAATGTAATTTTTAGAACAGCCCTGTGTGGTGCATTGGGCTGAGACATTGTGGTTAGGAGACTGTGGGCCTAATTAGGCTCGGCAAGGGTCTTACACACCTTTTAAAAAGGACTCCTACTGGATAAGGTCAAAGGCCCATGTAGTTTAGCATACTGTTCTCACATTCACCACCCGGGTGCCCCTGGGAAGCCTGCAAGCAAGACATGAGCACATCAGCTTTCTCTCCTCTTGTGATACCCAGCATTTGCTATACCGAGACACGCTGCTGAGAGTGGAGGTGGAATATAGCCATCATGCCTAGTAGTCAGTGATAGCCTTGTCCTCCATGAATATTTTAAAGCCACCCAAGTCGATGGTGTACGCTACATCCTGGAAGACAGAATTTCATAGTTGAACTGTATGCTTTGTGAAGGAAGTACAGTCGTACCTTGGAAGTTGAAGGGAATCCGTTCCGGAAGTCTTTTCAACTTCCAAAAGGTTTGGAAACCAAAGTGCGAAGCTCCTGCAGCCAATTGGAAGCTGCCGAAGCCCCGTTGGATGTTCGGCTTCCAAATATAGATCACAAACCAGAACAATCATTTCTGGGTTTGCAGCGTTCAGGAGCCAAAACATTCGAGAACCAAGCTGTTTGAAAACCAAGGTACGACTGTACTGTCTTCTGTCTGTCCTGAATCTTGCAGCGTTCAGCTTAGTTGGATGTTCCCAAGTTCTAGGGAGAGGGAGAAAAACTTCTCCCAATCCACACTATACATAATGTTAAAGTAAAAGGTAAAGGTACCCCTGCCCATACGGGCCAGTCTTGACAGACTCTAGGGTTGTGCGCCCATCTCACTCTATAAGCCGGGGGCCAGCGCTGTCCACAGACACTTCCGGGTCACGTGGCCAGCGTGACAAGCTGCATCTGGCGAGCCAGCGCAGCACACGGAACACCGTTTACCTTCCCGCTGGTAAGCGGTCCCTATTTATCTACTTGCACCCGGAGGTGCTTTCGAACTGCTAGGTTGGCAGGCGCTGGGACCGAGCAGCGGGAGCGCACCCTGCCGTGGAGATTCGAACCGCCGACCTTTCGATCGGCAAGTCCTAGGCGCTGAGGCTTTAACCCACAGCGCCACCCGCGTCCCTTATACATAATGTTACACATCTCTTATCATGTGCTCCTGGGCTCTCCGTTTTTTTCAAAACAGTTACTTCAATTTTAAATATATGAAATTGGATTATGCATATTGTATACATGTGTTTCCTCCAAGAGGAAGGGACAAAATGTCTAGGTGCACACAAAAAATGTGTGTGTTTTAAATGAAGCAGAGGTTGAAGTTGTGTGCAGATACCAGTTTGCAATCTGATGTTCAAGACAGTCCTTGAGGAAGAGCGGTGGTTTGAAGCACATTGGTCATATGCCTTTGGTTTGAGATGGTAGTTCTCTTGAATGTAACTAAATATAATCAAGTACCTCTTTGGAGTCTGCATTGTTAGTTCCAAAAGGTGTGCCAAATTCCTTACACAAGCATTTTTTAATCTCAAAACTTCCTTATCAAATCACCTGTCAATCACTATAATAGCATTTTTCATTCGGGTTTAAACTGGGCTACAGAGGAAGATCCTTGCCAAAAGCAAGGCTTGACATCACTTCCCATCATCTTCCCTCTCACTTCTGGCAGGGATTGGAGGACCAATCCCCATGGGATTGATAATGTCTTTGTTTTTTATTTTCAGCAGCATTAGAGTTTGAAACCATTTCTTTTGTTGTTCGCAGTTGAAAATGAGGCACACATTTGTTTGAGAATTTGTATTTAGCATGTTGATGAATACTAATTACTGTGGAAATGTAGTGAGCAACTGTTCAAAGATCTTGCTGTATGGTCTTGTAAAACTAATACACAGATACTAATGTAATGATGAGATGACAGATGTTGTCATCTGCATGTAATCCTTGTATAATCAAAGTGTGCTTGTCAAAGTTTTCTGTAGGTTTGAATGTGTAGGTTTTGTTCTTAATACAGTATTCATACCGCATTCCTCCCAACGGTCTTGTTTTGACAGATGTTGACAATTACTTTAGATGAGAGTGACTGCTTTGCAGCTTGGGTCTCAGCAAAAGATGCTGGGTTTAGCAGTCCAGATGGCTCTGATCCAAAATGTGAGTGTGCGTTGACATTATTTCATTAAACAACAAAACTCCTTGTACCTTACCATGTTTCTGAAAAGTGTATATAAACCTATTTGGCGATCTCCCTATGCCCCGTCAAATGCTCGAGAGATTTTTCCTTTTTCTTTTTAATTCAGACTTCTTGCTGTGGCAGTTTGTGTTGGCTTGGTTTTCTTTGGAAACTTAATTGCCTAGCCTGTCTTGGTCCACAGTTCTGCGCTACTTGTAGCAGTGTAATCTGCGAGACTGTCACTAGCTCATCCTCTGCATGGACTGGAAATTTGGGGTGATATTCAATGAACTCATTCCATAAGCTCAGGGATTTACACGTCACCCCCTCTTCCCCCCGTGTGTGTCCAGTGCTCTCCCCAAATCTGCTCCAGACGGTTGGGGGAACCCCCTGAACAGATTTAGTGGGGAGGAGGGAGGAGGGAGGAGGAAATCTGTTGCACAAGCATATATCCTTCTGCTGGTGGAGTGAGTTAATTAGCACTTCATTGGATACAAGCCATTACCCTGATCTTGCAGGCAAACCAGTTTGCAGTATCAGTACTTCAGTTTTCGACAAGTGCCCTTCAATGAAGGCTCCTTTTGAGCTTTCAGTTAGAAAGGATGAACCAAGGTCCAGATCCAAAGAGCTACCTCAGTGCATACAAGGACCTGAGCCCGTCCTGTGGGTTTGCCTCTTTGTATAGCAAAGTCCTGTGCTGTATCATAAACCTGCTTTTGAAAGTTCCCTCGGTTTCCAAAGAGGTTTACGTTGGGAGGGGCTGTTTTTCTGTCCAGAAAAACAAGGCAAAAACAGCCCCCATGGGTATGTGGAACCAGCTGCATGGTTCTTTGGATGGCAGCCTTAAAATGTTTGTAACTAATACTAATAACATGCTAGGTTTTTTAATTAAAAAATTCATTTCTAACTTTTATAAATATCGGTGACAAATTCTTGTTTTCTTTCCCTTCTGTGTTACAAAATGCAGTGAACCTGGGAGGGCTCCTACTGCAAGCTCTCTTAGAGTATTGGCCTAGAACCCACATCAATCCTATGGATGAAGAAGAAAATGAGATGAACCATGGTGAGTGATTCTTTGTGCTGCATGGAAAGGTTAGACTTCCCTTTTTCTTAGCATATTGGAAATGCCTTCCTGTACATATAGTAAGCTTTGATACGTAAATACGGAGTATAATCCACATCTGATCCTACTAGCAAGAGAAAAGGTAGCTGGGTGCCAGTTCTCGGTCCAGCTTTGTCGCTGGAGACCTAGATAGCCCCAGTGGCTAGAAGCACTTTTCACCAGCTGCAACTGGTATGACAGCTTGGCCACAGCAGTTTTTGTGCAGTGGTTAATTCAGGATTGGATTACTGCACCGTGTTCTATGCGAGGCTTCCCTTGCGCTTGATCCGGAAGCTGCTGTTAGTGCAGAATGCTGCAGCATGGTTGCTAACAGGGGTGAGATCCTGCCAGCATATGAACACATCCGCTCAGAGACCTGCCCGTTTGCTTACAGTTCAAGGTTTTACTATTAGTATATAAAAGCCCTTGGACCAGTTTACTTGCGATATCACTTTATCTTATATATACCCAATTGACTGCTTCATTCTGCAGAACTGACACTAGTTGTGGGTGCCACATAATACTTGTTCCACCTTTGTAAGAAATTGATCTTTTAGTGTAGCGGTGCCTGCACTTTGGAACTCCCTTCATACTCCTTTCAGCTCCTGCTAAAAAAAAATGTTCAGGCAAGACTTTCCAGATATGTGTGCTAATCTGGTTTTAGCCGACCCTTGGTTTTATTTTATTTTAATGTTTTAATTGGTTGTTTTTAACTGTTTTTGCTCATAATTTTGTTTTATTCTTTTTGTAGATTGCTTTGAGGCTTTAAGCAGTGCATAAATCTTGTAAAGTAAAAAAAATGAAACAAATTTCAAAAATCTCTTGGGGTGAAGAAAATGGAACATGCTTGTTTTGAACTGAATTACTACTGTATGGTCTTATTACTGTGTGGTCCATTTCTCCCCTTCCTATAATAGTGAACGGCGAGCAGGAGAACAGAGTACAGAAAGGAAACGGATACTTCCAAGTGCCACCGCACACGCCAGTTATTTTTGGCGAAGCTGGAGGACGCACTCTGTTTAGGTACAAAAATTCTGAAAAAGAATTCTGGGGAAGTTGGGGTGGAGAGGGGAGCACGTCTGCCGTCTCGTGTTTAGGTTGCTGGCTTATTGGTTGTAAACCGTGTGGCAGGATTTGAAAAAGCAAATGATGAGAAAACTTGAATTCTTTGGTAGTGCGACTTAGTGACAGTGCCATGACTCCAATCTCACCTCTGCCATTCGATGGCCTTAGGGAAGCCACAGACAGTCAGCTTGTCCATCTGCCCTAGGGGATCTGTGTTCACAAGGTTGTTGTAAGGACCACTAAGAAAATATATAATAAGCAGCGTTACCTTTTAAACCCAAAGCAATTTGATTGTCAAGGGGCGCTTCCCTCTCTTCAAATGTCCTTTATTCTCTCTGCATATAAACGGTGAAGGAGCAGGGTGTGTTTTCATAAATTGTCTCAAGGAGTTTAAACGCTTTATTAAGATATTGTTCATGGTGCCATCCCAAAGGCTCACACCCTTTCTCACTACACAAGAAGTCAAGAATGAGTTCTCCTCCTGTGCTCCCATGTCAGAAGGCAGACCATTCCTAACGAGGTAAGAAGTGGCCCCAAACACTCTCTCCCCCCAATCGTCTTGACACCTAATTGGAGATCAGCGGCTTTCAGCCTCCTAGGAAGCAATTTTTCCCTCTCTCCTATGATATACTATTTCTCATCCGCCCAATTTGTGCGGTGGGGAGAACCCCTTAATTCCCTCCCCAAGCAGTAGGAGAGGCATGGGAATTAGTTTGCCTCTCAGTGGCCACCCCCCTCTGTAGCAGGAGCCATGAAGGGATATCCTAGGAAAGCAAGTTGTCACTGGAAGGGCTTTCAGCGGCAAGGCTGATCAGCTAATAAGCTAATGGTCTGGACTTGCTCACTGCTCCAGAGAGCTCCCAGCTGGCAAAAGTTAGTAAAGGTAGTAGATGAGAATACTTGATCCAGATCCCAGTGGGGTGGATCCCATCAGGAAAGGAGAAGAAGGCAGAGGGGAGCCAAGGTTTTATCCATTCATTAGCATCTCTGTCCATTCTGCTGCATTGAAGAAGGGGGGCTATTCTATTAAGGAGTGCTACCCTTTTGGTTTTTGTGATCAAAAGCTAGTCTGTCCCACTGAAGGATTGTCACAGGAGAATATTGATTCATTTATTTTTGGGGTTTTTTTGCATGCCCTGCTTGGCTACTTATTTATTTTAGGACTTCCTGGGGATATCTTATTCATCTTTAACTGTTGGTTTTTGTTTTGTCTCTTACACTGGTACCTAGCCATGAAGATGAACTTTAGGTGCAGGCTAACAGTTGAAGAATTCCATAGGCTCTAAGAAGCCAAAATTAAAATCTGTGGAGTGGGACCCTTCCTCCCTTCTTGATACCACATTTTATGTGCTGTCTTCTTACATACCACAGGAGTTAACCCATTCCTGACCAGGAAGGAAAATACATGATTAGACTTAACCTTGCTCTTTGTCCTAAAAGTTGACGTCCCTTCAAGGTATTGTAGTAAGATGAGGCAGTTGGTAGTTTTGGACTGGACTTAGCCTGTGCTAAGGAAGCGAATTCAGACATGTAACTTAAAGCGTTCCCAAGTATAATTCAATGCAGGACATGTGCCACTAGCTTCAGGCACAAATTCATCCCAGTATATCTTAAAACACATTTGCCTTTGTCTATCAGACTATATACCTTGTTACTTCCAATGGTATTTCCTTGTTTTCATACACTTGCTGTTGGTTTTTGTGCAGAGATGACATCTTAAAGGATTCTTTCCCACCCACCTTCATTAATCTATCAATGTACCACGTTTTGAAACTCTTTCCAATTAGGTTGCTATGTCGGGATTCTGGGGGTGAGACTGAATCCATGCTCCTTAACGAAACAGTGCCACAATGGGTAATTGACATCACTGTGGATGTAAGTTTCTCTTCAATATTCCAGAGTTGCAGGAAAGAGAGAGAGAAAATCTAGAGCAGCCTTCGCTAAGCTGGTTTTGGACTACAACTCCAGTGGGGCTGGTGGGAGTTGTAGACCAAACTGGTGTAGAGTTTTGCTCTTAATTAAAAATAAAATAAAAAATTGGCTGTTAAGAGCCACATTTCTGTTTCAGGTACGTGGAATATGCTGAGAGCATTTTGCAAGTTTAAAAATGATTCGTCTTATTTACAGCTTTAGTTGTGATTTTATTTCTCTTGTTTCCTTATCCGAAAGTAAATAAAATGATTTCAATTGCTGAGTTGCGCTTAAGCTGGCAGGAATGCTACTGAAATTTCTCTTGTGACTAACTAAGGCAGTGAAACATCGTTTAGTTTTAGCTATAAAAAAACCCAACAAGCTGGGGAACAATGACATAGAAAATTCATGCAAATGAGAAGATTAATTTATCATTTAAGGAGTAAGTAAATGTGTTTGTTACAGTTTCTGCTTTTTTATTTTGTAGAAGAATATGCCAAAATTTAATAAGATTCCTTTCTACCTCCAACCTCATTCCTCTTCTGGAGCAAAAACGTTAAAGAAGTAAGTATATAAAATAAATCACAAAACTGCTCTTGGCTTCCAGGAGCATGGAATAATGAGCCACAATCGGCTAAGACTTCATGTCTCCACCACAAATACACTTTGTTTCCACAGGGATCGACTGTCAGCCAGTGACATGTTGCAAGTTAGGAAGGTGATGGAGCATGTTTATGAAAAAATAATAAATCTGGACAATGAATCTCAGACAACTAGCTCTTCCAATAATGAAAAGGCCGGGGAACAAGAAAAAGAGGAGGACATTGCTGTTTTAGCAGAAGAGAAAATTGAACTTCTGTGCCAAGACCAGGTATCCCCATTGCTTACCTTTCTGATGGATTTAAGAATTCAGTGGAGTGGACACAACTTTGTACCCCATTCTGAGTTCCTTGGAAGGAAGGCAGGATATGTTGGCTGGGGGGGGGGGCAGGTCTTGAAGTCCTATGAAATGATTTTGGGGAAGAAGAAAAGCCGGGGTTGTGTTTGTGGCATTGGAGCACATAACCTGTCACATCCTGAGAATTCAAAAACGGGCTCAAGCCAAAACAGGTTCGCTTTTGTCCTGAATTAACTGTGTTGTCTCCCAGTGGTTGAAATTATCAACTGCTCCAGGGTGGGAGAAGATTCTCCGGTGGGTACCAACACCTCACTTTGCATGTCTTCTTGCAGTAGAGAGCCTCAACCATCAAGTGGGAGGAAACGACCCAAAAAGGGGTTCCCTGGCAAATTCCCTCTTGTAAAATTAATTTGGAGTCCCAAAGGCACTCAGAGAACTGCTTTGAAATCCTCAGTTAGAGTTCCTTGGTCTCACACAAGTTGTTAGTTAACAAGGTGTGGTGTGTGACAGCCCCCGTCAGTACATTTCTCATACTTCAAAGTATTTTCATTTAGTTGCGTGCTTTAAAAACGATGGTTCATCTTCCTTGGCTGCCATGATGCAAGTTCCATTTTGAATAAGGTGTGAACTTTACTCCAAGAGTCTTAAAGTTTGCATTCATCGATGGCTATTAGAAAGCAATTTGTGCTTTGCTACCTTAAAGCAGACTTGGGAATCTGAATGCCTTTGAACGTCCTCTGGGTCATGTAATGTAGCCAAAATAGGCAGCCTGAACAGGAAAAACCTGTCATAAGGAAGATGATGTTGCTGCTTTTGCAAAGCCCCAACAGCCCTTGTACCTGGGTGATTGCTGAATTTGGGGGCTTCTGGTGCATAAAATGAGCTTCTGTGGCCAAAATTTGGGCTGCAGTCGTAGCACAAGCCTTCTAATGGCTGACAGAGAAATAAAAGACGCATGCTTGAGAGGGGAGACACGTGGATATTGCTTTTTTCATAACAGATGGTGGGATATAGAATCACAGAGCTGGAAGGGAGCCTATCACCTAGTCAAACCCCCTGCAAGGCAAGAATTTGCAGCTGTCCCTTATGGAGATCAAACCTGCAACCTTGGTGTTATCAGCACCACTCAAATCATCTGAGCTATCCTGAGGCCTGTGCCTGTATACCTAGGTACACACAGGTGTACCATCTGAGAGATGCTTAAGGAGGCGGGGGAGGGAGGAAGAGAATGGATGTCTATATGTGCCAGGGAATAAAAAATTAAGAGGGATGAGAGTCTGATGGAAAAACCCAATTGGTTTTGTGTGAACAGGTATTGGATCCAAATATGGACCTTCGAACCGTCAAACACTTCATATGGAAGAGTGGTGGCGACTTGACTCTCCACTACCGCCAGAAGTCGACGTGAGCCAAGTGGCAGGCCCAACCGGTTTCTTAACTTACTTGAGCTTCCTGTCCTGGTTCCAGCTGTAGCGCTCTAGAAGCTGACTGAAACCCTAAGGTAGATCTGACACTTCTAATGCCTCAGTGTGGACAGAATCTACTTGAATTGAAGTGACTAATAAATCTGTAATATAGACAAATCTCTATGACCTAAAACTAAAGCCTGCCCTTACCAAGGTACAAGTGGGAGTGGCATGAGAAGCCCTTGCGTGGTTCCTGTTTTGTGAGGTGTACAGCGACCAGGTGATCCCGTGCAGCTGTCTGTGGGGGGTTCTTATTTCGGTTTTCATTTCCAAGGTTTTATCATACCGCCATCCGCTCAAGCTTGTTGTGAAAAAGGTTTCTCAGCCCTGTTGCTAAACTCGTTCACCGTGTAAAAAACTGCATGTGCTGTACTTTGTTAATACATTCCATGTAAACAGTGCATACTTTTTTCATGAAGAGTCAATTTTGGCCACTTCTCGAGACAGATTTCTTAGAGAAGAAAACTCTATTGTACAGTTGAGAGGAACATTCTCTGTGACGTGAGCCAAAAGGGTTAAATCCTTTGAAGCTTGTTGATTGTCTTTCAGCTGTGATCGGAGCAAAAATCAGTAGATTGTGTGATAATAGGGTCAGTACAATGGTGCAGTGCATCATAATGGAATATTTCAAGCCCTTTAACTAGAGTTTTAAAAATGTAACTTCTGTAGTTCCGTTTTCCCCCCTAAGGTGGCTCATTGATCACAATTCCAAGCAATTGTGCTCTACGTTTTAACATCGTGGCGCATTCTAGAAACTTGTCGTAATAGTCATGATGGGGAAAAAAGGAGTTGCAGATTTTCCTCCTATGGTTTTTATATGCATTTTTTTGGATGTTTTTGTTGATGTTGCAAACTGTATACAGCTTAGCTTTTCTTTTCAACCATTTCTTAAAAAGAAAAAAATACATTTTACAGCTTTTTCATATTCTCATACTCTTGTAGAATCTAACTTATTGTAAGCGGGAGCAGGGGAACACTTCGATCTTCTGGGCAAGAAAAGCTGAGTTTGAATTCAAAGTTCAACTGGAAAAGAAACATCCCGATAACAAAATATTGCAAAGTGGTTTTTATTTGAAACAGAAGCACAAGTGCCTTTTTAAAAGAGGCAGTATAGTAAAGTTAGGTCCCTGCCTGCTAGATGAGCACTCCTCTCTTCCTTAACGGTGGCAGCTAGATGTAAGCTATAGCCTGCAAAACATCTTGGTTTTGCTTCGCTGTTGAAAGACAACTGGTAAGCCCTAATGCCAGCACTTTTTTTGCAGCATGGGAGCTGCTTAAAATTGAGCAACATGCAGGGCGGTGGCATGCTTTTAATACTTCCCATGTCATCTGGTAATTATCCACAAATGAATGTTGCACCAACCAAGTGGAAAATATCCAGAGTCTGATACTTACGGGTCATTTGACTGCCTTTTATGGGTGTTTTGAGGATTATGTGTCCTTCCCCCACCCCAACTGTGGTAGAAAGACAAAATGCAGCATTACAGCACCTTTTGGATATTTCCCTCTTAGTTTTTGTCTAGGGGTGGTTGAGTACCCCATGGAGCACTTGCTTTTATACACATCAGATTGTCAAAGCAGCTGCCATGTTACAGAAAGATGAGCTTTGGGTTGTCCCTAAACCATTGTCGCTTGTGCTCCAGATGACACGAAGCACTGCTCTAAACAAGATCTGGTTAGAAATTAAGCTTGCATGCGCCTTTCCCACCTTGACATCATTTTCCATTTGTAAATCCCATTTGTGTGTACAGCAATCTAGTTTGCCACATCTGTGCTACACTGCACACTTTAGTGAAGTTGGTAAATTCATTGGTTAAACAACTGTAAATTTGTCCTGAATTGATTAATATTGGAGAGGGGCTTTGTTCTTATCGACCTAATTTTAAATTTTGTGCTCTCCATGTCTTCATTGAAAGTTAACTTTAACTCTCCCCTCTTCCTCTCCCTTTTGTGTGTGTTTTTAAAAAATCAGCCAAGATTCTAAACTTTTTATTTTCTACAATCCCAGCACTGTAGTTTCAGGAAAGGTTGACAGAGGGCCTGTAATGCCAAAAGGATGAACATGTATTGAGCAATTGTATAGAAATAATAATAAAAATCTTTAGCTAACATTCCTAAGCAGCTTTGGTCATTTTTGTTTTAAATATGTGATCATAAATTCCTTGGCCAGGTCTTGCCAGAAAGCTCTTCAAAGTTCCTGAAACCAAAATTAGCGCACAGAACTGTGGATCTTTTGCACACTCGCCCTATCAACTGCACCACAGTGTCAGATATGTATGTATATTAAGAGTACAGTGGTGCCTCGCAAGACGAAATTAATTCGTTCCGCGAGTTTTGTCGCCTTGCGATTTTTTTCGTCTTGCGAAGCACGGTGTCGGGAAAGTTTTGGGAAAGCTTCAAAAATACCAAAGTCTTTAAAAACCTCAAAAAAAGGCTACCACACCGTGTTCTATGAGTTGCTCCTCGAAGTCAAGTCGCAACTGTATTAACGGTGTTAAGAAAAAGGAAACAAACTTGCAAGACGTTTCCGTCTTGCGAAGCAAGCCCATAGGGAAAATCGTCTTGCGAAGCAGCTCAAAAAACAAAAAACCCTTTCGTCTAGCGAGTTTTTTGTCTTGCGAGGCATTCGTCTTGCGAGGAACCACTGTATTTCTGCTTAGTCCTCAAGTCAGGCTACAAAGTTGGTCTCTGTGCTGCTTTTTTTGGTTGTGTTTGAGCACTAGCTATGCAGGCAGAAGGTCCCAGGTCCAGTCTCTGGCATCTCTACATAGATTGGGAAAGACCTAACAATCTCAGGAGAGCTGCTGCTTGTCTGTGTTGACAAATACTAAACTCAACAACTGGGACTATCTATTTAATTTTTTTTCTGGTTCTTCAATAGTGGAGGAAGAGGATCCTGTGTGGGTTGTCAGTGCCCAGCTCTCCACTGGCAGGAAGTCAAACTTTCAAGGGGTATGCCTGGTGGGCAGGGCAACCCCCTCAGCAGTTCTACTGCAGGTCACTCTTTGCCAGGGCCCCCTGGGTGGGTGGCTCTTTTGGGCATCACATCCCATTTCACCAGGAGCACAGCTGCCTCGACAGCGTTCTGGACCCGACACCTCCCAAGTGACAGTTGGTGGGGGAAGGCTATTGGATACATAGATTTGAGGATCAACCTCCCCTCCCCTTCTCCTAAGCCCATACCAGGGTTTCTTCTCGTTCTCCATCTGTGCTACCCTTATACAGCAACCATTAGGGCCTCTTGGGACTTGGCCCCAGGGATTTGCTGGCACAGAGTGGCTACAAGTTGTTTTTTCCTCTTCCTCTTCCATCGCTTATTTTTGACTATTCAGTTACTTGCTTAAGCACAAATTGAACTGGCAAAGGATGTACCCTTGCCCACCAGGTATACGTACCTGCTCAAAATTTTGACTGCCTGCCCGTCGAGAGGTGAGCATTGACAAACCCACACAGGATCCCCTTCTTCTCTACAGGGAAGGAACTTATTGCATTAAGTACCAATGTTTGCTTCTTGTTCTCAGGTGTTGTTTTTAAATACACACACACATACACATACACACACACACACACACACACACACACACACACACACACAGTGGTACCTCGGGTTAAGTGCTTAACCCGGAAGTCCGTTCTTAACCTGAAACTGTTCTTAACCTGAAGCACCACTTTTGCTAATGGGGCCTCCTGCTGCCGCCGCGCTGCTGGAGCACAGTTTCTGTTCTCATCCTGAAGCAAAGTTCTTAATCTGAAGCACTATTTCTGGGTTAGCGGAGTCTGTAACCTGAAGCGTATGTAACCCGAAGCGTGTGTAAACTGAGGTACCTCTGTGTGTGTGTGTGTGTGTGTGTGTGTGTGTGTGTGTGTATAAAATCTTTGCCTAGTTCTCCGAGTTCTGAAACCATGAAATATAATGTGTACAAGATAATCCTGGCTCTAAGGAGTTCTTATTCCTATCCAAACTCTGAATAGAACACTTTGGAAGGTGCTACTGCTGGCTGATGAGTGTGGGTGGGAGTTTGGGCCCTAGGTCACGAGACTGACCTGAAAAGGGTTTGGCATAGATGTATCTCCTTGCCCTGGTCATTTCCCTTGGGGGGCGATGACTTTGCACCAACTTAGGTTACAGTGGGTGGGGGACTTGCTCTGGCTGAGCTACATCAAGACACCTATTGTGGCAGATCGAGAGTTTGGATTGCACATTATTCTGGGAGCTAGTGAATAATAAGCAGGTCCAAAACGGCAACTTCACTTCTGCAGGGAGTACTTTTAACAAGTATTTTCCAAAAATGGTTTATTTTTAATCTTCAACAAACAGAAGCAGAGAATCAAAAACCATTTTGAAATATACCATTCAACACAGCTAGTGTGATATAGAACATCTGTTATTCATGTTGAATAAAGCCGTGTTCAGAGCTCAGGAGAGGAATCAGCCTCCCTAAAAAGCAACGGTCTCGCCATCGGGTACAATCCTACATGATATTAGCTTCTTTGCTCAAGTCAACACATACCTGTCATTAGAACACACTTAATTTGAAAAGAAAAATTGAAATTCAATTATTTTACCATGCATGCATGTTTAGAATCGTCACCTTTAATTTGCAGAGGCTCAGAAGAAATATTTCAGCCACATCTAACCCCAAGTATAAAACTATAAGTTGCTTACGTTCGCCTTGAAACTATTCTTTCAAGAGAGATTTCTAACAAGTAAGGTATCCAAGGGGAGAATGAAGTAGCTGTTTGGGTTCATTTCCTACCTCTTTGGCATGTGTATATTCAAGAGGTCTGCATGCACCTCCCTGTCTCCCAGATATAACTTTAATGTGGCATTGACTAGAGGAGGAGGATTGTGGGTGCTATGCCATCCCACCTGCATGTGCCAGAGATGGAGTTAAAGAGTACTGTAGCAGCTCTTCTGCAAGGAAGCACTGTAACCTGGATTGCAGCCTTGGAAGTTGAAAACACATTAGCCTCTTCTACATGGGTGCCCAGAGAGAGTCAAATTGTAAAGAGTCATTTGGGAATTTTAAACATTAATTTTTTTGACATATAAAATCAAGGTGAACAGTTGTCACAATTAAAATTGAACCTAGAAAGAGGGCTAAAAGGTTCTGCTAAAATCAAGCCACTGTGTGCTTGCTAGGTGCATTTTTTTTAAAAAAAAACCACTAAAAGTCTTGCTATTAGCTTTTGGGCAGACAGCAAACTCTTCACACAAAACAGCATTTTTAAAGAACTTATTCCAAGTCAAATTATCAGTGTTATTGCTGAGCAGTAGTTGTAGATGTCGAAACCTATCAGACAATGAAAGGCTGGCTCAAGATCACTGGAAACAGCTTGAATTCTTGCAGTATTACTGTAATATAGCAACACAATGGATATCACTGGGTATCAAAAGCCTTATTGTCTGGTACCAGTGTCCTTACAGCTGATAGCAAGTGCTGTCACTTTTAGCACTAGATCTGTGCAGTTTCTTCTGTCAATTCCTTGGCCTTTTCATCTTCACTGTCAGGTTGTAAAGCTTTGGTCATTTGCGGGCTCTCAGTCCCATCTAAAAGCAGAAGTGTTTCTTGAGCACCACCATCAGCTTTAGATGTTGCATTTACAGAGATATCCACAGGAAGGGATGGCAAAACAGAAACTGAAGGCGCTGCATCCACCTCTGGCTGAGGACTTGAGCCCTCTGCATAAGATAATGAATCTTCTGAAACTGGAATAGAGGCCTGGTCTGAAAAGCAGAAGTCAAAATCTAATTACAGAAAAAACAATGCCTGTAATTCTCAAAACATGAAGCCCCTGCAGGTGACTGAAGAAAGCAACATGAAATCAGTAACTAAGCTACCATGTACTCTCTAGAATTAACTCTGCTAAATTATGAGCAATTGTGTCTTCTTCCATGCTTGCCCAACAAACACATCAGATTTTAACTAGCTTATTTAAAATAGGACGGCGGATCAGATTCCGGTAGATTGCTCTGTGACTTGCAGTAGATGAGCAAGTTTTTTAACTATAACAATAATTTTCTCAGCTAAATTAGTCTGCTGGAATGAAGAAAGGAACCAGAAGTGCACTTTTGCATGAAACAATACTCAGCTCAGTTAGATCCTGGCACTGAAAACAAATCCCTAGGCTCAGAGGCACCCTTTTTTCTTCTCTAATTCTAACATTGGTTTCAACAGGGCTACCCTGAATACACTAATATTTCATATTGTCCTAATAATAATAATAATAATAATAATAATAATAATAATAATAATAATTATTATTATTATTATTATTTATTTATTTATACCAAGGCCGGGCTCAGAGTGGCTTACAAGAAGAATGATTACAACTTAAAAACAAAAATAAAATACAACATTAAAATAATGGAACATTAAAATATTAAAATGTAGCCTCATTGCAGGAGGAGAAGGAAAAGAAAAAAGAAAGGGAGGGAGGGAATCAAATTGGCTCCAAGCCAAAGGCCAGGCGGAACAACTCTGTCTTACAGGCCCTGCGGAAAGAAATCAGATCCTGCAGGGCCCTGGTCTCATGAGGCAGAGCGTTCCACCAGGCCGGAGCCAGATCCTTAGCCTTTATGATGCCAGAAGATTCTTTATTTTTGTAAAAAATTGTTGTCAGTAACCAGAATTTAGTAAGGAGGTATTAAAGCTGATCACACAATCAATATGTTGGTTGTGGATTTGCATATTTCTTACTTAACTTTACTTTCTCATTATAAACACTTCAAACTTTCATATCTGAGCAAAAAGAAGACTAAAAATTGCCAAGTTTTACTAAGACCCATGTAGAGTCATACCTCGGGTTGCAAACGCTGCGGGTTGCGTGTTTTCAGGTTGCGGACCGCACAAAACCCGGAAGTACCAGAACGGGTTACTTCCAGGTTTTGGCACATTCACAGAAGCACAAAATGACATCATGCGCAGAAGTGCTGAATCACGTCACGCACGTGCGCAGACACAGCACTTCAGGCTGTGAACGCTGCGGGTTGCGAACGTGCCTCCTGCATGGATTACGTTTGCAACCAGAGGTATGACTGTAGTAAATGCTGCAATCTTTTGTGTTTAATTTAAACACAAACGTTTACAGTTAATGATGTTTGTGTTTGAATTACCAAAGTGCTTGCTTACCAAAGTGTGAATCAATTCCGTTGTTAGATACCAAGCTATCAGTTGCTGCAACAGTGTCTGGCAAGTTGAAAGAAGTAGAGGAAGGCACCTTGACTGTTTTCACTAAGTCAATTAATTCAGGAAAAGAAGCTCCAGACATATCTATAAAACCTGGAAAGCAATGGGAGGAGAGAAAAGTACAGCCAATAATTTACAAGAGAAATAAATTGTTTAAAGGTGAAATTTCTTTCCTGTTCCTAGCTACCACCAAAATGACTTGTAACTTAGAATGCGAATGCCATCAAGAGACTTCTGCTTACCCCTCTGTTAGCCATGAACAGCCTGATACAAATATGCTGAAATCAGTGGAAGGTGTTATCTGACCCATCTGGAATTACGGCATGCAGTCATTCTTACTTTGACAAGTGCCTTGGCAAAGGTATTCCTAACCCCCCACACCCATCTCTGTTCGTAGGCGTATGATTCATGGGGTGGTAGGTGAGATTCTGAAGGATCCTGCCACTGCAGGAATTGGACAGCACCACGGTCGAGTTAGTATTCCCCATCAGTGCCCTACATTGTTCCTCTCCCCATAAGCAGACTACATTCTGCAAATTCATAGTCAACACAGCTCTTCTTCATTGCAGAATTTCTGCCCATATGAACCTGCATATAAAAACCAGTCACCCAACTTTTATGCTCTAAAGGTCAACAGGTGAACAGATTACCTGGATCCATGACTCTCTGCACAGGAGGAGGAGGCTGAAGAGAATTTTCTACTGAATACATATTTACACTTTGATCTGTGCTGTACTCTAAGCTTGCAGGTTCTTCGCTTTGGGAGTTTGGTGCTAACAGAGGAGCCTGAAATAATTTATAAAACAGAAAGAGTTGCATGCTTTAGAATAAGGAACACATTCATTATCACTAAGCAAAGCAACTACAAAGTGGGCAGATGACATAACCTCATTAGACACAGAGTTTCTAAGGGGGAAAGGCTGCTTTTCCCTCTGATCCAGAAGTGCAATGCAAGCCAATCAGCCCAGCAAACCCTACACAATTATGTCCACAGATGCTCAAGAAGAATGTAACCTAGCTTCCAGGCAGGTAAGTGGGACACGTCATGGCCTTCTGGAGGAAGGAACAAAAGTGAGTAGGTGGAGAGACGGTATGTGAGCTGCCCATAACTCCTGGGAGTATTACAGCAGCTGCACCCTGCCCTTCGCATATTAAAAATAGCAGCACCCACAAGCACTGCAGTCATCTTTCACTGTGAAATGCCTACCTCTGTATAGCCATTGGTTGGTGGTTCAGGAGGTGTGTCTCCCAAGGGCAAAGGAGGACCAGCTTCTGCCTTTTTCTTTGGTATAGAAGGCTGTGTTGGAATTCTGTGCAAATAGCCATATCCAATGCCGCACCCTAAACTGCACAAGAAGGTAAAGAAAAGAAAAAGAAACAAGCTTGCACCCTTAAAAATTTTGTTTTCAAAGTAACTGACAGAAGCCCATTTGACTCAGATCACAAGTAGAAGTCTATCTCTCTAAACTGGAGTGTGCAGCCCTCCTTGGCCCCTCTAACTTTGGGGCAGAGACAAGTCTTAAGGCTATAAGTGATGTATATTAGTTATGAAGCTTCCAGTCTGCACTCACCCCCCAGGAAGCAGGGCAGCTTGCTTTCCTCCACTTTTCCCTCAGCACAAATAAATACCATGGCACCAAAGAGACCTAGGCATTGCGGGGAGGCACTATGTCTGGTAAGCAGTCACACCAGACCTCAGCAGCCACTTTCAAGAGAATTTTTTGTTAAGGTTTTAGGGTGTCAAAAGGGAAAAGGCAGAATGCTGCACGAAAGAAACATTTCAAGTCTCTTTATCCTAATGCAGCAACTTACAAAAAGGACTCTTCCCAGGGAGCATAGCATTGTGGGTGGTCAGAGGGGCAACGGAATGCTGGCAACATTCCAGTTTTAAAGACTCTTGACCCAGTGTGTTCTGATTGACAGGTGGCTCTGTCTAACCAATAGAATGAGTGGCACGTAACCAATAAAGGTGCTGTTTACCTTGGGAAACTGGAATCAAGTGTTAAAATTACTGCCAGATTTCCCCAACTCCCTTTTGGGATGACAAACTTCCCTCAGCTTGTGTACTGCAGTAACCTAGGAAATGAAAGCTGAGTAAATTGGAATTGTTTATAAAGGGTCAGGCTGCCCCTTGGTCATTCACAGAGGACTAAAATACATATTCATGAATCAATTCACCTACTTACTGAAGCCTGAATGGCAACAGGATAGGAAAAGGAGACAGTCTGCCCTAAACTTGCAGGAAAATACAGGTTGGCAAGGGGGTAGAAACTCCAAAATCCAGCACTTGCACACTTCCTCTTGGCTCTTAGCTCAGAAGCAGGGACTGGGGTGGGTGGGGGACTATTAGGGGCAGCTTCCCCCACCTAGTTCATAAACACCTGTATTTCACAAAAGGTCCCTCCACACTGCTTGAGGCTCAGTATCAATGTGAATTAGCTCACACCTGAACCACATGCAAAGGTCCATAAGGAAATATGGCAGCTAGGATCAGGGGCTGGGTGCAGTTGCCAAGACCAGTAGAGAAAATATGGCCCCTCGGTTGCACACCTTTATCACTGGTCTATTTCTGAACTGCCACCCCACCTCTTATCGAAGCACCACCACCACCTCAGATTTTGTTTCTAGGCTGCCTGCCTGGAAACGATGCCTTATGAGGAACGGCTAAGGGAGCTGGGCATGTTTAGCCTGGAGAAGAGGAGGTTAAGGGGTGATATGATAGCCATGTTCAAATATATAAAAGGATGTCATATAGAGGAGGGAGAAAGGTTGTTTTCTGCTGCTCCAGAGAAGCGGACACGGAGCAATGGATCCAAACTACAAGAAAGAAGATTCCACCTAAACATTAGGAAGAACTTCCTGACAGTAAGAGCTGTTCGACAGTGGAATTTGCTGCCAAGGAGTGTGGTGGAGTCTCCTTCTTTGGAGGTCTTTAAGCAGAGGCTTGACAGCCATATGTCAGGAGTGCTCTGATGGTGTTTCCTGCTTGGCAGGGGGTTGGACTCGATGGCCCTTGTGATCTATTCCAACTCTATGATTCTACCCTTCCTCTGCTCCATCCCTGACACATCAATCAACACACACCTTGGATCCTCATCTGTCTTTTACATTGCATTAAAATGCAAAGAAGGTAAACCCCTGGGTGAGAACTGCTGCTTCTGTGTTGTGCTGGTGCCAAGGCAAGTGTTCAACAGGGATAACACGAAACACAGGAACTGTGATGGCTTTCTAGAGTGCATAATTCTCCCACACTGTGGATCCCATGGGGCTAAACATCTTCACAGCAATGTACAGGAAAGCATACTGTGATAAGTAAGCCTTGACCTCATTTACAGACTATCCTGTCACTCAGAAATCCATACCTTCCTTCTCCACCCCAGGCTCCATTGGGGGTTACAAAAACCTCTCGACAGGAATCAGCTTCTGTGTTATAGACCATCAGTTTCAACGGCTTCCCCTCATGGGTTTCAATCAATGAGAAAAAATCTTCAGACTGAGAGAAAAAGAAGACTGTCATCAACCCAACAGCTGCACTCTAGAACCTCTCCCTACCTGCCATTACATGATTTTCAGATGTCCTGTTGCTGTGTAGGACAAAGAATGACTAGCTAGAATTAGCAGTATGTTCTTTGGTTATCCTCCTCACAAGGTGTCCTATAGGTAGCTGCCAAAGTACAAAGCAGCAGGAAACAGGTCATTGCATTCATCTGCCAAACTTCCATGTGCTATGGACAGGGCAGAACAGAGGACAAGATATGAAGCAGTTAAAGCCAGAATGGTGAATCTGTGGCCCTTCGGATGTTGCTGGACTACAATTCTCATCCCAGACCACTGACCATGCAGGTTAGGATTGATGGTAGTTGGAGTTCAACATCTAGAGGGCCACAGGTTCCAACATTACTGCTGTGTAGGGCAGGATGGTTTGACGCCGCAAGTGCAAATGCAGGAGGGGGCAGCAGGTGCTTGGGGAAAGTAGAAAGATCACCCATGAAATGGTATTGGGCAGGAGTGGATGTAACTCCTTATAGGACTGTTGGTTTTAAACCTCACCGCTACTGCCATCAATCCTCTGTGCTAAACACCTTTAGCTCAGCAGTGCAGAACTCCCCAGCCCAAGGGCCTAATTCAGTGTGCCAGGTCATTTCAGCCAAGCCATGCTGTCACCTGACGTCAAGTGCAAAGACAGACAAAGCCAAATTCACATGGGAGGATTGGTAACAAACTCTGAACTCTTCCTTTGCAACCTTAACTTGAATTCAGTGCAAAAAAAAAATTCCTTCCAGTAGCACCTTAAAGACCAACTAAGTTAGTTCTTGGTATGAGCTTTCGTGTGCACACGAAAGCTCATACCAAGAACTAACTTAGTTGGTCTTTAAGGTGCTACTGGAAGGAATTTTGTTTTGTTTTGACTATGGCAGACCAACACGGCTACCTATCTGTAACTTGAATTCAGTGCTTTTTCGATTTGGCTCCTCTTTTCCCTTGCTGCCCTCCCAGCCCCAACCATCTGTCAAAATGGCATGCAGAGATGGGCCAATTCTCCACCCTGGGTTTAACTGAAATATCTGTAGAGAGGGATCCAACTTTTCTTCTCTTTATTTCTGCATTCAGTTTTCCCAGCCCTTGAGAACAAGAGTGGGTGAATATTTAAAGACAGCTACACAATTTGCACAGAGAAATTTATATCTAGTCCCAAAGCAAAGACTGGGAAGGAGACTGCATGTGTAGAATAGCTTAAGCCTGGGGAATACTTGCTACAATGATCATAGTGCAATTATAGGCAAATCTACTCTGAAACTGAATTAAATGGGGCTTTCTCCCAGGTAAGTGGCTGTGAGATTGCAGCAGCAATCACTAAAAACTGTCTAGCCCCACCCCCCATTCAGCCAATGGTGCAACTGATGACTCACTTTACCTCCTGCAGTATCTGATCCGATCCAACAATATAATCAGTGTGCGGCTTCAGGCCAGCCAGCGCTGCTGGGGAAGCCGGTTCCACATCCTAGAGAGACATTGATCAGTTATGTTACCTACGCCTAGTCAACAAATCAAGCAGTGAAAAGCATATATCCAGTTGTTTGCAAACAATGTTCCCAGAAACCCTTGCAAGCTCATCCTCAATAAGAGATAAGATAATAGAAGACCAATTCCAGGAAAGTTGTCTACTGTTACCAGACCCACCCAGCATGGCAGAGGTGAGTGCATGCTAGCAAAACCCTTTTTCCTGGGGAGGGGGGAAATGGGCACCATCTGGTGCACCCTAGAATGCTCTGAAATGTGCAGTCAAGTCAATGTGGAAATGTTTCCCTGCAGGAGAGGAAGTTTGATGAACGATGCCTTTATTCAAAAAATATCACCATGAAAGGGGAGGGAGACGAAGAAATTAAGCCCAGAGCTGACCATCTCAAAATCCGCTCACCAGAGGGGTTCCCATGTTAGTCTGTTGCAGCAAAAGCAGCAAAGGGTCTTGTGGCACCTTAAAGGCTAACACTATATTTTGCGATAAAACTGGTTAGTCTTTAAGGTGCCACAAAACTCTTTGCTGAAGGATTCTTTCTTGGGATAAAACAAGCAAACCCTAAATTCAAAGTGACAGAGTAAGGAAGTATAGTAAAACTGCACAACCATCTTTTCCTACTTACCAGCACATGCCACACATGCTCATTGGCTCTTTGGAAGCTACAGAACCTCACGCTGGCTCCCAGGAGCCCCTGCCCTCCCCACATGTTGCTGGGGACCACCTCCACTTCACGCACTTTCGTCGTTTTAATGTTGTACACCTCCAGTTTCACAGCCTTCTCAACATTGGCTTTCAGCAAATCTTTTAAGATGTCCCCTTCTTTGTTCTCAAAAAAAAGAAGGGAAGGAAAGGAAATATAAGAGGTTTGCTTCTGAACAGTAGCCAACAGACTGCTAGGCCGCCACCGCCAACAACAACAAAATATATTTATAATTTGTTTTTTTAATGATTTTTTAAATGATTTTATACGTTTCCCCAGCCACACTGGGTGGCTCCCAGCAGAATAGCAAAATCACTATAAAACATCAAACATTCAAAACTTCCCTAAACGGGGCTGAAACTAGTTTAAAGATTCACAGAGGCTATGTGGAGGGGCAGGCCAGCAGTTGCAGAAATTGAGGCTGAAGTATCAACTTGCCTTCCATAAAGTGGATATTTCCTAATACCTTATGGAACTGACAGCCACAAGATGTGCTATGGCCACTAACTTAAGATGAATTTATTTTATTAATTCATTAAACATATCTCCTGCCTGCTTTTCCAAGAGAATGCACCGGAGGAGAACAGCAATAAAAATAAATTCAGCACTTCTTGAGGCAATAAATTCTGTTAAGTTTATTTTTAAAAGAACAGCCCCAACTGAAAACAGAGGTCCCATATAGCTAAGGCAATTTACCAGTACCTCTGAATACCAGGTTCTGGGGATCACAACAGGAGGAGGGCTGTGGCCTTTATGTCCCATTTGTGAGCTTTTAGTCATGCAGCATTTAGGACATTTAACAATAGAGGTACTTATTTCAAAGCAAATCCCTCTGAAATAAACAGGAGTTGCTTCTAATCAAGCATGATTAGGTCATAAAAGAAATGTGCAAAAAAATAAACACCACCATTTGCCATGCCTTTATCCAATGAAACGAAGTATATTTGGTAGCCATAATATATGTGGGCCAAGAAGCTTCAAACATGTTAATTATTTACAGGGTGATATTTGAACAAGTGCTGAAAACTAGTTTTGTGACGTGATAACAGGTCAACACCCTCCTTCCCTTCCCTCCACAGCGCAACACACCCACCAGCTCTGATGAACAAGAGATGTTTGCAGCACAAACAGATCCCAACCTGAGCAAGTGGACCCAGCCATTTACTAGAGGAGAAGTTGGGGCATATCTGATATTGGGAGAAATCTCCTTTCCAGACCCCAATATGGCCTGTCCGTTACATCCACGATCAGAATTTCCAAAACAAACAGACACATGTAAAGGATGGAATTCTGCTATTTGAACAGATTTTTTTTTAAAGACACCTAATCACAGAACCACCCTTAATCTCATGCAAACTCAGAAGCACAAGTTAGTAAAAAACCTGAAACCTTTGTTCATACAGGACACTCACAGCCAGCCATTTCAGATGCTTCCATGGCCATCAGTGGGAAGAACCTGCTTGCAAGTTCACGCTCTGCCATTCTGAGTCACGGGTACTATGACCAACCAAGCCCTGCATAGGGGCAGCCTCCCTTATGACTAAACTTCCAAGCAGATGAACCTACAACAGTGTACGGTCCTTCTATGTTTTTCAGAAGGGAAACATGAGCAGCTGGGCAGAACCATAGCCCATATCTCCCAAGTGGGTCTGTGCCTATCCGGCAGTTCTACTTGCTGGCTCCTAGTTTTCATTTATTACGGTAATTCATTAGTTCCACTTATGCACCAACTTTCTTCCACCACAGAGCTCAAGGCAACATATATGCTATCATTTTGGGGGGGGGCGGGGGGGGCAGAAATCTGTCATCCAAGCACTGAGCAGCTCTACTTAGTTTCAGAAAGTGGCAGCTTCATGTACCTTCAGGTCATGCTTTGGGATGCACTTATTTATAGCACACCAGCAACATACTTACCTGCTAGTGCTCAGCATTAAAAAAAAACCCAGTGACCTTTGTTTAGCTACTTACCAGTCTGGTGTGTCCTATTGTGAGGATGAAATCAAAGAATGGCTCCAGTCCAGCCTGCTGAGCAGGGGAGTTTTCCTGAACCTGAAAAATGGAAGAGTTTTACATATAGATGAACTAAATGAAAAAAATGTCAGTGGAAGCACACGTTTTCTAAATTATGTAATGCAAAAAGTATTCATACCAAGCATGCTTACGAGCTGACAATAAGAGACTTGTCTTTCGGCACTTGGGAGAGGTTATACTGGCCTAGAGCAAAAAGAAAATACCACAGCCAACCATCCTAACAAACAGGATAGATGTATTGTTCAGAACCCCTCTCCTCCCTAGCCAAACAGAAGCCAAAAGGAACTCTGAAAGGCAGACTTGTGGTTCATCTAGCTCAGTATTGTCTACACTGATGGTCTGTGGCTCCATGGAGTGTCAGGCAGGAGTCTCTCCCGGTGCTACCTGGAGCTGTTGGGAATTGAAACTGGTGCTCCACCACTCAGTTACATCACTTCCCAAAATAACACATGCATCTAAGAGATGCAGTTTCACAACAATCAAAGAGGAAACCCGTGGAAGACAAAGTACACAGCAGAGAGAGAGAGTACTATGAAGTGCGAGTCAAAGGGAGAAACTTTTAAGCTCTTCCTTCAAAGAGGAGACCAGGTATAAGCTGTGTACAAAACACCAACTGCGAAATACCAATCTGCTGCTGCCTCCATGCTTGATATGCTTTCAAGCTCTACAGGCCAAGTTGGGAGCACTGGACTGGTCTACCTCACAATTCAATTTTATCTATATAAGTCTTTTGTTGCACAGATGGGCTGGGCAGACATTACAAAGAAATGCACAGTCCACCTATTTCCAACAGCAACCAGGAAATACCAATATATATTGCATCCACAGGAAGCACAGTGTTGGCTTACACAAGAGATCCCAAGTAATTTCTCAGCAAGACACCAACTGTCAAGTAGAAAGACGTGCTTAGCTTTAACAATAAAACAATGTAGTTCTTGTGCTCTCAAGATTATTCACCTACAATCAGAAGCTGTTTGTGGTAGGTTTACTGAATGGCAACGTGTACAAATGTGATTTGCTAAGACTGTGTAAGAACCTGAAAAAACTGCAAGCATAGCTAAGCACTACAGAGGCTGGATCCAGTTGCACATAAGTTAGTTGCACTTAATTCTCATTAAAACCAATAGGCCACAACCAACCCATCACATTGATTTTAATAAGGCCTATGTGAAATTAATGTGGCCCAACCCATTCTATTATATGTATTTATATCTCATTTTTCTATGTTAAACATTCATTCAAACTGGCTTACAAATTTTGTTTAAGGTATAGTGAATGGTAAGAGAAGCATCAGAATGTACCATTTTGAAATAGTAAAAGCAGCTGGAAGGCAAGACATACAGTGCTTCCAAACAGGGACTTAATATTGCAAATGAGCAGTGGAGAGATATTCCAATTGGCTTGCTGGCAACAAAGGGTTTTTTTAATACAAGATTTTCTCTGCGTATTTTGTGCAGTTTGATACCAACCATGTGTGGATACTGCAAACCAAAAAGGAAAACTTGCATGCATGAGGAGCACTAATCCCACAATAAACACCCACATTTAGAGATTTTACTTTAAGAATGGCCACTGAAGCAACATTGTTTTCAGCAGACTTTTAAAAAACATAGGGGCAAGGCTTAGCTCCTTTGGGAATATACATTCTGTTAGAATTATGCAGTGCACATCTGCATGAAGTATTTTTTATTTTATTTTTTTATAATATTTTTTATTGCGTTTCTTTTCATAATTTTGTACATTCCAAACCATACAGAATAAATCAAATACAAGAAACAATTTTTTGATTTTTTTTACAGAAGAAAACATTGTACTTCCCCGCACCTTCCAGATCTGCATTCTTTGCAATAACAATATCAGCAATTTGTTACCTTATTTCAAACCTTGTTACCACTTTCAATTATTATGTAACCGTTATTCAATAAATTATATCTCAAATTTGATACCTTTAAAATAAACATAATATGGTTGATTCACTTTGTCTTCTTTTCTCTTTTATCACTTATTTTACCATTTACTTAATCATATTTGCTAAAGCATAACATTTCCAATAACATGCACTATCTTAGGATTCATACAACTTATAATATTTTTGCAAATAGTCTTTAAATTTTTTTCCAGTCCGCCTCAACCGATTCTTCCTCCAAGTCTCGGATTCTGCCGGTCATTTCAGCTAATTCCATGTAGTCCATCAACTGCGTCTGCCATTCTTCCAGCGTGGGTAAATCTTGTGTCTTCCAGTTCTTTGCGATGAGAATTCTTGCTGCTGTTGTAGCATACATAAACAATGTTCTGTCTTTCTTTAGCACTTTCTGGTCCACCATGCCCAGCAGGAAAGCCTCTGGTTTCTTAGGGAAGGTATACCTAAATACCTTTTTCAATTCATTATAAATCATTTCCCAGAAAGCCTTCACTTTTGGGCAGGTCCACCAGAGATGATAAAATGTACCTTCTGCCTCCTTACATTTCCAACATTTATTATCAGACAGGTGATAAATCTTAGCTAGCTTGACTGGGGTCATGTACCACCGGTATATCATTTTCATAATGTTTTCTTTCAGGGCGGTACATGCCGTGAATTTTATTCCGGTGTTCCATAACCTTTCCCAGTCTTCAAACATAATGTTATGTCCAACATCCTGTGCCCATTTTATCATGGCAGATTTAACTGTCTCATCCTGTGTATTCCATTTAAGCAGCAAGTTATACATTCTTGATAATATCTTAGTTTTTGGTTCTAACAATTCTGTCTCCAAATTCGATTTCTCCACTTGGAACCCAACTTTTTTATCCATTTTAAAAACCTCTTGAATTTGAGCATAGTGTAACCAGTCTCGCACCTTATTTTTTAATTTGTCCTGGCTCTGCAGCTTCCAATTGTCTCCAGTTTTTTCAATTATTTCCCAATACTTCGGCCAATAAGCCTCCATATTGGGCCTTTTTCTGGCCTTGGCCTCCATCGGTGATAGCCACCTCGGGGTGCATGAAGTATTTTTTAACAGTTTATTTTTCTCCAGAGCTCTTGGTTTCCAAAGGAACCAAAGATTTTTGCACACAAACAGAAGAGGAAATAGCATCATAACTGGATAGTCAGGCTATGTGCCAAGGAGTGTCACAGGGCAAAAATAAATAACTATGGGTGAGAGTGCTGGACAAGGAAATAGCACTTCATCCCTTAACCAGTGGAAGCATTTTCCTATTCCCCCATATGTGTCTGAGCCCCATATTTTTTAAGGTTCCCTCCACAAACAAAAAAAGTAAGAACTGGTTTAAGGATTACTGAAAGCTTCTCAGTGTACCATGTTCTGCAACAGAAAACAGATTCCACAAGACTTTGAACAGGATATGCACAGCCCTGGGGAGAGACCTTATTTACACAGCTCTCCCTGAAAAATAAAAATAAAATTGAATGCAGCAGAACATTGTGCAGTCATAATTCATCACTTCTGCACGGAACAGGCAAATCAGAGTGCACCACAGTTCATTCCAAGCTAGACCTGTTAACCATACTCTCCCACAGGAACGTATTTGAAGAGACAGTGCATACCATTCTAGAACATTCACAGGACAGGAGTACTGAGCAGGTGGAAGGGAGACCAATCCAGTACAATAATTTATATACATTAACATGAATTACCAACTGCACAGGTTGGTAAAGTGTGCTTCAGATTCACTAGCTGTTACTTTTTAAGCACTAAGCAGCTGGACGGACCATCTGCACCCATATGAGCCTGCCCTGCCCTTAAGATTGACCACAGAGGCCTTGCTTGCAGACCTGGTGATAAAATCTATCAGGTCTGTGGGTACCAGAGTGAGGGCCTTCTCAGTGGTAGCTCCATCATTATGGAATTCCTACCCATGGGAAGTGTACTTGGTTCTCTCAATGATTGTCTTATAACAGGCTCTGGAAAACCTTATCTGTTTACATCTGCTTTTAACCAATCAATGTCATGATTTCTGTTATTATTCCCCCTGCCCTTTCATTCTACTGTACTGCTGGTTTTTATATGAAATTTGTATTGTATTTTGTAAGGTCCGTATAGTTAAAGCCATGGTTTTCCCAGTAGTGATGTATGGAAGTGAGAGCTGGACCATAAAGAAGGCTGATTGCCGAACAATTGATGCTTTTGAATTATGGTGCTGGAGGACACTCTTGAGAGTCCCGCGGACTGCAAGAAGATCAAACCTATCCATTCTGAAGGAAATCAGCCCTGAGCGCTCACTGGAAGGACAGATCCTGAAGCTGAGGCTCCAATATTTTGGCCACCTCATGAGAAGAGAAGACTCCCTGGAAAAGACCCTGATGTTGGGAAAGATCACACAAGGAGAAGGGGACGACAGAGGATGAGTTGGTTGGATAGTGTTCTCGAAGCTACAAACATGAGTCTGACCAAACTGTGGGAGGCAGTGGAAGACAGGAGTGCCTGGCGTGCTCTGGTCCATGGGGTCATGAAGAGTCGGACACGACTAAACAACAACAACATTGTATTTTGTTAAATGATGTGAACCACCTTGACAGGGCTTTATAGCCCTGATGCCTTGATATGGTTTCTCTGGTGTAGCATTCTAGGCCAGTCAAATGTCTCTGACATCCACAAGCAAAAGCATACCCCTGCTGTGTGTTCTCAGCCTTTGTGAACATGGAGGTTTCATTTCACTTTTACAGCTGTTAACCATTGAGAACTGGTAAACCCCTCCATTCATGAATAAGGATCTTATAACTTCTTTTTAAATGGATGAGGTTTTCATTTAAACTGAAAAACTGTCCATTTGAATACGACCAAAGCTCCCTTTGATCCAGCCCCACCATTATCCAAAACCACAGCATTAAGATGACATTATGATGAAAATGAATCATGCACGGTGTGGAGAAAGTTTAACAGTTAGCTTTGCTCTCTCACAACCAGCGTTCAAAACTCCCATTGTTCTGGGTGCATTTTGCGATAAGGAATTTCATTAGAGCAAGCAGTTTTTGAGCTCTATGGGCACAGTCCTGCGCCTAAGATTTCAGATTAAAACTGCAGAGTGGAAGGAAAGGAGGACCTTTTTCTGCCTCCCCACTTCCAGGCATTCTCTGAGGACTGGAGAAGAGACCCTCTTAAGAATATTGCAGGGGGGGGGGGGAGGCAGGGGAAGCATTTGTTTTTTGCAGTCAGATGAGGACTAGACCATGTGAAAAATGAATATAAGAATTTAACTGCAGCTCATTCATTTTCAGCTTTGTATTTGTATTCTAGTTAAAAAAAAAAGTGCACCGGCATTCCGTTGTTGCGCCCATAACCTAGGTTTAAGGTGCCACTTAGCTCCTAGCTTTCATATCTCAGTTTCTAACACTTCTCACAACTCAAGATACATTCATCAATTTCTGGAGATAAAAGAACACATTTCTTTTACACAAGACATGTGTGGTGCTCGCTTCAGCAGCACATATACAAGACAACATGTGTGGAATTTACACGGAATTCAAGGAATGCATGGCCATCTTAATTGGGGAATGTTTTAATGTTGAACTTATTGTATTTTTAGTGCAGTTATTGCATTGCTTTTATCCAGTGAGCCAGAGACCTTTTTTATGTTATAGGCCAGCCTATAAATAATGGAAATCAGTAAACGATTTCACCACTACAAGAGACAGCTATGGCTGATGACTTTACAGGGGTATTGGATTGGGGGGAGCACTCAAGAGGATTCATCTGTCAATGGCTACCAACCACAATGGCTACGTGAAGCCTCCACCTTAGTAAGCACAGAAAGGAAAAGGAAAAGGAAAAGGAAGAAAGGAAGAAAGAAAGCAACAGTGGGAGAGGGGTGCTGCCCACCTGCCCTGCGCTTATGGGCATCTGGTTGGCCACTGTGGGAAGTCGAATCATAGCTGTCAACTTTCAGATTTGAAAATAAGGGATCAGCAGCCTCTAAAATAAGGGATCAGCAGCATAGCTGTCAACTTTCGGATTTGAAAATAAGGGATCAGCAGCCTCACCTGTCCCAAGGACAGTCTACAGGATATATAACAATCCGGGATAGCAGTGGGAAGTGGCTCTGAAATAAAGGAATTCCCCACAAAAAAAGGGAAGATTGACAGCTATGAGTCGAATGCTGGAATCCACGGGCCTCGGAGGGTCTTTTCCAGCAGGATTCCGCTTATGACGCTGGCGCTCAGATAGACTGCCTCTGTGTGCGGAGGTTCCACCTGGCCGTAACAAACTGCCAACGGAGAAGAAGCAGCAGCAGCAGAAGAAGCAGAAGCAGAAGAAGCAGAAGCAGAAGCAGAAGAAGAAGAAGAAGAGTAGTTTGGATTTGATATCCCGCTTTATCACTATCCAAAGGAGTCTCAAAGCGGCTAACATTCTCCTTTCCCTTCCTCCCCCACAACAAACACTCTGTGAGGTGAGTGAGGCTGAGAGATTTCAGAGAAGTGTGACTAGCTCAAGGTCACCCAGCAGCTGCATGTGGAGGAGTGGGGAAGCAAACCTGGTTCACCAGATTACAAGACTACCGCTCTTAACCACTACACCACACTGGCTCTCAGAGGCTTTCTAAGCATAGATTACACCTATTCATACGCACTCCATTAAAAGCTGGCACCAAGGTGATCCCAAAATTTGCGCAAGATCTCATACCGAATCCACAACCTGCTCTCAAGAACATAAAGAAGAGCCCTGATGGATCAGGACCAATGGCCCATCTAGTCCAGCGTCCTATTCCATGGTAACCAACCAAATGCGTATGGGAAATCTGTGAGCAGGACCTGAGCACAAGAGCATCTCTCCCTTCCTGTGGTTCCCAGCAACTGCTGTTCAAAGGCATTACAGTGGTACCTCGGGTTAAGACCGTAATTCGTTCTGGAGGTCCGTTCTTAACCTGAAACTGTTCTTAATTTGAGGTACTACTTTAGCTAATGGGGCCTCCCGCTGCCGCCGCAGTGCCATCATGCGATTTCTGTTCTCATCCTGAAGCAAAGTTCTTAACCCAAGGTACTATTTCTGGCTTAGCGGAGTCTGTAACCTGAAGCGTCTGTAACCCGAGGTACCACTGTACTACCTCTGACCATGGAAGCAGACCATAGCCTCCAACATGACTGGTAGCCATTGATGGACATATCTGCCACAAATCTGTTTCTAAAGAATTTGCTGCTATGTTCAGGACCTCCCTCAGTAATCTTAGAGTTGAAAGGGACCCCGAGGGTCATCCAGTCCACCCCCTGCAATGCAGGAATCTCAGCAAAAGGATCCATGACAGGTGGCCATCCAAACCTCTGCTTAAAAACCCCCAAGGAAGGAGAGTCCAGAAGAAGAAGACGAGGAGGAGGAGTTTGGATTTGATATCCCGCTTTATCACTATCCGAAGGAGTCTCAAAGCGGCTAAGATTCTCCTTTCCCTTCCTCCCCCACAACAAACACCCTGTGAGGTGAGTGGGGCTGAGAGACTTCAGAGAAGTGCGACTGGCCCAAGGTCACCCAGCAGCTGCAAGTGGAGGAGCGGGGAAGTGAACCCGGTTCACCAGATTACAGTGGTACCTCTGGTTAAATACTTAATTCGTTCCAGAGGTCCATTCTTAACCTGAAACTGTTCTTAACCTGAAGCACCACTTTAGCTAATGGGGCCTCCTTCTGTCACCGCGGAGCACGATTTCTGTTCTCATCCTGAAGCAAAGTTCTTAACCTGAAGCACTATTTCTGGGTTAGCGGAGTGTGTAACCTGAAGCCTATGTAACCCGAGGTCCCACTGTACTAGTCTACCGCTCTTAACCACTACACCACACTGGCTCTCAGAGGCTTTCTAAGCATAGATTACACCTATTCATACGCACTCCATTAAAAGCTGGCACCAAGGTGATCCCAAAATTTGCGCAAGATCTCATACCGAATCCACAACCTGCTCTCAAGAACATAAAGAAGAGCCCTGATGGATCAGGACCAATGGCCCATCTAGTCCAGCGTCCTATTCCATGGTAACCAACCAAATGCGTATGGGAAATCTGTGAGCAGGACCTGAGCACAAGAGCATCTCTCCCTTCCTGTGGTTCCCAGCAACTGCTGTTCAAAGGCATTACAGTGGTACCTCGGGTTAAGACCGTAATTCGTTCTGGAGGTCCGTTCTTAACCTGAAACTGTTCTTAATTTGAGGTACTACTTTAGCTAATGGGGCCTCCCGCTGCCGCCGCAGTGCCATCATTCGATTTCTGTTCTCATCCTGAAGCAAAGTTCTTAACCCAAGGTACTATTTCTGGCTTAGCGGAGTCTGTAACCTGAAGCGTCTGTAACCCGAGGTACCACTGTACTACCTCTGACCATGGAAGCAGACCATAGCCTCCAACATGACTGGTAGCCATTGATGGACATATCTGCCACAAATCTGTTTCTAAAGAATTTGCTGCTATGTTCAGGACCTCCCTCAGTAATCTTAGAGTTGAAAGGGACCCCGAGGGTCATCCAGTCCACCCCCTGCAATGCAGGAATCTCAGCAAAAGGATCCATGACAGGTGGCCATCCAAACCTCTGCTTAAAAACCCCCAAGGAAGGAGAGTCCAGAAGAAGAAGACGAGGAGGAGGAGTTTGGATTTGATATCCCGCTTTATCACTATCCGAAGGAGTCTCAAAGCGGCTAAGATTCTCCTTTCCCTTCCTCCCCCACAACAAACACCCTGTGAGGTGAGTGGGGCTGAGAGACTTCAGAGAAGTGCGACTGGCCCAAGGTCACCCAGCAGCTGCAAGTGGAGGAGCGGGGAAGTGAACCCGGTTCACCAGATTACAGTGGTACCTCTGGTTAAATACTTAATTCGTTCCAGAGGTCCATTCTTAACCTGAAACTGTTCTTAACCTGAAGCACCACTTTAGCTAATGGGGCCTCCTTCTGTCACCGCGGAGCACGATTTCTGTTCTCATCCTGAAGCAAAGTTCTTAACCTGAAGCACTATTTCTGGGTTAGCGGAGTGTGTAACCTGAAGCCTATGTAACCCGAGGTCCCACTGTACTAGTCTACCGCTCTTAACCACTACACCACACTGCCTCTCCTGCGAGCTCCCTGGGATAAGGCAGTAATACTGAATGACAACAACTGGGAGGAGGAAGCCGGACGCCCCGTCACGAACATAAGCCGGGCTGCGCTTTCCTTCCTCCTCCAGCTGCTTCAGCGACCGCGTCCGGGGAGCTCGCCCTTACCCCGTGCACGTGATATCCCTCGGAGCCCCCGTCGGGGACTTCGGAGCTGGAGCCCAGCCCCATGAGGGCCACCTCAGGAACTCGGAGGAGACCCCGGCGACGCCATCCTCATCCTCCCTCAGCCGCCGCTGCCAAGTTCCAACGCTGCAGCGCCGACTGAGCATGCGCAGGAGGTTGGCGGAGGGACGCAGCTGACCACAGAGCAAGCCGACGCGCTCGCGCTCTATAGGCTGAGGCCGTCGCCCTCCACGTGACGGCCCGCGCGGACAGGCTACCAGTAGTAACCACGGGGAGGCGGGGTCTTCGCGCCTCGAGAAAGATGACGAGGAGGATGGGGGAGCGCGAGAGGCGGCTTAGCAACGGGGAGCGGAAAGGGGCGTGGCCGCAGGTAACCACGCACGCCGGGCGGCGGTTGGCTGCTCTAGGTGTTCGTCTTGAGAAGGGAAGGCGGCGCGTGGCGTTGTGGCAGTTGGCGTTTCGAACGTTGCCCAGGCGGTTGCTGTCGGCGGCCATGGCTGACGAAGACCCTCAGGCCCTGGTACTCCCTTTCCCATCCCAAAAGGGAGAGAACCCGCCTCAGGGCTTGGCTGTGGCTGGTGGCAGGCCCCCGTTCGTGGGAGGTTTAAACTCCTGCCTTTCCTGTAGGCGGCTCACCAAGTGGCTCTCACGCCGACTTTCGCCCGCCCCGACCCCTCCTTTGCTGTGCCTTGCCTACCTCACAGGGTTGTTGTGAAGAGAAAGCGGAGAGGGGGCACTGCGTACACCATGCGCTGCCCTGTATCCATTGTGCTGAGCCTCCCCACCTGAGCGGGGCGAGATTCCAGCGGTCCAAGGCGATTACCCAGGGTCTGGGTTCCTTGGCCTGTGGGGCAGCGGAGATTGCGGTGTCTTTACGATACACCGTTTATTGGCACACGTATACATCCTGAGCCTACGACAGAAAGGTCTTGCTCCTCCCATAGCCACAACCTTGGATTCAAGCAGAAACCAGCCATGAGAACCCCGGGTGTAGGGCTGTGTGTTCAATTAATAATAAAAATTAACCAGAAGCTGCAGTTAGTGCAGAATGTTGCACTGCTATTGCTGAAAGGAGTGAAAACTTGCCAGTATATAACATTTGTGCTCGGAGATCTGCACTGGTTGTCAATTTTCTACAGGGTCAGGACTATTAATATACTTAATAACTTGAAACCTGTGAGATCACCTTATATTTGCCTTCTCAACCACTACAGTCTGGGGAACTAGCACTGTTACAGGTGCCACATAATACTCATTCCACATCTGTAATAAATCATTATTTTGGTGTGGCTGTACCTACACGTTGGAACTCCCTGCCTATTGATAGTGGGCAGGTGCCGTCACTGCACTCTTCAGCACATACTAAACATATTTGTTTGGGCAAGCCTGCCCAGCTATCTCGAATGCTGGTGTGTTTTTAAGTTTATTGCTGGTTTTAATTTTTTGAAAGCTTTAATTGTTTACTAATATTATTGTTTTATTCTTTTTCTAAACTGCTTTGAGGAATTTTACAAAACTGGTATATAATTTTTATGAAATGCATAATAAACAAGCAAGCAATGATTTTCTCTTTCTCTCCCCCTCAAGGCTAAAATTCTATACTATGCTCAAGAAAAATACTTCAACTATGTTGTTCAAGTGACAAACATTGAACTGGCAAAACATGCTAATGATCCAGTGCTGTTGTTTTTCAAGGGTTTTGGAACATTGCTTCTTGGTAAATACTTTAAATCAATAAACTTTGAAAGTATATCTTTCTAGAAACAAAATGCAATGTAAAAGCCTAATTGAGCTAAGTGAGTTTTTGTTTTTTTTAATGCATATTGCATTCTGCATACTGAGGTAACTTGAAAACTTAAAAAAGATGAAACCTGAGCATATCGGAGGCTAGGAAACACTAAGTTTCACATTAGGAACTCACCCCAGACTGTGGTGTGGAAGTGAAAACAAAAAGCGCACCATGCTTGCATATATCTCTGGTATTGTTTTACCATTCTGATAACCCACCATAAAAATCTGGCACTCCCATGAGCCAATTGTATTACATCCTTGCAGGCCGAATTCAAGAAGGCATTGTACTACTAGAGAATGCCCGGAAGCGCCATGTAGATGTTTCCTTATGTTGTCTCCTGGGTCTTATTTATGCACACAAAAGATGTGAAAATGTTGGTAAGTTCTGTCCTATTAAATACATTTTGTGCCATTCATCACAAGTTGTCAGAAATGAGAGATATGGTGTTTCCAATAACAGTATTAAAATCAATCAAACAAAAATTGAGGGTGGGGGTAATGTAAAAAATAAATAAAAAGAGGGTATGATCCTGCCATCTGGAGTATGGAAGGTTGGCAGAAGACACATAGTCCAGGAGAGAATTGGAAAACTTCAGTGCACAGTTTTGCTAGTTACACTTAAAATTAACTACACTTTGGGAATAACAACAAAGACCTAGAGTTTTAGAAGTTCCATCAGTTTCAAATGCAATTTGACTTAAACAGTTTTCATATTTAGAACATAACATGAAAAAAGACCTGCAATTCTCTAAGCATTTCATACCTTGGGCACTTCATGATGTAATTTTCCTCCCCAAATTGTTTTCCTTGAATCAGCCCTAGGATCTTAGTTGGCCTATCTTGTGTGATACGTGAAAACCAGACAAGTGGATAACAAGGGTAGCATATACCACCACCCGTCCTGTTTACTTTCAGATACTTCTGCCCTTTTGGACTTGGAAACCAAATTAAAGGAAGCGCGGAAGACCGCCGGAAGTAATGCATTGTATTATGCTGGAATGTTTCTGTGGCTCCTAAATAAAAATGATAAAGCAAAGGAGTATGTTGACAGAATGCTGAAAGTGTCTAATGGAGCAAGAGAGGTAAAGTGGAGTAGATTAGGCTGTTCACTGAACATTGAAATGTCCCAGGCCTATTCAATACTTCATAGAATGTAAGCCAGAAAAGCATAGTTATAACCTTGCAAGTGTCATCCATGTTCAAAGACAGCCTTCCTCATGCATTGCCCTTCTGGATCAGAAGGACTCAAGCACACAAAAAGGAGCTGGGAGCAGGGGGATATCTGCATCCAGCACTCAAGGTTGTATGCATAGTCACCCTGGAATGTGTACCGACTACCAAACAGATGGTAAACATTGTCAGTTCTGACAGCACCAAACTGTCAGCACTTCTGTTTCAGGAAGGCCAGAGAGTGACTCTAGACATCTCCTTCACCCTTCCCACTGTGACAGATGTTCAGTGCTGGCAAAGCTGACAGTGCCAACCATCTGTTCAGTTGAGGAAGTAAGCTGAAATATATGTGATCAGCCTTCTGAACTGGAGCCAGTGTACTACCTAATCTTCACTGTGTTTCTCATTGCTTATTATGAAATCAGACCTGTTCTTTCACATCAACGTGAATCAGTCGATAAACTGATTATCTTATAAACGTATACACAGCAGTAAATCCCAGTGAGTTAAGTGCACGCTCCCTGGTAAGTGTGCAGAGGAGGATAACAACTTGGTACTTCCATGTTTTAATACCAGGTCCTTCATTCTTAAAAAATCTTAACTATCATCACCCTAGTTTCACTAGACAGCTCATGATGGAACTGAAAGTGATGAAGCCAAATCTCACAAAGTGGATTTCTCCACTTTGGTACAAAAGCAAATTAAATTAAAATTGGTTTTGTTTGTTAAATGAAAGCACCCCTTATTCTACTTAGCTTTGAAAGGGGTTATTCATGGAGTTTACCATTTATCAATGGTTATCACCCGGCTGTAAAAGCTAAATGAAACATTAAAGTTCATAAAGACTGGGAACATACAGGTAGTGAATGCAGTTGCTTATGGACTTCCCAGAGTTTTTGACTAGCCCAGAATGCTACTTCAGAGGAGCCCTTGATCTGATCCAACGGGGCACTTTGTATATAGTTGTGCATTTGCTTCTGTGTACTGTAGTGAGATTTTGTTGCCTATACAAGTTAAATAAGAGTAATTTATCACCAAATGTTTATAGTTTGCAATCCTCTATACCACATGTGGATAATCCACAACCTGCCTGTGGCCCTCATGGGCCTTCAGTCCAGTCCAAATTCCCAAGCTGTTGTCTCTGCCAAATCCCCCCCTAGTCTGCCACAGTTATTCCTGTGTGTGTTCCTCATATAAATTGCATAACTCTCAGCCAACCAAACAGCTGTGCTAGGGGGTGGAGTTGTGATGAGGAAGCAGCAGGAGGAGAGTCATTTCCTATGCTCCTTCCTCCCCACCACATTTATATGTGAGTTTGAATGGCTTGTTCCACCACTGGCTCTGGCACATCCATGCAGCTCCCAACAACCCAAAAAAGTGTGCTGTACACACTTATCTGGAAGTAAGCCCCACTGAACTATGGAACTGAATTATGGATAGATATTCATAGGACTGGGGACGCGGGTGGCGCTGTGGGTAAAACCTCAGCGCCTAGGACTTGCCGATCGCATGGTCGGCGGTTCGAATCCCCGCGGCGGGGTGCGCTCCCGTTGCTTGGTCCCAGCGCCTGCCAACCTAGCAGTTCGAAAGCACCTCCGGGTGCAAGTAGATAAATAGGGACCGCTTACCAGCGGGAAGGTAAACGGCGTTTCCGTGTGCGGCTCTGGCTCACCAGAGCAGCGATGTCACGCTGGCCACGTGACCCGGAAGTGTCTGCGGACAGCGCTGGCTCCCGGCCTATAGAGTGAGATGAGTGCACAACCCTAGAGTCTGGCAAGACTGGCCCGTACGGGCAGGGGTACCTTTACCTTTACTATTCATAGGACTGCAATGTAAAAGAAATAAAAAACATTTCAATACTTTGAAAGTGATGTGACTATTCTGATATGATGTATACAGCCAACTAACTTCTCAGTAGGTTGTCAGGCTCTGTTCTCTGAGATCCTTGTATGGCTCATAGTGCAGACCATATTCAGAGGTAACCATTATTCGATCGGAACAGACATTCCTTAATTGGTGGTTTTTAAGCAGAGGTAGGATGGCCATCTGTTGTGGATGTTTTAAGGTGAGATTCCTGAATTGCAGGGATTGAACTAGATGACCCTCAGGGTCCCTTCCAACTATACAATTCTATAATTCTATGACAGCAGGATGCAGGAGAATTCTAGAAAGTATCCTTTGGATCTGAGGATGCTGGAAGGGAAGCAAGTACAGGGGTTGGTAATGTGGGGGAATGAAAGCTTTGCTTCTGTTTCAGTAGAGGTCTTCACAGTACTATGTTCTTCATAGATTGCTTCCTGTAATCATTCAAAGTCCCAATGAGTCTTGTGGTCTCTGGCTCCACGAGCTTCTCAAATCTTAGCTCTGGGAGAGGGAGAACTTTTAAATACAAAACCTACAACCTTAATTATCAGTGTGTTCCAAACGTGTATCACACTCTTCCTGCTCAGTTGGTGGTGAAACAGCAGAATGGGAATTGTCTTGGCAGAAGGATGGTATTTGTTCTTAGTTATATTTTATCAGAAAATACTAGTGTCCTAAGGTTTCTTATATATTTGGTTTCTAATTGCATTTAACTTTTGTATCTGAAAAAAGTAATTGTATGGGAACTATTAAATTGACATTCTGTTGGCATACTAATGCTGTAATTGAAAAGTTTCATTACTTTGTTGAGGAGGTGTTTGTTTTTTCCACCTCTGCAGGGACTAGTTTTGAAAGGATGGATATATGTTACCAGTGACAAAGCTCATGCTGCTAAGAAGGCTATAAAATATTTGGATGAAGGGATTCAAGACAATACAGAAATATTTGGGATGATGGGAAAGGTAGATAATTTACTTTTAGCTTTGCTATCATTCTCTCTCATTTTAGACAGGATAACCAAGTGGTTAGAACTATATCCCTGGAGGCTGAAACCTTGGGGTACTGCAAATCCAACTCCAAAATCCTTTAACTTGATCCTATGCAGAGCTAGGTGCACTGAAACCCATTGAAATCAGTGCTCATAACTCTATGTCAGATCGCCTGGATATATCCTACAAAGTCAAATTTAGGAGGTTTGGTCTGAGTAGAACAGGGATGACCAAATGTCATTTGATTATATATTTGCTTGTTTATTTAAAAGACTTTAGATCACTCTTTAAGCAAAGTTGCCTCTTAAAATGGTTTAGAACCATGTACAACTATAAACTCATAAACTCTCACAGTTAAAGCAGTTAAAACATCAAATTTTAGCCAAAGAACATACAAGCCAACATACCAACAAAATAACCATATAGTTCTAAAAATACCATTTGATGATGAAAAAATGGGCTGCCATTATTTTTATTAATACCCTGCCCAGAGGAGCCCAGGATGGCAAATAAGTGATAAAACAAAAACATTTTTAAAACCTCTTAAAAACAATTCCAGTATTCTTTAAAAGAATAAAATGTGGTGACAGCATGTGTACTCCATACTTGTTTTTTAAAAAATGAAACTTCTGCCATAGGCATCTCTCACTGGGTAGCTGCCTTCTGACTACAAAACTGTATTGGATTGATTTTGCTGGCAAAATCCAGGATAGGTGAATGTGATGTGACTCCATTATGAACTGGCCACAGAAAGTGGTATATATCTTGTGTTGACTGCAGTGGCATACATCCACTTAAATGCCTCTTTCCCACTTTCTGTAGGCAAAATATTTCATGGTGCAGCAGAATTATTCCGGAGCTCTGGAAATAATTAGCCAGTTAGTAGTTACTTTCCCTTTATTTACACCAGCCATTGTCATCAAGATGAGACTACATTTAGCATCACAGGACTGGGAGCAAACTGCAGAAGAAAGTAAACGGTAGGAGATGATTTTCAGCAACGGAAGAAATTGAGACGTGCCATTTCATTTGTAAACAGGTTGGCCAACCTCTATATAGGAAGCTGCCTCTCACTATGAGTCCTGTATTCCTGACTAGCATGGTGACTTTGGACTCGAAGGCACATACTTGGTTGTGACCCTGCAGGCTGGGTATTAATCTTTAGGCACCTGCTCTTTTGAGGGATAGTGGGTGGCTTGGTGTTTCCCTTAGACTCCACCAGGGGCTTATCTGCTGTCACTCAGGCTGGAACCCACTCTGAGGGCTCTTCTGGAGAATCCTCTGGAAGCAGGTTCACCAGGGAGTCTCAGGATCTTCATGGCTGGCAGCAGGAGACATATCTGCTTCTCCAAGTCTTTGGCTAATGGGAGAGATGGCAGTGGTCAGGGATGATGAGAGCTGTCAGTTAAAGCATCTGGAGGGCAGCAGTTTGGGAAGACAGGAGTCTTTCCTAGTCCTAGAGATATCAGAGATTGAACCTGGAATATTTTACATGCAAAGCTTGTGCTCCTCCGTTGACCTTTGGTTCTTTCCCTATAAAGTGGTTATTTAAAATATAATCCTAATTCTTATGTATCTTCAACATAATGGCCAGTAGGTGTCCCCCAGTACCTGCACAATTACAGTCTGTTGGCTACTGTGTTCTGCGCTTCAGCTAACATTGCCTTCCTGGTACTCCTAAGTCTTCTAACTCTTTCCACTTTCAGCAGATGTTGATAAGTCACAAATCCATTTTTCCCCTAAAACAATCTTTCCCACTCTCCAATTTGTCTTTTAAAATTATGAGATAAACCCTGTCTTTCTAAACCTTAAACTTGTTTTCTCCTTTATCTGAGTGTGACTCTGTAGCAATAAGTATGTAGCTTTTAATTAATAATAGATTTTCTTTCTTTCAATAATAGGCATAATTGAAATTAAAATAGCATAAATAAGTCATTTATGCTATAATTTACTTTTCTCTCTTAATACTTTTGAACAAATTCTTGTTTAAGTATCCTAAGCAAGGATCCAAATGATATAGATGGACTCCAGTACATGGTTGTAAATCATCTTGCTATTACTGGGCATAAAGTTTTGGTGAGTGTTATATATTTTTTGACATTTGGAATATAAAATTGGTGTCCTAGAATTTTAAAACAAACGTAGTCTTCATGGTGCTCTTTGCCCACAATGATTTGATGGGAAGCTTATCATTAGTAATGTTGCCTTTGTGTACTTTTTATATTAAGCATATCTATACTTGAGGATATGTTTGCTTCATAGATACTAATATGTAGCATAATGTGAAGAATTGGACTCAAAATCCCAGATTTTGTTTTTTAAATCAAGTGCCTAACTCTTATGTTTAAAATGTGTACATAGTTTTTCACCTTTGGCTAACTCCCTACTTGTTATGCCATTCAGTGTATTAGATATAAAATCAGTGGCAGTGTCTCTGATTTTAAAATATTAAACTTTTTAATGCAGGCACTGCAAATGCTTAGAGAATTTATTGTTGCTTTGGAGTTGAAGGAGCCCCAAAGATCCGAACTTCACCTTCAAAAAATCCTTGTAATCAGCAGACTGGTAAGGGCATGTTTACCACTACTATGACCTATCTTGCTTAGTAATAATTTGTTTTCTTTCCTATCTTTGGTGTCTTCCCCATTTGAAATATTGTGGGTGCCCCCCCCCCGCCGCCAAAGAAGGTCTTACAAATGTGTGGGGAAATCTAATTTACTAGCTAGCTGTATAAATTGATAATGCTTAGGTTTTCCCCCCCACATAATGAACAAATGTAATTATGCATTTTCAATACTTCCATCCCACCACATGGCATTTTTGATCATATATGTGCTTCATGAGCATGACATTAATTTTTTGCCCTTTAAATTATGTTCTGTTTAGTGCGGGAAGAATCAAAATATCCTCCGGGAAGTGTATGAGTTTGTTAAAGACTCAGGTAGCAACCTAATATCTAGCAATGCACATTATGCGAATGAGTTAGGATATCTGCTAATCCTTCAAGGGTGTTGGAAGGAAGCATCTGAATGGTATGCAAAAGCCTCCGAGTTGAATGAAAACACTGCAGATTCAATGACAGGTAGGCTGTTAAGAATTTATTTTTAGTTTACTTTAATTTAGCATCTGTCTTTCTTCAACCTAATAAAATAAAAACCTTTGGACCGTGTGCCAACCTCAAGTCACTTTTAGGTCTGGTGCATGGAGTTACCTGGACTCTGGAGGAGTGGATCTACTATATACAATAGTGACATCTGATGGGATGCTCAGTGTGTGGGGCCATAAGTGTGTTGGCCTGATATTTCTCTCCCTCAGAAAAAGGGGGCATAAGAACCAATTTGTCCCCTTATTCATACAGTCTTACATGAGGATTTTTCACATCAGATGCTACACTATGTGCATGCTGGAGGCCGAGGAGGTTATGCATTTGCTCACCCACTGTGCAAAGAAGATCCACTACCCAGAAAGATTTATGTTCTTAGACACAGACCATCTTGTTAGGACCATAGCAATCTCTCCTGAGAATTTTCTCACTTTATAGTTTTGATGGAGAAAGGCTGGAATGAGGGTCTAGCATTTAATGAAGAGCTCAGTGTGTGTAAAGAGTGGGATTCATCCAGGCAGGGACATGTGACTTGAAGCTAGTAATATGTAATTTGGCTGCAGCCTCTAGCTCAGACCTGCCCAGCTGTTACAGGCAGTAATATGTAAATTGGCAACAACTTCTAGCTCAAGACTGCCCAAACAGTTAATAAGATTAGTGAACTGCACTGGAGGCTTGTCTGTTAGAGCAAATAGGGCTCTCCCCCACCAAGCTCAGCCAGCCCTTAGCTAACCCCCTCCTGCCTACTTTCTTCCAACAAATCCAGGGAGTGGAACTGACTGACTGTCAGTTTCCTGCTTCTTAGTCCCAGTGTTGCTCTCATATAACTCAGCAGGTAGGAGGATGGGGACAAAATTAGAATTAATTAAGTCCAATTGTAAGGGGCTATTTTAACTGCGACACTACAGAAAGAAGCTGCTGTACTTTAAGGTAGCATTGGGTGCGAGGCCACAGCTGTACCCTACTCAAATTCATGATACTTTCCCAATATGACCCCTCATCCCCTTAGTGATTTACAATTTAATATTTGTGGTTGTAATTCAAAGTACATTTAATCATACTTAAAGGTAAAGGGACCCCTGACCATTAGGTCCAGTCGTGGCCGACTCTGAAGTTGCAGCGCTCATCTCACTTTAATGGCCGAGGGAGCCGGCGTACAGCTTCCAGGCATGTGGCCAGCATGACTAAGCCGCTTCTGGCAAACCAGAGCAGCGCACGGAAACGCCGTTTACCTTCCTGCTGAAGCGGTACCTATTTATCTACTTGCACTTTGACGTGCTTTCAAACTGCTAGGTTAGCAGGAGTAGGGACCGAGCAACAGGAGCTCACCCCGTCGCGGGGATTCAAACCTCCGACCTTCTGATCGGCAAGTCCTAGGCTCTGTGGTTTAACCCACAACGCCACCCGCGTCCCTTTTAATCATACTTACGAACATGTAATTTATTGCTGATAATTACTTTTCAGGATCTATATGGTGCCAGGTGCTTGGAGGGAAAATAGAAGAAGCAGAGAATCAACTGGAGTTTCTAAAGGAAGTTCAGCAGTCTACGGGAAAATCTTCAGTTAGATTACACTTATTTCCTTTGATTTCTTATGTATATGTTTACTATGAATTGTCAAATGCAGGTGAACACCTGCCCAACCCCATGTAATTGTGTGTTTCTTCAGGCGATGGTCACTGCAGTCTCTTCTACTGTATTTTCCACCCAGCTTAATATTGCTAGGCTCCAAAAATTTCAGAAGGGTCGGCAGCTAACAGACCCTGGGATGAATTTGGCCAAAGAATGCCACTGGTCATGTTAATCCCCACCTACCTCAGGTCACCAGTTTTATTATGTAGAAGTCTGTTCAATTGCATTTCACCTCTCTTCTTTGTTGGCTGTGCTCAGAAGTAGGGGAGATCATGTGTATAAGGGAGATCATGTGTATAACTATTTAATACTGCAGTTGTTCCCTGCACCTCTTCGGCTTGGCACATTAGTTTGCTGAAATGCAGCATGATGTAAAGGAATGCTAGAATGCCCTAACTGGTGGGGCAGGGAATGATCTTGTTCTCATCCCTGAATTCATTTAGAGAAAATATGCCACTCAGCTAGTCTTCCCAGTACATTATTAGAGTTGTAATTTCCCCATAACATTTAGTGGCAAAGACATTCTCCGCTATTTTTGGATGGATACCATGCCTGCTTTGCAATCCATCAAATTGTACTCTTTTCACACAATAATTTCTGCATCTTAGGTGGCACTGTAGGCTGCTGTACAATAAATGCATTTATGTGCATAATGATAAATCCATAAGTATATTTGCTGTTTAGCACTTTTGCATGACTTCGCCATATATGATTGTGCGGATGTAAAATATATCAGTTTCTAAGGACTGGGAAAGTGTCTATTATCTCCCTCTACACTCTTTGCCAACCTTGATCAGAAGAACGCAGGGATACTTTTAATTCATTTTGAGGACCATGATTGAAACTAGTTTAACAAAGCAAGTTTAGGTGCTTCCTGAGTTAAAATCCAGCCTGAGCTAATGATGGCCACACATCAACCCAAGCGGAAAGAGAAGGGTTGGGTCCTCTCCACACATGAAGTAGGAGAGAGATGATCCTGCCCTCCCAGTTCCCAAACCCTAGTTTATTTGTACATCTGCAGTTCTGCACTGATTCCCGTAGATTATCTAAAGGGAAGCTTTGGGTTGATCTTAAAACAAATCTCTTGTTCATTAAAAATTCTGTGTGCTGTTTTCCCACAGCTTCTAGCTTATCTTCAAGGTGTGATTGCTTCAAGGAAAAACAATGATCAGGCTGCCTGTGCCTTTCTCAACGAAGCTGCAGAACTTCATTGTTCTGCTTTGCATGGACTTCCTCTAAGCATTGAATACTATGAAAAGCTGAACCCCATGTTTATGATTGAAATTGTGAAAGAATATTTGGTCTTCTGTCCCAAGCAGGTAGAAACTTGAGTTTTGCACTCCCCATTTTGCTAAATAGTAGGATTTATTGGGGGTTGAAAGGTGGCAGCCTTTTACATGATGGATTTGCTTGTGAGGAGAGAGCTGGAGACTTATAGTCAGTGTTTGAAGTAGGGTGAGATTGTGTGGGATGCCATCCTGCTTATTTTTCAAGTACACCTAAAATTATCCTGTTCTTGTCAGTAATGTAAAACCATTTCAGGATGCTACGGAAAGCAAGATTGTACAAACACTACAAAAGTAGACTGTACCAGAGCAGAGTTATTTGTGGAGCTGGGAGAGGCAGGCACTTGCAAAGATAGCTTCCTCAGTCCCACAACAACCAAAATCCTGACCATGAGCACTGTAACCGCTCTCTGTTTATCAGCGTGAGGCAGGCAGACTGTGCTAGGATTCACAGAAGCACCACTTCTCTCACTAAGCAGAAGGTAAAAAATGCATCTTTCCCAGTCTGATGCTTGTGAGATTTCTGTTTCCTTTGCTAGCTACATTCCAGCTGCCCTGCTGTTTCTCCCCACTTCGCCCAAGTAGTTGTGGGGTGCCCAGAATTAGTTACTTAGATTATTTATATACTATCCTTCTCACAAACCACAGGGTGGTTTACAACAAAATCAAATAAAGCTAAAAAGAATCTATAAAAAGGCACAACCCTTTAAAAATGACAACACAATAACTCATAACAAATCACTATATAACAATTACTGATAGCAGCAGAAGGATCTATATAAATGTTCCCATAAGCACTCAGATATAGTCATAGAAATCTTGTGCAATGTAGACAGATTGAAGTTCATAAGTACCATGACCCCAGGGCTAGACTTGGGGAACGTTTACCAAATACATTAATTTTACCCTGTATTTTCTTTTTCTGGAAAATAATGCAATTTCACTTTCTCTCCGTAGCCTCGGTTACCAGGTCAAGTTTTATCTTCACTTCTTAAGCAAGTAACTATAATTTTGAATCCACTTGTGAAAGCCACCCCTGGAATGATTGAGCCTCTTTATCTAATGGCACAGGTTAAATATTTATCAGGTAAATTGAGTTCTGAGTGTCTACTCAAGAAAAAAGTAAAAAATGCTTATGGATTTTAGGTTGCTGGGAGTTGCTTGCAGGGAATGAGCTTTTAACTATTATTGTTGTTTCCCGCCCTTCACCTTAAGTTCCTAGGGTGGGTTACAGCAATTAAAACACAATATTACAAACAGTTTAAAACAATTTAACTGCAACTGAATTAAAAAGTCCAAGCTTCTTATTAAGCTAAGAAGCAATAATGGTTCTGATCCTTGACTTGGGGATACAAAGATCAAAGACAAAGGGGAAGAGTCAGAGCTATACACTATACAATCCCCAAGAGAGCAAAACCACATTAAAAATGAGGGGTTGGTCCAGTTCCCAACTGAGCTCACAGCTCACCTTGCACTACTGGAGGGGAGAGAGCACAATTCTCAATCATCTCTAACAATAAATATGAAGAAGACAGTATTTAAAAGAGTACTCAGGGTGTGAATCCATCTTTGTAATTTGCATGTCATACCAGCTAATCTGGTATTTTTGTATGCCATTTGGGTAAGGACTGTAGCTCAGTGGTAGGGGGAAACTCTATCTTAAACCCTGAAGAGCTGCTACCAGTTAGTGTAGACCAGGGGTAGGCAACCTAAGGCCCATGGGCCACAAGCAGCCCACGGGGGTCATTTAACTGGCTCACGAGCCACCCCCGAACCAAGCCGCCCGCTCAGCGAGTCCCCACACGCTGCGCTAAACTGGTGCAGGGCAGGGACTTGCTTCCACGGTGCCGAAAATCGCATCTGTGCATGCGCAGACACCGGAAATCACATCTGTTCAGATGCAGACACCAGAAATCGCATGCGCTCATGCACACACACAATTCAGCCCACAGAGGGATCTCTGCTGGAGTGAACCGGCCCAGGCAAGGTAAACCTTGCCGACCCCTAATGTAGACAGTACTGAGCTAGATGGACCATTGATCTGACTGGATGTACAACAGCCTCCTGTGTTCCTATATAAGAGGCTTGTTCACCCATCAGTCATGCTCCCTTATGCTTTTAAGCAGACTGTCTACTTTTTTTAAAAAAATCGTGTATTTTTGTTTACAAACTTATCCTTTGCTTTATTAAAAACAAAACCTGTAAATGTTTATAAAGCAGTTGCAAAACTGCTCTAGGAGTTGGTTGGTGATATCATAGGAACTAAGCTACCAATACAACTTTCACGGTTGTTTTTACTCGAGTTCAAACTGAAAATGCTACAGACATGCAGAACCGAGTTTTCAGATCTCAGGAGACGAAACAGTACATATTGTAATCACCATTGTTCATTACTGCTCCCAAAATATTCCATCTGTGTTCACCTTAACCACACTGAATAGCATGGGATCAAGTTAGTAAACTGGTTACTCAGGAAGGCCTACATAAGATTAAGTAAAGTATAACATGGTTTTTGTAAAAAACGGCATGTTGAGAGCAAAACAACATGTTAGGCTATTTTGCAGGAGAACTAGAAACTGCCCAGGGTACTCTGCAGCGTTGTTTAGAATTGGATCCGACATCAACAGATGCCAATCTTCTTAAGGCCCAGATCCACCTCTCTCAAGGAAACATCAAAGAATGTGTCCATTCACTTGAAATTGGAGTCAGCTACAATTTTCAGGTAAGATGGAGCCCAAAAGGAACAATGTAAATGCTTGTGAGAACAGTCTTTACTCTGGCCTTGCCTGTGGGTCTGCTTGTGAGGACCAAGCTTACAAGCCTTTTCCAGCACACATGCAAAAAAAAAATTAGGATGAGGTTTGCATTACTAATGTCACTTTTTTCATATTTTGGGCAGCTTCGTGATTCTCCATGGTATCACTTCATCAGGGCTAGAGCACTGAATAAAGCTGGGGAGTATCCTGAAGCCATCAAAGTCTTAAAAATGCTTATCAATTTACCTCAAATGAAAGGGGAAGCTAAGAAAGGCCAAGGGCCCCGTATAGTTATAAGTGAACAAGTCTCCATCTATCTGGAACTCGCTGAAGCTCTTCGATTCAATGGGGAACTGGTAAGAAGTTCTATATATCTGCTCAGTAAATGCAATGTCTAATATTTTTAAAGGAAGCAAGACCCTCCGGGGTAATGAGCAAACCTGATGAACTCACTCATTTTAAAAGTAAACTGGTCAAAAATAAACGGGAGAAACTAGCAATTACATAACTTCAGATGTTCTTTTATGTTCTTTGAAGGGAAGATTATTGGAAATGATTTCTGCAAGAGGTTAAATCAGATCCTGCAGGTTTATTCAAAACCTAATGGGCTTATCTTTTCCTGAGCCCATTCACTGGTAGCAGATTCAGGACAGAACGGGAAGGACTTTCGTCAGGCAGTGCATTACACCATTGTCTTTTGGAACTCCCATTTCAAAACGCAGCAATTTAGATAGAACCATAGAATTGCAGATTGCTACAATGCAGGAGATGGGACGCGGGTGGCGCTGTGGGTTAAATCACAGAGCCTAGGGCTTGCCGATCAGAAGGTTGGCGGTTCGAATCCCTGCGATGGGGTGAGCTCCCATTGCTCGGCCCCTGCTCCTGCCAACCTAGCAGTTCGAAAGCACGTCAAAGGGCAAGTAGATAAATAGGTATCGCTCCGGCGGGAAGGTAAACGGCGTTTCCATGCGCTGCTCTGGTTCACCAGAAGCGGCTTAGTCATGCTGGCCACATGACCCGGAAGCTGTATGCCTGCTCCCATGGCCAGTAAAGCAAGATGAGTGCTGCAACCCCAGAGTCGTCCATGACTGGACCCTAATGGTCAGGGGTCCCTTTACCTTTACAATGCAGGAATCTTAACTAAAGCCTCCATGACAGGTGGCCATCCAACCTCTGCTTAAAAACCTCCAATGAAGGAGAGTCCACCATCATGCAAGGGAGTCAAATGATTTCTTTCTGAATATTTGAGCCTTTGCTCATGGAACTCAAATAGATCAGTAATTTGCCTTGTATTAGGGAAAAGCATATAAGGAATACAATGATTAAAATAATAGGTAAAAGCTGAGGTTTGAACCAGGAAGTCTCCAGTTCAAATTTTGCCTTTCATGAACTCACTCATCAAACCACTCTCAGCTTCAGTTCTCTGCAATATGGTGATAGTAATACTGATCTGCTTTACAGAGCTGTTATAAAGTTGACTGAGATTAATGTATATGGAGGGTTTTGAGTGTTCAAAAACTACTATATAAATGTTAATTCCTATTCTTATTAGCAGCAGTAGCATTACCTTTTCTATGTAGCATTTAAGTTTTTGAAGAATTTCCATGTATTGTTTTAACATTCTAGCATGAAGCTACTAAGATAATGCAAGATGCCATTATTGAATTTAATGGGACATCAGAAGAAACCCGCGTCATGGTTGCTAATGTAGATCTGGCTCTCAGCAAAGGGGAAATTGATTCAGCCCTAACTATGCTGAGGAATGTCACACCATGCCAGCCGTATTACACTGAGGTTAAGGAAAAAATGGCTCAGATATACCTTCAAGTCCGAAAGGATAAGAGACTGTATATTGGATGCTATTGGTAATGTTTCAAGTTAATTTTGCATTTTGCAAGTATTCTTTTTCATATTTTGCTTGAGGGGCAGGAATGAATCCAGAGCATTAGAGCAAGGATTATTTGAGAGACTATCAGAACCTTTTAGAACAGAGGTGCCTAACCTTTGCAGCGCAAGGTCTGCAAAGTTAGCCACTGCCCTGAGAATCACGTGCCAGTGATGGGCATGGCTAATACACACTTTCTTGTGTTTACAACACACATACAGACCATATTCACTCAGACAGCCCCACAGCATCATCCTTCTTTCAAACAGTAGTGTAGCAGGGGGCGATTCTTCCCCATCAAACCACTGTGTTGGGAGGACAGGTTTTCCTTCTCCAAGTACAGCACTGTGATGCAAACCCTCCAAGTGTCCCTGTTTTCCAGAGACATCCTGATTTAGAGAAGCCGTCCCAGTTTCTGATTTGATCCCAGAATTTCCTTTTCCTTAGAACACCCCTTTTTTCACTGGAGAAATGTTGGAGGGTATGGCTATATCTGACCCTCAAGCCGTCTGAAGGCAATCCTGTATCGGGACGGTTTTAAAAAATGTTTTATTATATTTATATATTTATAAAGTGGTTTTATTATATATATATATGTTGGGAGCTTCTCAGAGTGGCTGGGGCAACCCAGTCAGATGGTTTGGGTACAAATAGTAAAATTATCATTATGGAATGGGACGTCCCTGTTTTCAGCAGAGAAATGTTGAAGAGTATGTGTGATAAAGAGGAAAAACATTATCTGTTCTTCAGGCAAACCTCTATTCCTAAAACAGCAATGTATTGGGGAGGAAAGCCCCCATCTGCTTACTTTTCAAAGATGCCTTCTTATTATTCAGCACCATTGCTAGGAGCTCTTAGCACTCGGGAAACAGGAATATCTGCTTTTTTTACTCTTACAATATCTTACTTTATTGGATGATCACTGGTTCTAGTATTATTAAAGAGGAAGAAAAAATTATCTCTACCTACTTTCTCCAAACCATGTGTAATTTTATACCCCTTTATCATTTTTTATTTTTTTTAATAAATTTTATACACTGCTTGATTGTAAATAAAAACACACACACACACAAAGCAGTTTACAAAAAGATAAAACAATAAAATAAAAAATATATACTTAAAATGTATAAAAAGTGAAAACACTAAAGCAGTTTAAAATTCACCTCAGCTTTGTTAGCATCTGAGTAGACTTCTCGAAACAAGAATGTTTTTTGCTGGTGCTGAAAAGAGTACAGTACCTCTATCGTATACCCATCTTCATTCTTTCCCCTCGAAACTACAAAGCCCCAAATGTTGGAACATCTTAAAGGGGAGGTGTTGTAGCCCTTTGATCATTTTTGTATGACCTTAAACATAACACTTTCCCCCAGAGTCAGTTCACATATTCAGCAGGCAGTCATCAGGTGTAGAGAAGTGGAATTATGCATATGCATGTATGAATGAGGCTTTAATGTACTATAAGTGGAGCACCAGTTGCTCACTTCCTCAGGATGTGATGCAAAGGGACCTTTCATATCTGATCCTGCAAACACAAGTTATGTTTGAAGGGTAATTCACTGGCTTTATTCTGGTGTTGTTTGGGGGTTCATAATCTGTAGCTGTATCCATTTTAGGGACTACTACAGTTAAGGCTGCTGTGCCAATTTAAAAGTGTGAAGCTCTAAAATCATCTTGTGTATACTGAGTCTGTTTGCCATTTCTTAAATGACATTCCATTTTTTTAATCTAGTGAGTTGTGTGAAAATATGCCAAGTCCTCATACAAGCCTTCTCTTGGGGGATGCCTACATGAATATTCAAGAGGTTAGTGTACAGTGATAAAATGCAAATTTTATACCTAAAAAAACTAAAATGCTACCCCAGCTCCCAAATGAAATTGAAACTAAGAATGTAGTCCTGTGCATTGTTACTTGACAGTTACACCTGTTGAACTCAGTAGGCCTGACTTGTAAGTAAACATGCATAGGATTAAGCTACTCATCACTGAAGAACATCAAATAAAAAACTCCAAAAATAACTATATTAATATTACAAAAATAACTGCAATTTTCCTGTCACTTATTGCAGCCTGAGAAAGCTTTGGAAGTTTATGAAGCAGCTCAGAAGAAGAATCCTTTGGATGCAACAGTAGCAAGGAAAATTGGGAAAGCCTTCGTGTCCACCCATCAATATAACAAGGTTGAGAAATAGATTGTTCTTTTTGCTAAAAATTGTTCAGGTCCAAGCCAGGGAAGCAAGCAGCCTGCTGTCTTCTCTTCATCTGTCCAATGAATAGAGTTTTTACAGGGGTCTGTATTCAGATGTGTATTTTGAGACATGGCCTGGGATCAGTCTGCTTGGTTTCAGAGTTCCAAGGTGCCAAGTAAGGAATTTATACATTGATTCAACTATGTATGCGAATCCCAGGAGACAAATGGGGATGTCTACTAAGTTTCAAAAGAAAAGAAAAAATAGATCTAAGCTACACAAACAGAAGAATTTGGTATAGCTCTTACTGGGCTTTGTCACATCAGGCTAGTGGTTGGTGGCTGTGTGTTTGAATGCTTCCCCATTTTAAAAGTCCTATCAGGGAGATGTATTTTAACCTAGTCCTCTCCCTGATATTATTTTTCCCCCCATACAGGAAGTTTTTCTTACATTGGAGAGCATTAAATCTGCAGCAGAATAGTGCAAACCAGTATGAGCAGCATAGCTCTAAGACTTGCAAATATCACCAAATATGTGTTTCATTTGTAACTCAGAGTTGAAGTTAATCTGTTCACATGTACTAATTTATTTCAGGCTGTCAATTACTATGAAGTTGCTCTAAAGATGAGCGAGCAGGACTTCTTGTGCCATGATCTTGCCGATCTCCTGTTGAAGCTCAAAAAATTTGGCAAAGCAGAGAAAGTTCTAAACCAAGCACTAGATCATGACCCTGGTAACATCTCTCTCTTTTTTTGGAATCTTCCACTGGAGCTTTCATCTTGATTTAAAGCATAAACATATTTTCTGCATGCCTAGACATTTGGAGAGGAACAGCCCCAGCGAAATGACACCCTAGTGCTGTCACATTGAAAGATCCTGGTTGGCCACTTGTTTATGACCAAATATTAAACAATCCTACTGTTTGCAGAGCAGTGTGTTGACACTTGTTCCACAAGGGATGAATAATAATTCATGTCACTGTTTGTGGTATTACTCCTTTTTGGGTATGCCTGACATCAGTCAAATGCTAATGATGCAAAGTGGGGCATAGATAAAAGGCTGTTGTGGCTTATGATCAAATTACATGAAGGGACGGCCGCTAGGGTGAGGTTAACACCTGAGGGCGATCTCACAAACTCTGTACCAATAAATAAGGGGGTACGACAAGGGTGCATCCTTGCCCCCTATCTCTTTAACCTCTATATTAGTGACATGAGAACTTCCCTAATTGAGGCCCAAACCACCATTCATGCACCCAGGCTTGCAGACTATCGCTGCCCCTTACTATTGTACGCTGACGATGCGGTGATCCTCTCATATTCAAGAATCGGTTTGAGGAGGGCCTTTAAAATCTTCGCGTTATATTGCCAAACAAATTTACTTACTATTAACCATTCCAAATCTAAAGTCCTAATTTTTTTCCAGGAGTCGTAAATTGTATAGGTGGGAACTCGAGGGGAAGCCAACTGAACAAGTCTACAAATTTCAATATCTAGGAATTTACTTCCAGCACAATATGGGATGGAAAGCGCATATCACATACTTACAAAATAAGGGCAAAGCCCTTATCTACGCTCTATTACGCTTTTTCTTTACAGAGGGGGCTATGCATGTTCCATCTGCCTTAAAAGTTTATAGTGCAAAAGTGGTTGCAACTATGGCCTATGCGGTCCCTTTATGGGGCGCTTTTGTAAACCTCATGCCTCTGGTGACATTGCAAAATCTTTTTCTCAGACGCCTTTTGAAACTACCCTCCTGTGTAAGCAACTCGGCTATTCGCTTAGAACTTAAGACCCCCGCCTTAGAGATCCTGATGTGGAGACATGCCTTTAATTACTGGCTGTCCCTTTGGCATAAATTGCCCAATTACCATCTTACTCAGTGCCTTTGGAGAGATGAATTTACCAGCCCATGGGCAACAAAAATCCATTCCAAACTGTTGTCTTATGGAATCTCTCCTTCCGATATACTAAATTTAGATCTAATTACAGCAAAAAAGGTCATCAAACAAAGATTGGAGGAGGTTGATTTGCAACAAAATCTTACTACAGGTGGGGGTACATGTTCCCCGATAAATCAGGGCATTACATTTATGTCCCAGATACCTCGATATCTGTCTACCTTATCGGTTGCGTCGCATAGATTCGCTTTTGTTAGAGCCAGATTTAATGTGTTCCACCCAAAAGTGCTGAGCAATAGATTTTCTAACGGTAAAACCTCTGTTTTATGCGCATGTGACAACAAATCAATAGAATCCCTTTATCATATCTTGTTTAATTGTCCTTTATATATTGTTCCCCGATCAAGGATTCTGAGTTCAATCATTTTGGAAACTGTTGCTAAACCACCTGAATTACATCTAGCCTATCTACTCCAGGACATTGACTCTTATAGAACATTACAGGTTGCCAGATTCCTGAATTCAGTTCTTTCATATAAAAGACTTCATGGAATGCTGCATGACTGTTAAAAATCTAGTAAACTCTATCCACCATCTTTATATTCAAGGCCACAATACGGTACATCTAGAGATTGTATGTAACGTGAAGGAGATTATGCGTTGAAATATTTTAGTTGATATTTTAGAATGTAAAATGCTATTTTATTTATTGATTGGTTTTACCTTGTGGGCTTATATCCTCTAGAGAGAACACACCATTTGAATGGCAGTGCCCATCAACTTTGTGGGGGCAGCCCCCTCAAATATTTTATTGCGGGGCAAAGACCCCTCAGCCCCTAGGAGTTGGCTCCTATGTTCCAAGGCAATATCAATTCAGCTTCCTAAGTTCTCACCAGTTCTTTCAGCACATCTGTACAAAATTACTTGTCTGGCCCTTAAACCATAACAATTCCAGTAAAATGTTTTTCTTTCTAGCTACTACCTAGGAGTATTGTTGGTCATTAAACTTTTGCACAGCAGAAAATCATAGCCAGTGTTTTACTGATGGTCTAAACACCATACCGGTATAAAATAATGATTGCTTTGTTTAATTTTGCAGTTGACGATCTGCCATCAATGAAGAAGGATGTTAGGAACCTGATGTTACTAGCAAAGATTTGTGAGACAACTAAAAGAGGAGAAGTTGTTCTGAATACTCTGAACATGGTAGAAAACCAATGTAGTATAAGCCTCATGTACTCCTGGGGATGATTCTAAAGTGGTTACCCAAATAAATCTAAATAATAAAAAGACTTGGGTTTTTAAACCAAGATTGAATTAAGTAGAAACTTTTTACACTAATTAACTAATTCTAATACAATTTAAGACTATGTAACTTACAGTATACTTCAGATACAGAAGGAGACCAACTGGAAGGAAGTAGTACAAAGCACTAAATAGAACGCTTATTCAGTAGTCCTCATTCTTGTATACAATATCTTATAAAGATGCTAGGATGGGTACACCCCACAATGCCTTCACTTGGTATATTTGTTCATTTTTAAGGCATACGACATCCAGCAAAGGATACTGAAGCGTGTCCGTGTAGAGCAGCCTGAATTGATTCCTTCCCAGAAACAGGTGTTGTTAATGATCTGTGTACAGTTTGCCAAGTTCCACCAAGCAGAGAAGGAATATGAAAAAGCTTTGAAGTACTACACGGAAGCTCTATCCTGCGTTCCAACTGATAGTAAGGTAAACATGATCTTCAGTCTCCAACTGAAAGGAATGTCTGTACTAAGGTTGAGTAAAACATTGCCTACCCAGCCTTTCTGGTTGTTGGGATTATTGCAATAATCAAATGTTTGATTCATTTCATTCTGCATGCTCCAGATCATTTAACACGACTTATCTATGCCTCAGGAACGCGGGTGGTGCTGTGGGTAAAACCTCAGCGCCTAGGACTTGCTGATCACATGGTCGGCGGTTCGAATCCCCGCGGCGGGGTGCACTCCCGTTGTTCGGTCCCAGCGCCTGCCAACCTAGCAGTTCGAAAGCACCCTCGGGTGCAAGTAGATAAATAGGGACCGCTTACCAGCGGGAAGGTAAACGGCGTTCCGTGTGCTGCACTGGCTCACCAGATGCAGCTTGTCACGCTGGCCACGTGACCCGGAAGTGTCTTCGGACAGTGCTGGCTCCCGGCCTATAGAGTGAGATGAGCGCACAACCCTAGAGTCTGTCAAGACTGGCCCATATGGGCAGGGGTACCTTTACCTTTATCTATGCCTCAACTTTCAAAGAGACTAGGATTCATCTTGTTATTTATTAAAAGTATTGGTTGCTTTTTCTTGCCAAAGGCAACTCAAAGCAATTTACAACAAAGTCCTATTGTGTGTATTCAAAACATGTTAGTGGATCAAACAGGGAAAATTGGATTACATAGGACTGAAGGTGGAAATTCTAAACAGTGAAGCCTAAGCCTTCAGACCCAAATCCAGGGCCCTGCAGTCTAGTCTAGTCCAGTCCCTCCAGTGACCACCCAGAGTGTGTCAGATGTTGGCAAATGGGCTGATACTGGTATGATGAGGCCCACTGATGCCAATCACCAGTTATCTGTCCTTAATTTTTCTATTTAAAAAACCCATTTTATAGACAGGGAGTGAGTTCTATGGAATGAGGACTACAAACATCTGCCACAATTATCAGTACCAAAATGATCATTACCAAAGATCCATTGCTGCTTAAAATACTTTTCCATTTTATTTTCAGATAATGTTGGAATTAGCTCAGCTGTATTTGATGCAAGAAGATACAGAGCAGTGTGAGCATTATTGTACGCTCCTGCTTCAAGATGATGAGAGCAATGAAATTGGAACAATGGTAACACTGTTATTCTGCCTTCCACTAAACTTAAGCTTTGCTGGTGTGCAGTGGACGCTCGGGTTGCGAATGTGATCCGTGCGGGAGGGACATTCGCAACCCGCAGTGCCGTGTCTGTGCACGTGCAGGTCGCGATTTGGTGCTTTTGTGCATGCACGAGTGCCGAAACCCAGAAATAACCTGTTCCGGTATTTCCAGGTTTGGCACAGTGCACAACCCAAAAACGTGCAATCTGAAGCGTCTGTAACCCGAGGTATGACTGTACTGTATATCTTTATGAGCCACCAGGTAGGAGGGTTTTTGAAAAGCTTCTGAAGTAGAGCCCAACTGTTTCTACACACCTATGCAGCTGTGTGGAAGGGATAGGAGGATTCACATTGGTCTTAAACTACACAATTTTGACTAACATATTAGTGACACAGAGCATGCTCAAACATAGTAATGTCTTTCAGATACCAAATAGTGCTTCCCCTTCCTGGATACTGCACCTCATGCATCTATTACAGGTGCTTTAAAGAGCAGAAGGAGCTATTTTATGTCAGAGTTTGCTTTGGGAAAGGGCTTTAACAGTGCAGGGAACCACTACTGAAGAAAATCACTGCCTAAATAGATATTTAATTTGATTTTTGATTTTTTTTATTGAATCAGGGCCTGTAAGACAGAGTTGTTCCGCCTGGCCTTAGGCTTGGAGCCAATTTGATTCCCTCCCTCTCTTTCTTTTTTCTTTTCCTTCTCCTCCTGCGATGAGGCTACATTTTAATATTTTAATGTTTCAATATTTTAATGTTGTATTTTAATTTTGTTTTTAAGTTGTAATCATTCAACTTGTTTTTATTATTGCTTGTAAGCCGCTCTGAGCCCGGCCTTGGCTGGGGAGGGCGGGGTATAAATAAAAATTATTATTATTATTATTATTATTATTATTTTGTATTGTCCCTCATGTATGAAAATGGTGGGTCAGAGAAGACTTATTGGTGGGTTGTCAATCAGCAGCTAAGGGTGGGGATTGCAGATGGAATTATGGAAATACACTTTCAGATCATAAGGGCAATGAGTGGGGAGGAAGAAATGAATACAGACAGACAAGCATAAATAAACATGGTCAAGTCTGCCACACATATGCATGGGAACATAGGGCCTTTGTAAACACGATGGACTACTGTACTTTGACAGCATATGTGTTGGGGGGGAAAATACAAAGCACATGGAATCATAGACTTGTAGAATTGGAAGGGACCCTGCGTATCATGTAGTCCAACCGAATAAGCAGCTGCCTCATATGGGGACAGAACCTGCAACCTTGGCATTTTGAGCACTGTGCTCTAACCAACTGAGCTATTTCATGTTTTGTGACAACATTCATGTTTTCCTGGGTATGTTGTGCATGCATACTATGTGTATAAGCAGTGAAATATGTGTATAAGCTGTCACACGTGAATGTGTATGGTTTTCGCTTGTTTTACAGTCAAGAAGTGTTGTCCGTGTAAGAAATTGATCACATTTGAATCATCCCTCAATCCCTTGAATCACCCTGATACTAACACAGGGCTAAGATTAAGAGTCCTCATTGTTCCATCTCCATCCTGGAAGGCTGGATTTTCATAAACGTATTTATGACTTGTGAAAAGTCAAAAATCTGGCTCTTTCCTAAGCATTGATACCATTTGGTCTGAGTGTGAAATAGCTGTTCCTTTTCTAGATGATGGCTAACCTTATGTTCAGAAAAGAGGCATACGAAGAAGCTATAAGTCTGTACCGGAATGTTCTGGAGAAATCTCCAGGTATTTTGTAGCATTTATATACTGGAGGTTTTGGGGGGTGGCCATAAAAAGGGCCTCTAAAGCATCTCATGAGATAAATACAGTAAACAGGAGCATTTTGATGAAAGGGTGTCTGTGTTTCTGGATGGGTGCATGGCAAAATGCAGATTTGTTTGTTTCTTCATTTTTCAACAGAAGAGTGTTTATTCTTTCAGACTCTTATATGTGAACAAATTATCTGTGAAATAAGTTGGAAATACATCTTTTAAAAATTGTGTGCTTTTAGATAACTTCTTGGTCATGGAGAATTTGATTGATTTACTGAGAAGAAGTGGTAAACTTGATGAAGCAACACACTTTTTTGAACTGGCCAAGAGAAAATCATCTCGAACAGCTTTGGATCCCGGTTATAACTACTGCATGGGACTTTATTGCTGGTAAATCATAGAAACCAGTACTAATGGGAGTCACAGAACAAGGGCCCAACCAGAAATGATGAGGGTGATCCATGATAAAGATCTATTGTTGCTTAGAAGCTACTGGGGAGAAGGGAATTTGGAACATAACCATAGCACTGTGGGAGACAATTTAGTGGCTCTTTCTTCCTGTGCTGTTCTTTACTGCAAGTACTCTCCATCTCCAAGTTGCTATTTGTCCACTTTCTGTGAGTGAAAACATAGGGTGCTTAAGAATGCGAATGAGTCATGATTTTGCAAATGGGTAGTTGGCAACAAGTTTGGTTAAATAAATAAAAAACTTAATGGATAAATCTGGATTAAATGGGAAGAATGGCCAGTGTTTTGAGGCCCAATGGCTATCTTGTGGAAGTTCTGGAAAAAAATGATTGCTTAAGGATTGCCAAGCCCTCAAACCAGTCTAGAAATATCCTTACCTGTGAGCTGGGAATCAGAAAAATAGTACGGGTGGAAAGGTGTTTTGTTTTCTAAAAAGTTGTGCTGTGGTTCCAGTTCCAGGTCCTTGCAGTTGCTATGTTTTTGCTAATGTTTCTATTGTGAAAGTTCCTAACCATGAATCTCTTGTGCCTCATCTGGTACGGTCCTTAAATCCTGTGCAATAGCTCTGCACAAATAAACCAAGGAAACTCATTTTACAGTCTCCTTAATAAACGTATCCTTTTTGTTTTTTCAAACTAGTGAGCTACTTTGTTTCCCCACTTGGAAGTATGCTTGAGAATTTGACTGTTCTTACTTTTAAACACTTTTCAATTGCACACACTGGATTTGTTGTGCCTAGAATTTCCTTTGGCTTAAATAAAGTCTATCTCCTTTTTTTTCTTATGGTCCCGCAATAGGAAATTTCTCGCCTCTTCTGACCAGTTCAACACAGAATTAAGTGCGTCTGAGTCCTATGATTGCTTGCAGCTTAAGCACACTTTCCTCTTTATTGAATTGAGGCCGTCACCTTGCACTAAACCCTTAGATTGGATTTGGCAGGGAAGAAGAATATGTGGATATATGCTTGTTAACAAGACTGATATTTTAAGGGTCTCTCATTTCACCTAGGTCTTCAATACTTTCTCCCCACAAACAGGCACATGATGCAGCCCAATCAGGCACTGAAGTTCTTCAACAAAGCACGTAAGGATAGTGACTGGGGCCAGAAAGCCCTTGGCCATATGATTCAGATATGCCTAAATCCTGACAATGACATAATAGGCAGAGAGACTTTAGGAAACCAGAATACCATGGATACTAGGTAAGGAAAAGTCCTGTAACAGAATATAAAAATCACATTCTTAAAGTCAACTTGAAGTACAGGCATCCCCTCGTTTACACAGGGATTCCATTCTGGACCCCTGTGCACTTAAGTGAAATCACGTAAAGTAGGGAGCACCCTCTAAATACCCTTTAAAAGTCCTCTCTGCCGCTCCCTCTTCAATCCATATCAAAAATACTGTATTCAAAAATATCCAAAACTAGAATTGAAACTCTGGGGCCCAGTGGTGGAGCATATATCCCCACGCTGCCCAGGGCAGGCACCCCCCCCATGCCCCAGAGTTCAGAGTAAGAGAGTGGTTGGGTTACTGCTGCTCACTCTTCGTGTGTTTTTAGTCTTTGTTGGAAGCCACCCAGAGTGGCTGGGGAAACCCAGCCAGATGCGCGGGGCACAAATAATAAATTATTATTATTATTATAGCAGAGACATCACCTTGTCAACAAAGGTCCATATAGTTAAAGCTATGGTTTTCCCAGTAGTGATGTATGGAAGTGAGAGCTGGGCCATAAAGAAGGCTGGTCGCCGAAGAATGGATGCTTTTGAATTCTGGTGCTGGAGGAGACTCTTGAGAGTCCTATGGACTGCAAGAAGATCAAACCTCTCCATTCTGAAGGAAATCAGCCCTGAGTGCTCACTGGAAGGACAGATCCTGAAGCTGAGGCTCCAAGACTTTGGCCACCTCATGAGAAGAGAAGACTCCCTGGAAAAGACCCTGATGTTGGGAAAGATGGAGGGCACAAGGAGAAGGGGACGACAGAGGATGAGATGGTTGGATAGTGTTCTTGAAGCTACCAGCATGAGTTTGACCAAACTGCGGGAGGCAGTGGAAGAGAGGAGTGCCTGGCGTGCTCTGGTCCATGGGGTCACGAAGAGTTGGACACAGCTAAACGACTAAACAACAACAACAACAAACACAAAACACACTATATACAAACAGTTGCTTGAGGAAGTCTTCCCTCTCTCTCTGAGCCCAGAGAGGGCTTTCTGGTCCATGGGGTCATGAAGAGTCAGACACAACTAAACGACTAAACAAGAAATTATTATTATTATTATTATTATTATTATTATTATTATTATTATTATTATTACTCTCCTCTTGCTCTTTGCAGCCGGGTCAGATATGACCTGACAATGGAGCTGCTGTGAGAGGATTGCTCTCTGCCGCTGGGTTAGAAGAGCTGCTGCTGCCGCCGGGCATAAGGTGTACCGCTCACTAGCCTGCCATTTTGTTACCCCACTCAGTCATGACACCCGGGGCGGCTGCACCCACCGCACTCCCCCTCCTACGGCTCTGCTGGGGCCAGCTGGAGGCTGCATGGAAAAGCGGCTCTTGCTGTTGCACTACCCTGCAACTAGCTGATAGCTGGGGATGCTGAGCAGCTTAAACAAAGCCCATTGTACCTCCGGCCTCTTTGGGGCTTCCTCTGCCTTTGTGTCCCTTTATTCGTATGCATTTCATTTGTAGATGGAACAGAATATTGGGAGAGGGAGGAAGCAACTTGTATGTAGCCTTCTGCTGAACTGATAGCAGTTCCCCGGGTTAGGATATAGGTGTAAATGCTTTAATCTAAATCAGATAATGGTCATACTGTTCTTATAGAATAAATAGGTGGTCTTTGATAGCCTAGGAAACAGAAACTGTTTTCTTCTTGCTAGTAATCTGAAGGAAAAGAAAGAATCTGAACAACACGGCATACGTACAGCCGAGAAACTTCTCAAGGAGTTTTATCCTCACTCACAAGAAGGGCAGAATCAAGTAGAGATGTTACAGAGCTACTGCTTAATGGCTACGAGAGAGACACATAATGTGGAGAAGGCCCTGAAAGTATTTACCGAAATGTGCCAAAATGAGGTAAAGGCATAGGCGCCGACTCCATGGGGCTTGAGGGGGCCCGAGCCCCCTCAAAAATTCGTTTGGGGGGGCTCCGCCCCCCCAATAATCTCCGGCGCCCCTCCAGCAGAGCGCCATCGCCGCCCCTCCCCCAGCCCAAAATGCACAGGGAGGGGCGGGCTGCATGCCTCCTGCCCTCCCTCCCGAGCAAAAGCTCCACCCAATTTCCTTTGGAGCTGATTAATAGGCGCAGCACGCTCTCCCCTATTCGCTCACGAGGAGGCGGCGCCACTTTATTTGCATATTCATGAGCTTATTTATTATTCATGAGCTTTCCCGGGCCCCCCCAATATTTTTTATAAGTCCGCGTCCCTGGGTAAAGGTAGTTTCTTCCATGAGTGGTAAGCAGCTTGGAGAGGTCATTTATATTCATGGTAGTGGCTGCTGGCTAACAGTAAAAAAAAACACTGGATACAGTGGTACCTCGCAAGACGAATGCCTCGCAAGCAAAAAACTCGCTAGACGAAAGGGTGTTTTGTTTTTTGAGCTGCTTTGCAAGATGATTTTCCCTATGGGCTTGCTTCGCAAGACGGAAACGTCTTGCAAGTTTGTTTCCTTTTTCTTAACACCGTTAATACAGTTGCGACTTGACTTTGAGGAGCAACTCATAGAATGCGGTGTGGTAGCCTTTTTTGAGGTTTTTAAAGCCTTTAGTGATTTTTGAAGCTTTTCCAAAATTTTCCCGACACCGTGCTTCGCAAGACGAAAAAAATCGCAAGACGACAAAACTCGCGAAACGAATTCATTTCGTCTTGCGAGGCACCACTGTATTCCTATGGATGTTTGACACCAGAAACTGTAGTATATTGCTATCTCAAAGATGAGACTCCTTAGGGATTATGGGAGTTGTAGTCTAAAATAACTGGAGGGCCTCAGGTTACGGAAGGCTGCTGTATAATGACAATCTACACCATGCAGTTTCTTTAGCGTGAGGTAGCAACTTTGTACAGTGGTACCTCGGGTTACATACGCTTCAGGTTACACACTCCGCTAACCCAGAAATAGTGCTTCAGGTTAAGAACTTTGCTTCAGGATAAGAACAGAAATTGGGCTCCGGCGGCAGCAGCAGGAGGCCCCATTAGCTAAAATGATGCTTCAGGTTAAGAACAGTTTCAGGTTAAGAACAGACCTCCGGAACAAATTAAGTACTTAACCCGAGGTACCACTGTAGTTTCTCCGCACATATATTTTCTTCACACCACCACTTTATGCCCATTTATGTAATGCACCTAAATCTTCAGTTTATTCAGACGGGATGCATAATCTGTTGCTACCCTTAGTCTGGTAGGCTTCTCACTGTTAGAAGGCCAAGACACTGGTGTTCTCTTACTTCATAGATTTCATATGCAAAATGATCTGTGATTATAAAAGAAAAGTGATGACAGTTCGCTGAACTGTTCATTTTAAAAACAAAACTTGTCTTTTATATATCTAAATCAGAGGGACAGCGTTTCAGCCGTTTTAGCAGTGTCTCAAGCATACATGCTTCTTAAGCAGCCACTCAAAGCCAGGAACCAGCTGAAGCGCTTGATGAAAGCAAAATGGAGTTTGACAGAAGCTGAAGACTTAGAAAAGTGTTGGATTTTGTTGGCAGACAGCTACACTGCATGTGGGAAGTTTGACTGTGCAATTGAGCTAGTGAAGCGCTGCTTGCGGCACAATAAGGTAAGAGGCTGGGAGTCTATTATAGTGGCAGAAGCACTTCCCTCTGGATTGTGCTCTTAGAGAGAAAAAATGCTTAAAGAAAATACTAACAGCCCAGGAGTGATTTGTTTTTGCACTGTAATTTTTTTTCTTTTAAGTCGTGCTCTAAAGCTTATGAATGCTTGGGATATATCGCAGAAAAGGAAAAGGCCTACAAAGATGCTGCAGCCAATTATGAATTAGCTTGGAAACATAGTCACCAAGCAAATCCTACTGTTGGTAAGTAAAAAAGTTATTGCTTTGCTTCTATATCTCTATGCGCTGAGGCAATTAGGATTGTGAAAACAGTGAAATTGCTCTCAACCAGTTGTGGAAAATTGAGAGTCTAGCAGAAATAGAAGTACACGTGCAAAATACTATAACAGTAATATTATTCCTGTTATCAGTAATAATATTTCTTATACCAGTTACCACCATACATATTGAACAGTACATTTTATAACTCTCCAGTTTAATAAAATATCATTTTGATCTAGTTTCTGCTTGTTTAATTTGCCAGGTTTATGATTCTTACAGTGAAATCCTGTGTATATCTAGGTAGAAGTAAAGCTCAGCTCCCAACTGTGTAAAGGATTGCAACATTAACTAGTCATTGTATAGGTTTCTGATGTTATGCATGACAATTACCGTATTTTTCGCCCTATAGGATGCACTTTTCCCCCTCCAAAAATGAAGGGGAAATGTGTGTGCGTCCTATGGGGCGAATGCAGGCTTTCCTAGGCTTCCTGCAGCTCTGCGCCACCCTCCGGATCCCGGTGCGAAGCCGCACGGGGCTCCGGAGGGTAGCGCAGAGCTGCCTGCGTTCCCGGGCTTCCTGCAGCTCTGTGCCACCCTCCAGATCCCGGCGCGAAGCCACGCGGGGCTCCGGAGGGTAGCGCAGGCAGAGCTGCCTGCATTCCAAAGCCTGGTGCGCGCTGAAGAGCGCGCCCGGGCTTCGCGCACCTCTCCGCAAGCCTGGGGAGACCGGCGTGGCTCCCTAGGCTTGCGGATAGCAGGCTGTTCTGGGGGCTGGGGTCGGGGGACGCTCGGGCTTCCCCCGCGCCTGCCCTGTGCCTGGGGGGGAAATAATTTTTTTTTATTCCCCCCCCCCGCAAAAAAAATTAGGTGCGTCCTATGGGGCGGTGCTTCCTATGGGGCGAAAAATACGATATCTTCAGATTATTTTTAAAAAGCACTGAAGACATTAACTGCCATTCCCACAAAATCATTTCACTGCGTCCATCATTTACTATTTTGTTTTTAGTTAGCAATTCATATTAAGCAGAACACTAACCTTTTCCTCTTTTGCTGTAGGATTTAAACTTGCTTTCAACTATCTAAAAGATAAGAGATACGTGGAAGCAATAGATGTGTGCCATGATGTAAGTTCTCCAAACATAAATCTGTAAGCAGTGCTTGCTATAGACCAGCATTTTCAATTTTTACTCTCAGGGCACCCTATTGCCCTTGATTTTGCAGTCATGCAACCCACTATGATTTTGTTCTGGAACCCCTCCGCCCAGCACAAAACTGAGGGTATGTCCAACACTTTCTTGCAGTTTCACATAGCCGCAAAAAACTGACTTTCAATGAAGCTAGTCTGCCTTTCCTGACCTTTTTGAGAAAAACGGCAAGCTTTTTGTTCCTAGGAACACAAGGCTGGGTCTATAGTAAGTTGCACTTAGTTGTCATTGATATCAGTGAGACTTAGGTCAGGACTAACTTGCTCCATTGATTTCATGGAGATTAGCCTGGATCAGACGCAGAGTTTGATTGCTGCCAAATTGTGGTTGATTAATATTAAGAGAGTTTTAAAAATTTATTAATATATTTATTTACAACATTTTTTAAAAAGCTAATCATTAATTTCTTGTTTATTAAAGGTTCTGAAGGCATGCCCAGAATATCCAAAAATTAGAGAAGAAATTTTGGAAAAGGCTCAAACAGCAATTAAACCTTAGAGTGTTGATTACATCACTCCTGCGCAACCTAAAACTCTCAAACCATAATTTTCAATAAAGTTGTCTTGTGCAGTTTAAAGCAGCTTAATTGGTAGTATTACAAGCTGCAGTAGCCCTTTGCCAAAGTAGCTTACTGGGAAGGAAATTGGTTTTAGCTACGATTGCTAAATAAGCCTATCCAATTAGGATTCAAACTGTGACTTTTGTTTGAATGGGCTGCCTTGGTCCCCTGACCATGGCAGAGTGCCTTGCATTTTGCCTGTCAAGCTGGCTGATGCTCCATCCAGTGTTTCTCAGCCTTGGGTCCCCAGATGTTGTTGGACTACAACTCCCATCATCCATGACCACTGGTCCTGCTAGCTACGGATGATGGGAGTTGTAGTCCAATAACAGCTGGGGATCCAAGGTTGAGAAAGGATGCTCCATACACACCTTACATTTAAAGCATATGACATTTAAAGCACATGACCTGAATAATCCTAGGAACAGGTGCTAAGGGTGCTAAGGTGGTGCAGTGTGAAGAGGGTTAACCCATTTTTTTTTGGCGGGGCTTATAAAGTTCCTTCTCTTGCCCTGAATTTGAATGGATATCCTTCAAATTTAAATCTCCCTTCACCAGACCACTTTTCCATTTATGAATAGTGTTGAAACAAGCTATGAAAAAGAAGGGGGGAAATGAACGTGTTTTTAGTTCCAACTGCTGTTAGCTTCAGAAAGTTAAGCTTTCTGATTAAAATAGGTGGGACGTAAAAGTGCTTAACCTGGTCTAGATGATTCCTAGAGTATCCAAGAACTGATACTTGACATTATAACCATCACTGCCAAAGTGGACAAATGCTTAGGCACTAGATCCTGGCTTTCAAACTTGTCATGAGTGATATTAAGTGTGGCCATTCAACTTCATTTTCAGCCTGAGCAATCCTCTCTTCATCTGTTAAAAAGGAAATCAGATGGCAGCTTTAGGGGCCCAAAGCTGCAAGAGATTGTTGTTTGTACATAAAAGGGGATTACAGATCCCCAAACCCTGAGGCAATGCCATTGGAAGCCTACAGTGGGAGGCCCTCAGCCCTTAAATTAAATTCCGCTTTCTTGCTGTTTTTCTTTCTTTCTGTCTGCCTTTAAGAATTGAGCACTGGCGCCATTTGGAAAGCAGAAAAAATCACTTTTACAAGCATACCAAAGGCCCTTCTGCACAGTACACTACAACAACTGATGTTTGCCAGGAAGAATACAGGAGGCTGTGGCCAATCCCATCTCTTCAATGAACATACCTGTAGGATACATGCATTTTCAGACACCTGTTAATCACATTCACACTTTTTAGGTGGACAGTTACAAAATCGTAGTGGAATAGCCTTACCAGCCAAGCAAATTAATGATTAATTCATTCCACAGTTTTCAGTGCATTTCCCCATCACTTTCCAAACTGCATAAAGTGAAGCTGCTTTTTAAAAAGTGGATTTGCCTTGAGGTACCTTACTTCCAGGGACGCGGGTGGCGCTGTGGGTAAGAGCTGTTCGACAGTGGAATTTGCTGCCAAGGAGTGTGGTGGAGTCTCCTTCTTTGGAGGTCTTTAAGCAGAGGCTTGACAGCCATATGTCAGGAGTGCTCTGATGGTGTTTCCTGCTTGGCAGGGGGTTGGACTCGATGGCCCTTGTGGTCTCTTCCAACTCTATGATTCTATGATTCTATGATTCTAGGGCTTGCCGATCGAAAGGTCGGCGGTTCGAATCCCCGCGGCGGGGTGCGCTCCCGTTGCTCGGTCCCAGTGCCTGCCAACCTAGCAGTTCAAAAGCACCCCTGGGTGCAAGTAGATAAATAGGAACCGCTTACTAGCGGGAAGGTAAACGGCGTTCCGTGTGCGGCTCTGGCTCGCCAGAGCAGCGATGTCACGCTGGCCACGTGACCCGGAGGTGTCTCCGGACAGCGCTGGCCCCCGGCCTCTTGAGTGAGATGGGCGCACAACCCCAGAGTCTGTCAAGACTGGCCCGTACGGGCAGGGGTACCTTTACCTTTACCTTTTTACCTTACTTCCAAGTACGCATGCACAAGTTTGTGCGTTAGCATAGGTCCCAGTCCTTTTCCATTTCTTTTCTTCCCCTAGATCTGTTGCCCAACCTGCCATTCAGGAAGTCGGAGATTTCCTTCTGAATCAAATTCTAGATTGCACAATAAAATATCTGCCCCCAACAAATTATGCAAACATGATGATAACATTTTGCACATTTGTCTGAGTGGTTTCATTTATCCCAGTCGCAGAACCTTTACAGCAGGGGTCAGCAAACTTTTTCAGCAGGGGGCCGGTCCATTGTCCCTCAGACCTTGTGGGGGGCCGGACTATACTTTTTTTTGGGGGGGGGGGCGAATGAATGAATTCCTATGCCCCACAAATAACCCAGAGGTGCATTTTAAATAAAAGCACACATTCTACTCATTTAAAAACACCAGGCAGGCCCCACAAATAACCCAGAGGTGCATTCTTTTAAAAAGGACACATTCTACTCATGTAAAAACACGCTGATTCCTGGACTGTCCGCGAGCTGGATTTAAAAGGTGATTGGGCCAGATCTGGCCCCCAGACCTTAGTTTGCCTACCCATGCTTTACAGCTTTCTCAATGCCAAACCACATGCTGCAGTACCCCAGTGTCTATTTAAACTCAGAAACCTGCTTTGGGAAGTAGCCATGTGTCAGACGGGGGGGGGGGGGGGCAGGGAGAGAAAGAAATGTGCTTGCAAGAGCAAGTACACACTTTAAAGCTCATCACGGGAGCTAAAATCACTTGAGGGCAGTTTGAAGTGGGAAGAGAGCAGTTGGGGAAAGAATTGAACACCTCAAAACAGTTTTTCTAAATTTTTTTTAACCCACTAAAATTGCTTCAAAGATGTTATGCATAAATGTCTGCGTAGCGTGAGAAAAGGGTGCCATTTCCAACTCATGCCACTAGGTGGAGATGTCACTACACAAAGGTACACCTTAAATCTTAACATAAAATAGAAACATCAGCACTGAATGATATATGCAGATGCCACACTGAGTTATACTTTACTCCACTGCTGTGTGTTTGGGAATGACGGGGAACTGAATTAATGAGGATTCATTGCCTTGCTTCCAAATATTATCCCAGGACTGATAATATTTGGTGAAAGGTGGACTCTCCCAAACCTAATTTGTAACCGGTCAGTTCAAAATGGATTAAGAGGATGTCTACTGGACACCCTCAAATCCATCTTTTTAAAATGGGAAGGAATCAATGGGAGCTCCTGCCTGCACCCCTCCTGACCTGAAGAACCTCCTGATCGCAGGAGGGCTTGAAATCTAGCGAATGTGCCTAGAGATTTAGATTAAAACCCTTGCTTAGTGCCCTAGCAAACAGATGTGGTCCAGCAGTTTTAGAGGGTAAACCCATCTCAAAGGTTTCAGAAACACCTTGAATATTTTAAGCCAGGAATGAGCATTTTCTGGGCCCTTGGTCACATTTACCAGTGGGCAACCTACCAGGGCCCGTGTGCCAGCAGTTGGCAGGACCAGAGGCAAACGCAGCTGTTTGACCAGGGAACAGGAGGAGTTGCTGGGGAGAGGCCAGGCAGGTGCGCATGGTGCAATCGGCACTCTTCAGGTATGCAAGTCTTTTGCACTATCAGCACAGCAACATCCGCAACAAAATGACAGTCTGTATCCCCGCCCTGCACACATTTAATAGGGATTTACCATATTAAACCATTTAAAAATCAATAATAATAATAATAATATGGATTTACCATTTCAATGAAAAAACCTGCTAAATTAAAAACAGCTTTCCAATCCCCCAGTTGTGACATCTGAATTATCCACATGGAGGCACCCTTAGTTTTTGACCCCGGCATAAGGATCTTGGTTGCTCTTTGGCAATGAATATTATTTATACTAGAGCACAATGTGCTTCATTATTGTGGCCGTTAGAGGCCACTGAAGATCCCTAAATTACTACTATTATTTAAATGTATTACTCCTGTACATTTAATCCGCTGTTGGACAAGACGTGCTCTTCCTTCCTTCTTTGTTCTTGAGAGAGGGGGGGTGGAGGTGGGGAGACAGACATCTGTTATTGGTAAATGGATTTCTTCACGGTTTGCGGGAGGAGCAGGACTTTTTAACAATCCCTGCTACAGAAGGTTGGGCGTGTAGCTGGGAGTTGCCCAGTGCATTACCATGGCAACGCTGAAGCAAATATAAATTGTTCCTATGGTTACTTCAAGCAAAGAGGCGCATAGCTGATGCAAGGATGGCAAAAATACCTGCAGCTCTCTAAACCGAGTTGGATGGCTGCCTTGGGGAGCAGGTGAGGCTAGTAGTGCCTTTTGAAGTTCCAGAGTTTGACAGCTTCCCCTTATCTGTAGAAGCCAAGGAAAGGAAAGCTATCTGCACACCTGTTGAATCTCAGCCTCAGAGTCAGTAGAGACTGGAGACAGTGTGATCAGGATGAGGGGAACTCAGACACCACCAAACATATATGGAAACTCCCAAAGTTAAGTTACATTCTACCAAAACAACCCCACAAAATGAGCTTGAGCTGAATTTGTGTTGGCTTCAGTGCTTGCTTAATATTGCTCAATCTAATAAAATAACACAGTACAACCGTACCTTGGTTCTCAAACAGAATGCGTTCCGGGAGTCCATCCTGCAGCCAATCAGGAGCCGCGCCGGATGTTCGGCTTCCAGAAATCGTTCAAAAACTGGGACACTCCCTTCCGGGTTTCCATCATTTGGAAGCCGATTTGTTCTGGAGCCAAGGCGTTTGAGATCCAAGGTACACATTTGCATACACACCGTACGAAATCCAAGGTATGACTGTATGTAAATTAAGGCTAGAATCCTACACCCACTTATCGGTAACTCGCAGGCACTTACTCTTGAGTAGACCTTTATTGGAGGCCTGTTCACTGCTGCAGCGGATCAGGAATCGCATTACAGATATGACATTCCAGGGCCACACAGCCATTCAGATCTGAACACGTCACGGTGGCACAAAGGCAGTTCAGAGTGAGAGCAAAGAACCAGCTGCTAGGAAGGGCTCAAGTGCAGTGAACACAGCCCCTCCACAACGTATCATTAGAAAAGGATAATTTTCAGCATGCTGTGATCTAGTATATATGTACATGCAGGTATGAACCAGGCCCCTGAGTCCTTCTCTGAGCCAGATCACAGTCCCATCCCTACTCTGCCAGCCCTTGCTTTATATAAACCCCTTATTGAGCGAAGACTACTTGTCACTTTTATTTGGCTCTGAAACATGATGAACGCACCTAAGGTGGTGTGTAGAAATCAGGCACCCAGAGGACTCAAATTCAGCTCCTTAGGTAACAAACACCCTAGAAACGCCTTTGGAACGAGTGACAATAAAGATTTATTTATTTGAAAACAACAACATACATTGCCACTAGCAATTTTGTCCAGATAGATAAGGAAAATCCATTTCAGACCCTGCTAGAAAAAGCAAGGAAATTTGTCCGCTTGTTTTCTGAAACTCAAGTTGGGAAAAAGTGGCTCGCATACAACCATCCCTACAGAGGCTTTAACACAAAGCAGCCTGAAAGGCCAATCAAATCATGCAGCCAGAAATAATTATTCAAATGAACCAGAGTGCTAACTTGCAGGGTGCATTCTGAAGTGCAGAACTGCATTATCTTGACAGTGGAATTTTGCTTGGAGAGGGGCAGGCATACAGAATGTAACCCAGTCTTGGAAGAGGGAGGGAGGAGGAAATGAGTTCATATTTTAAGGGGAACTTCCCTAATTTGCTCTTTCTATATTAACACATGGACTGAAACATAGCCATCCTTTGAAATCTGCACTTTTTCATAATTTTGCAATGCAGTTTTCTAGCCAAGCAATAGGTACCCAAAGTACGCATAAAAGCCAATATATCAGTGAAGACAACATGCAAGAAGAAGAAAAGCGTTAGATTAAGGAAATCTGCTTTGCAAAACTGTATATTGGGAGAAATTTGCACTAAAATGAATTTCCATGAGGACTTCTTTTTAAAAAAACAAATCACAAACTGCTGGAGAACTGAACTTCAAAAAAAATGAAAAATATGAAACACAGAGAAACCAAAATTGACAGGTTCACCTGTCCCTACCTAGGAAGCACATTCAGATACAGTGGTGCCTCAGGTTACATATGCTTCAGGTTACATACGCTTCAGGTTACAGACTCCGCTAACCCAGAAATAGTGCTTCGGGTTAAGAACTTTGCTTCAGGATGAGAACAGAAATCGTGCTCCGGCGGTGCGGCGGCGGCGGGAGGCCCCAATAGCTAAAGTGGTGCTTCAGGTTAAGAACAGTTTCAGGTTAAGAACGGACCTCTGGAACGAATTAAGTACTTAACCCGAGGTACCACTGTACAACACACATTATTGATACACTATCAATACATAAAGTTCTCCATTACTTTACTCAAACACGTCCCTTAATATATTCCTGCTTTGCAGACGGTTAGACTAGATGACTCTTGGGAGTGTGCCTTCTAACTCTAAAGTTCTATGATTGCAAGATTGTGCTTGGAAAAGCATGCATTTAATCGTGGGGCAGGCGTGTCTTCTTTTTCCTCCTCTTTTCTCCTGGCACCAAGTGGGGGGTGAACTCTCTCTGACGCTCTCTTTTCCCCTGGCCACCTACTGTTTGCTGCATGGCATCAATCTGCAGAGACCTGAATGCTGCATTCTGTGAATTGTCAGAAGGCGCCAGCAAGTTTAATACGTTATATAAAGGGGGGGGGGGAGGAGAGAAGGGGAGGACTCTGTTAACAGTAACGCTTGTTCCCCGAGCCTGGCCACCCAGAAATGATTTCAGCCACTGGATTGTTTTCAAGAAGCTTCGACCTCCTTGTCTGAACAAAATGCTGGGCGGGGGAAGAAAACAGGAGCTTAACAAATCCAGCTACTTCTCTGTTAGGCGACGGCACACTCACAAATGAGATTATGGCTAGACTCTTTGGAGTACAGTCCCAAAGATCTGTCTAGTCTAGCATCCTGTTTCCAACAGCGCACAGCTGGATTCTCCTCTCTCACTGTCTCCAGCACCTGGCATACGGAGATAATGTTGTGTCTCAACAGGGGGGTTTCCTTTATTTACGTATTTAAATTGATACCCCACCTTTTCCTCCAAGGAGACCAGCAACAACCCTGTGAGGTAGGCTGAGAGGCAGCGACTGGACCAAGGCCACCCAGTGAGCTTCACGGCCAAATGGTGATTCGAACCCTGGCTCTCTTAACAGTCATGGCTAATCACTGTTGATCGACCTACTCCACATAGAGATTGTGTGGTTTTACCCACTCTGGAAGAATGGCAGATGAAGGTGATGGACTACATGGAATTGGCAGAAATGACTGGCAGAATCCGAGACCAGGGAGAAGAGTCGGTGGAAGAAGATTGGAAGAAATTTAAAGACTATCTACAGAGCTATTGCAAAATTAATGAATGTTAGAATGATGTTGGATTGAAATTAAGTGGTTTCTAGCTGTAATGGTATAAAAGAATATGAAAAAATGGTTTTTTATAAGTAAAAATTCAAGGTTATAATAACTTAAGATTAAAGATCAGGGTAGAATAAAGAGGGAAAGAAACTGCTGAGCTAATAAATTGAATTGGAATACAAAAAAGGGAGGTACGAGGAGGTCCAGGAAACAAGTAAATGAGAAATAATGTGATGAAAAGATTGATTGTTTTTAACTATTTTTATTTTGTATTTTTTCTTTTTCTATTTTGTAATGTAAAAACCCTAATAAAAATGTTATATTAAAAAAAAGAGATTGTGTGGTTTTAAAGGTAAAGGGACCCCTGACCACTAGGCCCAGTCGTGGCCGACTCTGGGGTTGCGGCGCTCATCTTGCTTTATTGGCCGAGGGAGCCGGCGTACAGCATCCGGGTCCTGTGGCCAGCATGACTAAGCCGCTTCTGGCAAACCAGAGCAGCGCACAGAAACGCCGTTTACCTTCCCGCCGGAGCGGTACCTATTTATCTATTTGCACTTTGACGTGCTTTCGAACTGCTAGGTTGGCAGGAGCTGGGACTGAGCAACGGGAGCTCACCCTGTCGCGGGGATTCGAACCGCCGACCTTCCAATCGGCAAGTCCTAGGCTCTGTGGTTTAACCCGCAGCGCCACCCGCAACTGGTCCAAGGCCAGTGAGCTTCACAGCCAAATGGGGATTTGAACCCTGGCTCTCTTATCAGTCATGGTTAATCACTGTTGATCGACCTACTCCACATAGAGATTGTGTGGCTTGAAAAAGGGCCAAATGGAATGGATTTTGCCACAAGGAACAGCAGGAGATTCCACAAATTCATTACACATTGCACGGGAAATCCTGCATTTTGTTCTTTTCCAATTTGAAACGCCCCCCCCCCCCCACACACACACTGCCATTGGGACATGGGTGGCGCTGTGGGTTAAACCACAGAGCCTAGGACTTGCTGATCAGAAGGTTGGCGGTTCGAATCCCCACAACGGGGTGAGCTCCCGTTGCTCGGTCCCTGCTCCTGCCCACCTAGCAGTTCGAAAGCACGTCAAAGTGCAAGTAGATAAATAGGTACCACTCCAGCAGGAAGGTAAACGGCATTTCCGTGTGCTGCTCTGGTTCACCATAAGCGGCTTAGTCATGCTGGCGTCATGACCCGGAAGCTGTACGCCAGCTCCCTTGGTCAGTAAAGTGAGATGAGTGCTGCAACCCCCGAGTCGGCCATTACTGGACCTAATGGTCAGGGGTCCCTTTACCTTTACACTGCCTTTCTTTCCCTCTTCTACACCCCCTTTCTTTCCCTCTTCTACAGCTGGTCATTCTCCAAAACCCACCCCTAGCTACCTTTTCTCTTTCCTTTCGGAGAAGACCTCTTAATCTGCAGCCTGCCTTGAAATACAGGCATGACCCAGTGCTGGAGTATACTTCTAATTCAATTTTGGGGCACAAGATTATTTGCAGAACACCAAACGCTTTGCGAGTCTAATCTCCTCTGCTAATTTAACTGCTGTCGGCCTAGGGCTCTTCGGGTATTGAATCCCACTGCTCTTCATTTTTTCTGCAGACACAAAAACTGGCGTAAGGCCGGGCAGAGCTGCGACAAAAATCTGGCTGCCAAATCCAGCTCCAGAATTGTCAAAACATTTATCCAAGGAGGAACCTTCAGTCAGCTTTCAGGTGGCGTTGGGCCTGCGGTAGCTAAAGCACATATTGATGCCTACCCTGGCCGATTATTCTAGTTCTGGAAATGCTCTTATTTCCCCTCTGCAATTCCTCTCTAAACCTTAACCTCAAAATCCAGTACTAAACTCGGGAATGTCAAAGTCCTGTGCTGCTCAGCCATGGCAAAGCTCAGAGGAGGGAGAAGCCAGCCAGCCAACCATCCGAAGTCTCAGGGGGGTACTTGCCTGGAGGCAGAGTCCGTATACAAGGTTCAGTCCTGTCCTAAGGTCAGGAATATAATAATTTATAATAATTTATTATTTATACCCCGCTCATCTGGCTGGGCTTCCCCAGCCACTCTGGGCAGCTTCCAACCAAATATTAAAATACAGTAATACATCAAACATTAAAAGCTTCCCTAAACAGGGCTGCCTTCAGATGTCTTCTAAAAGTTTGGTAGTTGTTGTTCTCTTTGACATCTGGTGGGAGGGTGTTCCACAGGGCGGGTGCCACTACCGAGAAGGCCCTCTGCCTGGTTCCCTGTAACTTGGCTTCTTGCAGTGAGTGAACTGCCAGAAGGCCCTCAGCGCTGGACCTCAGTGTGCAGGTAGAACGATGGGGGTGGAGACGCTCCTTCAGATATACTGGACGGGGCCATTTAGGGCTTTAAAGGTCAGCACCAACACTTTGAATTGTGCTTGTAAAAGTACTGGGAGTCAATGTAGGTCTTTCAAGACCGGTGTTATGTGGTCTCGGTGGCTGCTCCCAGTCACCAGTCTAGCTGCCGCATTCTGGATTAGTTGTAGTTTCCGGGTCACCTTCAAGGGTAGCCCCACGTAGAGCGCATTGCAGTAGTCCAAGTGGGAGATAACTAGAGCATACACCACTCTGGCGAGACAGTCCGCGGGTAGATAGGGTCTCAGCATACGTACCAGATGGAGCTGGTAAACAGCTGCCCTGGATACAGAATTGACCTGCGCCTCCAAGGACAGCTGTGAGTCTAGAATGACTCCCAAGCTGCGCACCTGCTCCTTCAGGGGCACAGTTACCCCATTCAGGACCAGGGAGTCCTCCACACCTGCCCGCCTCCTGTCCCCCCAAAACAGTACTTCTGTCTTGTCAGGATTCAACCTTAATCGGTTAGCTGCCATCCATCCTCCAATATCTCAGTTCACGTGGTCAGACGATCCGGGGGGGGGGGGGGTCAAGAAAGCCGAGGGTCCAAGGTCGCAAGAAGCAGCAAGGTCTGGCCAGGAACGACGAATGTTGTTTCCAGCAACTGATTTGAGGCTGGAAACCCTACTTAAGCAAGCTGGAGCCAGCTGGTTTTCCTCAGGAGCAAGAAGGCTGAAAACCGCCAGGTGGCGTCATTCTGCCTTCTACTCCTTCAGGCTGCTGCTCAGCAGGTGAAGTCGACTCCTGGCCCATGTCAGGGACAAGGAGAAAGAGTAAGGCTGTGCACACAGCGTACATTAAGAATTTTGGGAACTATAGTTTACCTGCAGAGCTACTAATTCCCAGCACCCTTAGGAAACTAGAGTTCCCAGGATTCTTGTGGGGGGTGTGTGTGTGTGTTTTAAGTGTGTCGTGTGAATGTAACCAATAAGGGGTTCAAGGAGTGGCGACTTTAGTCCTGATTCACCCGGTGTTTTATTGGCCGGAGGAAAACCTGCTCAAAATTACCACGTTTCCCTCCTCTATAGATCAAATACTTTGATGCAGCAAAGTCAACGCATTTACTAGGGGTGTTAATCCGGATTGGTTGACCTGTGTTAGAACAGAATAGTGGGTCTATGAAGTTGAAAACGTGCCGTTTAGGATTTGATATAGTTACAGGCAGGTAGCCATGTTGGTCTGCCGTAGTCGAAACAAAATTAAAAAAAAATTCCTTCCAGTAGCACCTTAGAGACCAAGTAAGTTTGTTACTGGTATGAGCTTTCATGTGCATGCACACTTCTTCAGATACAGATTCAGGAACTAAGTACCGTATTTTTTGCTCTATAAGACTCACTTTTTACCTCCTAAAAAGTAGGGGGAAATGTGTGTGCGTCTTATGGAGCGAATGCAGGCTGCGCAACTATCCCAGAAGCCAGAACAGCAAGAGGGATTGCTGCTTTCACTGCACAGCGATCCCTCTTGCTGTTCTGGCTTCTGAGATTCAGAATATTTTTTTTCTTGTTTTCCTCCTCCAAAAACTAGGTGTGTCTTGTGGTCTGTTGTATTTACCCTCTCAAAGGAATGGCCAGGCTACCCAGAAAAGGCAATCAGATAAGGCATTATCAGGTATCCTGGCAGACAGGAGAGAAGCAACACACTCAAATTTCTGCTGGGGACCCCCTCTTTCTGTGATGTATGTATGATGTTTTGGGGGGTGGTCGGGAGCAGGGGACCCTGTTGCAACAGTTTAATAAAGATCAGCCTTACTAGCTGCTTTGCTTCTCAATATTCCCTGGTTGGCCTGTGTTATTTTCTCTTACCGATAGAAAACCTACGTAAGGACTCTATATGGGCTCTTGGGAACCCCATAAGGGATAAAGGAGCAGTTTTTTCTTAGAGCACCTAGGAACAAAGAACCCTTCACCCCCATTCTGCCCACACACAACCCACAAATCGGCAGCCCCGAATGGCAAGTTGTGAAAGCGACCACTGCTGGGCCTTTTGCCGGGCAGAGATTAGATTTCCACTAATCCGCTTCTCTCACCCACCCCCCATATGTCGAGAAGGAGCACACGCACCAAATATTCCAAACCAAAAAAAGAGTTTGTTTTATTGAAAGTGTAATGAAATTTTCTTCATATTGCTTGTATGAAATGAGAGACAGCAGCTTGTAGGCAAAAGATGCTTTTTTTTGTTTTTTTGTTTTACAAATGAAAATTTGGGGGAAAGGGGTTAAAAATAAAAGTATTTTAAACTGGTACCTTTCGGCACCGTTAAGCAATATATATATATATATATATATATATATATATATATATATATATATAATCACACACACACTCATACACACTGAGAGAAAGCAAACATAAAGCTGTTGAAACCAAAGAGTTTCAATCAATACATTAGATAATTACAGATTTGTGTCAATAAATACCCAATTTTGTTTTTCAGGTTTTTCTCTCTCTCTTTTTCTTTTTTTTTAAAAAGAAGACAGTTTGAACAGGCAACATTTTATACAAGGTACAGAAGGGGGAAAATACATATCTATTTACAAATCAGTGCACCCCTGGGGTGAGTAGGAGCAGGAAGTTGGCACCAACAAACGAAACAAAGAAATGAATAAATTAGAGGGGGGAGGATCATGAAGGCAGGAGGGTTTTTCCAACACCCTCAATCTCCCAACATTCATTTTTAAATGACGTATGCAAAGGAACGCAGGAATGTTCTAAAAATTGTTGCTTTAGTGCCAAAGAATGAAAACAAAAATAGAAAAAGCAGTACCAAAAAAAAACAACCCCAAATGTGCCAAAGCATTTTTTTTTATTAAAAAAAAGTAGGCTGAGGGTTTTTTATTATTATTATTTTAAAAGACTCCCACAAATTAAATAAAAAACGGTGTATATATACGTATGTATAGTTTAAAAAGTTAAGCAGATGTTTAAAGTTTTCTCACAGTGGGATAACCCCTTTGCACTAGATAGATGCCAGATTATTCTGTAGACATTTTCTCTTTACCACGCAGGTTTGTAAAAAGGGGGGGGGGACCCCTCTTTGCATAGACCAGATGGGGCAAAGTCTTTCCAACCAAAAGGTTCCCATGTGGAAGGAATTCTGGGTGCTTTGTACATCTCTGGGAGGTCAAAGTGCAGGTCTTCCAATCTCAGGAGAGGCAAGAATTCCATCTATTTCCATTAACGAAGCTTAGGCCACTTTTTTAAAAAACAAACAAACCACAAAACCCAAACCACAGCCACTAGGTCCAACCATCAGGTTAACCAACAAAATCCTAAATGTCAACTTTTCATGGCCTAAGGGAATTCTACTGAAAACCATCTTTGACCTGTTCCCGTAAGTGGGATTCTAGTTCACTAGAGAATAATCTTTGAAAGAAAAGGTGCGCAATTTATCTGGATGGTTCTTACTCCTCCTGCTAATAGCGCCATGGGCAGTCAGTACTGAAACTGCAGTCCCTGGCTAAAGATTGTGGGTTAAGACCCCCAAAGATATCCCAAAGCACCCTAAGGCTTGCAAGCACACTCTTTTGCTCCCCACCGCCCCCCCCCCCTTTGCAATTTTTGCTCTTTCCATTCCTCTAAAAAATTGCAACCTTGGCAGCTCCAGAATTGGTTCCTCTATATATTCAGGCAGCATAGTAATAGATCAGATTGGTTCTATCAAAAAAATCTCATGGCCAAATCCTTAAGGACATTAAATAAATTACAAAATAATTTACCACACCATTTTAACCTTTCCTCTCTCTCCTTTAAATAGTTCATTCTATTCCCTCTCTCTTCATAGTTCCCGGCCTCCTTATAATTGCCCCTGGCAGAATGATGGACATCGCGCACAAAAGAACGGAACTGAGATTTCATTTTTCAAATGGTTATGGCGACATACAACCTTGTGATACAGCGCTTGAGTCCTGCGCCACACAGCGCTGCAGTGATGCATGGAGAGTGTCTTTCATGCTCAGCTGCAGCAGCCAATGCGCCGCATGCTCAGAAATTCAAAGGCTCTCCTACACCACAGGTGTGTGACCCAGAGAGAGGCCCTTTCACTTGCACCTTTTGTGGCAACGACACTCCCCATTTCTGCATTCATATCTGCACTGCAAAGCTACTGCACAGGTTTAAAAGCCAACCTCCTAATAGTAACCTCTGTGGTCCACTAAGGAAGAAATGGAGCCCCATAACTCTTGAAGCTTCCCTGGCTCCCATCACGCCCAAGCCAGCAATGATGGGAGTCCTAGTCTGGCAACACCCAGAAGGTCTGGCTTCTGAGATTCAGAAGGTCCACAATCTCTCCGATCCAAGAAGAGGGGCTGGGGAATCTCTCAAGGAGTCTTCCCAACTCTCTCCTAAGATGACTAAAGTTCTGAGAAGTTCCATTTAGAAGCCCAGAATGGTTTGTAGTGTGGATATGGGGCTTATGCAAAAGACAGGGGGTGGGGGGGTTGTCTTTTACGGCCTTGAAAATAGAACAACTCCTCAGTGTTTTAACCAAGAGGGCAAAATGGGGCACCTGAACAAAGAGACCCACTGAGGCAGGCTTGGGCTATTTGCAGGTCCTTGATAAACCACAGTCCTACCCAGGCATGAACACGAAATAAATAAATACAGATATATTATGCAAAAAAAATTATGATTGTACACATAATACATCCGAGGTATGACTAATTTAAATAAGATTCGGCGCTCAGTTCAAGCTTCGAAGGCTACTTGAAAACTGTGGAGGTTTGCAATAAATAGAGGGCATGGAGGGAATTATAATATAATAGTGTGTGTTGTGTCATTTATTCTGCTTCCTTGTAAACCTCTTCCCATTTAAGCAAGAGCAAACTCTTCAGCAAATCCTTTCCCCCCACCCCACCCCACCCACAATAAATATAATTATATATACTTAGACTTCCCAAAGTAGCTTGAGAAAATTGTCTGCAAACATTTGAAGACGTTCACAGAAGGTGCTTTGTGGACGAGCAACGCATTTCTCACGAGGTCTTTCCCCGCCCCCTCCCTTACGTGCCCCCACCCCAAAATACAAAATGCAGGTAAATTGTGTTTAGCAAAAAATTGTCTTCCACCCCCTCCCCACCCCCAACGCCAAGTTTTTTGCACAAACAGCAAGAAAACCGATTGCGGCTGCAGAGTTTGTTTCGCCTTCCTCCAAAGTATCTGAAAAAAGGAACAAAATATGACGTAGCGTTTCCTTCTCTTCCGGGAAGGGGTTGGCAGTTTCTTGAGGGGGGTTTCCCCCTCCTCGGCTTTTCCCAAAAAACAAAAGCATTTAAACCTTCACTGTTTCCATGAGAGAGGACTTAATGGCATCTTCTAGGAGCTGATTGTCTGTAAAAGGCGCAGGGGTTTCTGGGACAGATTCGGACAGGCCAATGAGGGACTCCAGAAAGCACGGGCTCTGATCCCCGGGCTGGGGCAAGCTGGGGAAATTTGGCAACTGGAGCTGCAGCGCCGAAAAGTTGTCCAGGTTCTCGTACTCCTTCAACGAATTGTAAAGGGGTCCAAGGTTGTAGTCCGAGAAGGACTGGAAGAAATCCAGAGAGTCAGAGGAGAGGCTCAGATCCATGTAGCTCCTGGAGCCTTGCTCCATTGAGGCGGCGACGGCGGAGGAGGAGGAAGAAGAGGGGGCACAGGAAGGAACGCCCGCAGCCTGGGTTGGCCTGGGCAAAGTTTCCTCAAGAAAACAGCTCACCCCCTGGTTGGCGTTCTCATCCAAACACCCCGTGATGTTCGACGGATGGCTCAAGGGCTGGCCAGAGCCAAACTTGTCGGTGGCGCACTGGTTCTCCACGTCCACGCTGAAGAAGCCGGTCGGGTGGAAGGAGCTCAGGTTGTCCTGGCAGTTGCTGGCGGCGCTGCTGTCGTCCTCCGTGTCGGAGTCGTTGAAGTGGAGGATGCGGGCCAGGCCGTCGTCGTCCACGTCCGACTGCGACTTCTCGGAGGGGACGGCCTCGTACGGCTCCTCCAGGTCCTCGCTCTGGTTGGACGAGACCGAGGAGTCGGTCATGTCGCTGCTGCAGCTGTTCTCGCCAATGGCCTCCAGGTCCGTGCTGAACTGGAAGGCGGGCGCCAGCGGCACCGTCCTCTCCTCAAACGCCGCCTTGCCCACGGGGCACCCGAAGGGGAGCAGCCGGTCCCGGAAGAGGGGTTCGGGGTCTGGGCTCCTCTCAGGGCTGGGCTGGTTCTTCTCCAGCTCCAACTTCATGATGGTATGGATAAAATGCGTCTGCACCCGGGCTTGGTTGAACTCGATCCGGCCCTCTGTGTTGCCACAGCCGTCCTTGGTGCAGCCGCAGGGAAACGACGTGTGGTCCATCTGGGGAGCAGAGGGGCTAGATGTTAGTCACACGGCCTCTACCTTTAAGCCTGACTTTTTATTTTTTAAAAAAGGACCTGCTCATAACTGGTTCAACTGCTTGCTTTTAGCCTGTCAAGTCTGACAATTGCATTTCTCTTTGTTTTATTCAACAACAAAAATTAAGGAAAGGGCTTTTAATAGTGCTGGGCTGCTATTCTTCTGGCGGTTCCCTCACTGCGAGAAGTGAGGTTACAGGGAACCAGGCAGAGGGCCTTCTCGGTAGTGGCACCTGCCCTGTGGAACACTCTAGATATCAAGGAAATAAAGAACTACATAACTTTTAGAAGACATGTGAAGGCAGCCTGTATCTGATAGTGTTTAATGCATGATGTTTTATTATGTTTTCATATGTACTGGAAGTCGCCCAGAGTGGCTGGGGAAACCCAGCCAGATAGGAAAGGTATAAATATAACAACAGCAACAATTCTACACTTCCCTTTAGCAAAAAATCACAGGTTGGTTCACAAGATAAAAACCATACAAGATAAAAACACAAATAAGTAATTAAAGCAACACCAAAACACTCCCTGTGTTTTAATACAGCTGCCAACACACCTGTGACTTCTACATGTCTGGAGAGGCTCACCTAAGAAGTAACATTTTAAGCAGGTGTCAAAGAGAGAAGACTGAAGGTGCCCCCACCTGGTGTCAGTCACGTTCAAGTCAGTGTAGACAACACTGGGCTGGATGGCCAAATTGGCCTGACAGAGTATAAGGCGGCTTCTTTTGCACCTATGCCCAGCTCGGCACAGAGGAACAAGGTGGAGCTGCAAACTTCTCTGTGTCTACACTTGCCGGGAGGGTAGCAACACGAGACAGTGCCCTTTTTGTGGTGGCTCCCTGTCTATGGAATGCTCTCCCCAGAGAGGCTCGCCTGATGCCATCATTGCACGTCTTTAGGCGCCAGGCAAAAACATCCCTCACTGCCCATGCTTTTTGGCCATTAAATAATCTACGGCCTGTTAAAGCTGAAATGGTGGGGACTGTGTTATTTTATTATGCTGCTTTCATTTTTACGCTCGGTACGATGTGTCCTTAATGTTGTACACTGCCCTGGTAAAGGGTGGTTTATTAATTAAATAAATTGATAGATAAACAAAAACAGTGTGGAAAGGCTGGCCAATATCTGTTTGGTGGGAGAACTGCCGTCTCTCATCTGCCCTCTGAGCAAAAGCAACTGTTCACCCCAGCATCCTCCAAGGCTTTTTCCTCGTCTTGGAGCTTCTGACCTCGACCCTATATACCTGAAGGAGCGTCTCCACCCCTATCATTCAGTCTGGACACTGAGGTCCAGCTCCGAGGGCCTTCTGGCCGTTCCCTCCCTGTGAGAAGTGAGGTTACAGGGAACCAGGCAGAGGGCCTTCTTGGTAGTGGCTACAGCCCTGTACAGCACCCTCCCACCAGATGTCAAGGAAATAAACAACTATCTGACTTTTAGAAGACATCTGAAAGCAGTCCTGTATAGGGAAGTTTTGAATGTTTTGATGTTTTATCGTGTTTTTAATATTCTGTTGGGAGCCGCCCGGAGTGGCTGGGGAAACCCAGCCAGATGGGCAGCGTATAAATAATAAATTACTATTATCATTCCTTCTCAGGCCCAACATACCAGAAGCAGCGGAAGACCAGCTTCTCCCAGGGCAATCTCCGCTTTCCCCACACTGGGTCCCATAAGCCCTCTTCCCCGCAAGAAGCCCGGCCAAGAAGGCCCCTCCTCACACACACCTGACATTTAATGCCCGCCAGGCTGCAGCTACACGTCTCGGGGTCGCAGAACTCCTGGCAGTCGCAGCCGCAGTCTTCCCGGGAGAGGCGGATGCTATGCAGCTCCCGCTTCTCCTCTTTGTCGATCTTCTTGACACCCATGGCTTTGAGCAGAGCTCGCCTCTTCTTGGCCGGGTACGGCTGGAGGAAGAAGCCGTCTTCCAGCTCGGTGGCACTGGCGTCGATGTCATCGTCAGAGATGTCTTCTGTGGTGAGCTGGTTGGCTTCCTCCGACTCCTTCGTACCGTTCATGGTGAGCTGTTTGGAAAAACGCAGAGGGAACTTTTGTAAGAAGCGGAAGCGCCTTTTAAGTGCGTGCGATGGCCACCATCTTGAAATCAGAAAACCCTCCTTGTTGTCCAAATAATCTTTATTAGTTTTCCAGTTACTGTATTTTTTGCTCTAGAAGACTCACTTTTTCCCTCCTAAAAAGTAAGGGGAAATGGGTGTGCGTCTTATGGAGCGAATGCAGGCTGCGCAGCTATCCCAGAAGCCAGAACAGCAAGAGGGATTGCTGCTTTCACTGCGCAGCGATCCCTCTTGCTGTTCTGGCTTCTGAGATTCAGAATATTTTTTTTTCTTGTTTTCCTCCTCCAAAAACTAGGTGATATTAATATTGTAAAGATAAGAGATAAGAACTTGCTGAACTAACTATTGGAATTAGGATGCATGAAGGGAGGGTGCGGGGAAGTCAGAGAATGTGGTTATGAAAGTAAGAATTTGAAATTGTACATGTTTGTCTGTGTCTTTGTGTGTTTGTTATGTTTATATAAAATGTGAAAACTCAATAAATATTTTATAAAAAAAACAAAAAAACTAGGTGCGTCTTGTGGTCTGTTGCGTCTTATAGGGCGAAAAATACGGGTACATACTCCACATACTCATAATGTTTTGCATTTTACATTTATACTTGCTCCTAAGCGCTTACTTCCCTCCTTCCTTCTTCTGGTTTTTTTTATATCACATATAATTTTATCGCATTATTTTTATCCATTTTGTATATTGTTATTCATTTTCCATGTTTGTCCATAGTATATCCATAAACAAATAAATCCTCCTGTTTATACAATTCTTGTTGTCTGTCTGTATTTATTTACAACTACTGTTAGTTGTCTTAATCTCTATACATTTTGCTTCTTATTTTCATTATCCATCACTTTTCTTAATCTTTCTCGTTATGAGGTTTATTTCCAATTCTACTGGTTTTCCTATTTCATCTTATCTTTCCTATATACGACATAAATTTCCCCCGTTCTTTTCGAAATGTTTCCTCGCCCTGTTGTCTAATTTCCCTATTAATTTGGCTATTTCTGCATATTCCAAGAACGACCAGAAATTGTTTTTACAGCTAGAGGCGCCTCTGTGTGTTAAAAACCCAGAGCAGCCTTCTGCACGCCCACCCGGTGTCCCACCACTCACTTTCCACTTCAGGGCTTCCAGCTTCTCCTCTTTCAAGCGCTCCTTGAGCTTCTCCCGCCGGACGGCCTCTTGTTCCTTGGAAAACTCGGCCAGCGTGAACTCCCGGGAGAAGCCGTGCTGGCTGACCATGCCCAAGGTGCAGCCCCCGCGGCTGGGCACGCTGGTGAAGCCCTGGCAGCGCGGGAAGTAGAAGACGGTGACCCGGTCAAACTCCACATTGTTGCGCTTCAACCGTTTGCTTTTCTTCAGGATGGAGGTGGCTGGGAGAGAGAAAGAAGAGGAAGTGAGGTGAGCGCTTGCTGCAGTGGGTCATTTAAAGTGCATAATCAATGGCTGAGAATAGGGTATTATAGGGTATGCTGGAGGAGACTCTTGAGAGTCCCATGGACTGCAAGAAGATCAAACACATCCATTCTGAAGGAAATCAGCCCTGAGTGCTCACTGGAAGGACAGATCCTGAAGCTGAGGCTCCAAGACTTTGGCCACCTCATGAGAAGAGAAGACTCCCTGGAAAAGACCCTGATGCTGGGGAAGATGGAGGGCACAAGGAGAAGGGGACGACAGAGGACGAGATGGTTGGGCAGTGTTCTCGAAGCTACAAACATGAGTGACCAAACTGCAGGAGGCAGTGGAAGACAGGAGTGCCTGGCGTGCTCTGGTCCATGGGGTCACGAAGAGTCAGACATGACTAAACAACTAAACAACAACAACAACAGGGTATTAAAAGAGAATGAATATTTACTGTTTCCATCTCCTATCTGTACCATTGAGGGCTAGAAACCCGGTTTTTCGAAAACCAAGAGGGGGAAACAGTTTACAACACTGAAGTGTCTTTTAACAAAAGGTCACCATGACCGCAATACCTCAAGGACCGCCTCTTTCCATATGAACCTGCCCGGACCCTGAAATCATCTTTTTTTCCCTAAAAAAATAATTCTTTATTCATTAAAAAAAATTGCATGTCTATACAAACATTATGTACTATCTCTTAAAACAGGTAGGAAAAAGAAAATTATATAAAATAGAAAATTTATAAAGAAAGGAAAAAAGGAAAAATAAAGAAGCAACAAAGAAATAATAATAAAAAAGACCAAGTTATTTACATAGTAAAAGTACTCATTGACACAATCATCTTCTGAGGCCCTTCTTTGTGTGTCTCCTCCTTGAGAGGTCCAGAGGATGGCAACTTGAGAACGGGGCCTTCTCTGCAGTGGCTCCCCATCTGTGGAATGCTCTCCCCAGAGAAGTTCGCCTGGCGCCTTCATCATACACCTTTAGGCACCAGGCAAAAGCGTTCCTTTTTAACCAGGCCTTTGGTTGATTTGATTGACATCCTACGCCCTTTTAAAATGTTTTTTTTTTTGGGGAGGGGGTAATCGGTTGTTGTTTTTATTTTGATTTTGTATTTTTTTGGTTTTATATTTTGAATTTATTCTGAGACCTCTGAGCATAAGGCGGTATATAAATTCAATAAATATGAATAATAAATATGAATACAAGACTCCAAAAACAGACAGATTGGAGGCGCGAGAAGGAACCATTTCCCCACAAGCAGAAATCTAGCTGCTCAGGAATATTACATTATCACTGCAATTAGACACAGTGGGGCAAGTGTTGAGGGTTGAAGGTAAAGAGTTTCTGATGGCGATAACAGAAGGGGAGGGGACTGTTTTCCTTACAATAAGGGTTCAAACCTAGGTTTGGCTGCGCCTAGTCCAAAACTCTAACCACTAAACCATACTGCCTCTTATTAAAAATGGAAGTGCTGGGTTTTTTGCTTTCCTTTTTTTTTTTTTTAACTAAATTTTTCAAAGCGGCTTTTTAAAAAAGAGCTAACCAACCACTTTGAAAGACCCATGCATAAAAGTAAAACAGGGGGAAAGGCAGCTCATCTAGAGCAGGCATTCATTATGTTATTTTTTCATCCTCTTGACGCCCTTACTCGGCCTTTTGAGGGTCCGACGCCTTTCATATGCATGCTCTCCATCTTCCTGACAACAACCTTGCAAGATAGATCAGCATTACCATCACCGGGTCTGCAAGTCACACAAAGCAGAGGGCATCTCTGCAGAGAGTCTGGACTGCAATTCCTCTACCCACCTCTAGGGGCAGCAGCCCCCACTGCAACTAGGCAAGGAAGGGCAGAGCTATCAATCACTTTCTCGTTTTCCCATCTCAAGCTCAGTTCTCCACACTTACAGTTTTTCTCAAAACGAACAAGTTCTCATGAAAACCCATCCGTATTTTATCCTCCTAACTTGCACACAGATTTTTGCAAAAGCACAGTGCCTTTTTGTTTTGCTATCCTGTGTGATATATGTAAATTTATGAACGTGTGCATTTTCCTCATTAGCTAAAGTGGTCTTCAAGTTAAGAACAGTTTCAGGTTAAGAACAGACCTCCAGAACGAATTAAGTTCTTAACCTGAGGTACCACTGTATTTTAATTTTTTTCTTTTTCTTTTATTATGTTTTTATTGAAATTTTATTGGTGTTAGGCGCCCAGAGCCTGGCTTTGGCTGGGGAGTGCGGGGTATAAATATTATTATTATTCATTATTATTAATAATTATTATTATTATTTTGGAAGGTGCAAAATCCGGCAGGTTCAGCTTTTAAATGCAAGCTGGACCATTTTTTGCCTCTGACTCAGGCACATGTGGAAATATTACAGTGTGTCCCTCTCCCCCCACCCCACAGTCTGTACTATACGCTGCTGCACATTTGCGCTGGCTCTCGTTTCGGCCGGGAGACTTGCGCCGTCACACCACACACACCCCCCCAGATGCCGTCCTGCCAGCCAGCAGATTCCACAAGACGCAGCCGCGTTCCTGGGCTCGTGACAGTTTTCTCAAGGAAACGTGTTTCCCCCGACAGCAACCAGGGACATGAAATATTCACTGCACGTTACTCCGGCCGTCTAAGCGCACCATCTGCGCGCTGTCAAGCCAAGGGAGTCGGGGGGGGGGGTTTGCAGACTAGATTTCTCTCCCCCCCCCCCACCCTCCCGTCCACTTTACTTAAAAAGGAAGCACAGACACCCAAACAGTTTTGTTGGTGAAGCTTCTTGCGAGAGGGGCGGAGAGAGAGAGAACACAAGATCATCAAAACAGCAGCTTTGAGGACATTTCCTTCGCTGCCCTCTGGGAGGAACTGTAAATCTACAAGCCTAATCTCCAGGGGCTAATTTAAAAGCAGCTGCAAAGCCATTTCTCTTCACAGGCAGGTGATCCCAATGTAAACATGGCTAGCTCAAGTGCCTGGTTTATCTTAAAGCACCTGCACGATGTGTTTCATGTATATATATATATATATATTTGGGGGAGGTTTTTTTTAATGTTTAACCTTACCGGTGCAATCGGGTACTTCTGCCTAATGCAAATTCAAATGAAAAAGAGGCTTTAAAAACAAAAAGCCCACGAAGCATAGCTGTCAAATTTTCCCTTTTCTTGCGAGGAAGCCTATTCGTAATAAGGGAATTTCCCTTAAAAAAAGGGAAACATTGACAGCTATGCCACCAAGACACACAAACATGCAAGTGTGTCGGCAGCGAGGAAAACCCCACAGGAAATGCAGAATTGCAGCCTGCAGAATCTCACAGGGGGTGGCAAGCGAGTCAGAGGTTCTGGCAGAAACAAAGAAAGCGCTGCCACCAGCTGTGTGTCCTGGGTTCAAATCTTACCTCCCCCTTAAACTTGCACTCAGCAAGCCACTGAGCCACACACACACAAACACACCCCTCTTCTGGGTAGGAGCACCACAGGGCAAGTGCTTGAAAGTCAGTGTGGTGTAGTGGTTAGCGTGTCGGCCTAGGAGCTGGGAGACCAGGGTTCGAATCCCCACTCAGCTGCAAAGTTCGCTGCGTGACCTCAAGCCGGTTGCTGTCTCTCAGCCTAACCTACCTCACAGGGTTTTTGTGGGGATTAAATAGGAAGCAGGGAAGCAGTAGTACCTCGGGTTACATACGCTTCAGGTTACAGACTCCGCTAACCCAGAAATATTACCTCGGGTTTAAGAACTTTGCTTCAGGATGAGAACAGAAATCGTGTTTCGGCGGCGCAGCGGTAGCAGGAGACCCCATTAGCTAAAGTGGTGCTTTGGGTTAAGAACAGTTTCAGGTTACGAATTAAGTACTTAACCCGAGGTACCACTGTATTCGGGACGTGGGTGGCGCTGTGGGTTAAAGCCTCAGCGCCTAGGACTTGCCGATCGAAAGGTCGGTGGTTCGAATCCCAGTGACGGGGTGCGCTCCCGTCGTTCGGTCCCAGCGCCTGCCAACCTAGCAGTTCGAAAGCACCCCCGGGTGCAAGTAGATAAATAGGGACCGCTTACTAGTGGGAAGGTAAACGGCGTTTCCGTGTGCGGCTCTGGCTCGCCAGAGCAGCAATGTCACGCTGGCCACGTGACCCGGAAGTGTCTGCGGACAGCGCTGGCCCCCGGCCTATAGAGTGAGATGGGCGCACAACCCTAGAGTCTGTCAAGACTGGCCCGTACAGACAGGGGTACCTTTACCTTTACCTTACCACTGTATTCTGCCTTGAGCTTCCTGGAGAAAAGGCGGGATATATATTTAATAAAGTTAAAAACTAAATGTGGGATCACCCTTTCGGCGAACTGCTAGCATATGCCTCAGTTCTCCCTCTCGCTGCTTTAAATGATTATTATTTTTTTTTTAAAAAATAACCTGTAAAAATTTAATACAAAGTTTGGGAACCGCAAGTTTTACATCGTCTTTGCCATGTCCCATCCTGCCCTCCCACCCCCCAAATGCCACGGCAGGATACGACCCGCACCCCACATTATCCTAGACTCAAAAACCACGTGGGAAGGGGCTGCTAACTCCATTATCCGTCATCTGTAAGACCTCATGCTGGCCATTTTGGGATCTCCGGGGCTGCGAATTCCAGGACAATCGCAAAGGAAGCCCTGCGTCGCCACCAGCTGTGGCCTGGCACCTGCTGTGGCTCCACAAATAGCATGCAAATCCACCCTGCGCTGCCAAATTATGCAGATGGGCTGCAGATTCAACAACTTCACACTCCTGTCCCGGTTTTGAGCTACTCCTTTCCAACACAGGCAACTTGAAGGAATACCCTGCACTGATTTCTCAAGGTGGACTCGCATCCGTCTCCAATCGCAGAGAAAGAGGCTCGCTCGTTTTTTTGTGGGTTTTTTTTTTTTGCTATAAATAAAACACACGCAAAAATGGCTCTCCGTCCGCTATGAATAATGTCGCAATGCTTAGCTTGGAGCAGTTTAGCTTAAGATGGCAATTTACTGAATTCAATTAAATGGAGATACGCAGGGGTCAAACCAATCTAAGTGCATCTGTGAGACACGTCTGTGCTGGCTTAGCCAGATCGATCTGGAATCCATTTACTTAAAAACTGGCACAACTCTTCCTTATATTAAATAATGAGGCTCCCAGGCCTCTCGGGGGAGAGGAATGAAGCTCAACAGCTGCTCAGGAATCTGCAGGCAGAGGATTAAAAATGTAGTATCTATAGTGACCAGTTTCCAGCTCGCCTCCTACCTCCACCAAACGCGCTTTGCTAGGGAGAGAAAGCATGCTGGTCATCATTTAAGGTACTGTAACCTTGAAAAAAAGTCTACTTGCAAAAAAAGTCAAGGTGTCCGTGATCTTCCTGAAGCCGAGATGATGCGCAATGCCTTGCGCGATTTGAACTACGGCTAGTTTTGCAACCCCCAAATGTATTTTTAAAAAATGCAACTTAAAACCAAGATGGTTTTTAAAATGTATGTATGCATGTAGAGACGCGGGTGGCGCTGCAGTCTAAATCACAGAGCCTGGGGCTTGCCGATCACAAGGTCGGCGGTTTGAATCCCTGCGACTGGGTGAGTTTCCGTTGCTCGGTCCCTGCTCCTGCCAACCTAGCAGTTCGAAAGCACGTCAAAGTGCAAGTAGATAAATAGGTGCCGCTCTGGTGGGAAGGCAAACGGCATTTCCGTGCGCTGCTCTGGTTCGCCAGAAGCGGCTTAGTCATGCTGGCCACATGACCCGGAAGATGTACGCCGGCTCCCTCGGCCAATAAAGCGAGATGAGCGCCACAACCCCAGAGTTGTCTGCGACTGGACTTAATGGTCAGGGGTCCCTTTACCTTTTTATGTATGCATGCATTTAAACACTGCAAGCAAGATACTTTCACAAGTCCTGTGAAAAGTTACAAAAAAAACCACACACCCAAAATGTTCAAGAAAATGGCTTTGGGACTCAGTTCAAATGTGGACGATTTTTCTTTTGCTCTAAGCACTTCTTGCCCAACAATGGTGAGCAAGAATGAAGGCCAGAAGAGAGCTCTCCATTGCAGATGCCGGTGATAGCTGTTACAGACAGTGACCAACACAGGCACACTGAAGCTTCTGCACATCTAGTGCCCCATTAAGAGGCAAAAACATATGAGCCAGCCGTTGGAGTGATGCACCAGAGAGCTCGCTTTGATTACTGCAAGCCTATCCAAAGGTTTCTCCCCCTGCCAGCCAGTTGGCTCGTCTCTCTCGGTTCTGCTCAGTAATGTCAAAATATATAAACACATATTACCGAGAGAGAGAAATAAAGTGAAATATTTGTTAATATCAGACTTCAGCATTTGCAGTCATCCCTCGAATGGTTTGCAATGCTTCCCCCCACTTCCCCCCCTCCAAACAAGCCAGGAGGAGAACACAGAAAGTTCATTGTTGCCGCACAAAAGCCAGAACACAAAAAGAAAGCCTCTTTGTTGTTACAAGACTTCCAAGGCATTTGGAGACGGCAGCCGGTTTGCAAGCGTCGCCTAAGTGGACCTCAGAAGCAAAACAGTCCCAGCAGTCTGGTACAAGATTTACCGATTAAAACTATTGCCTTTCACTGGAAGGGCAGCGGAGAGCATCTCTGCAGGATGTTAGGTGCAGTCCGTGGAGAGGCTTAGTGAAAAATGCAAAACTGGAAGCCATTATCAATGGCAGGAGGGGAAGGATGGTGCAAGCCTCCACTGAGGACAGCCAGAAAACGTTAATTTAGCACACTGGATATTTTGCTGAATAAACTGGAATGCCCGTAACTGAATTCCACTTGTATTCAATGAGCTAGTTAATTCTTCGTTTATTTTTTTAAAAAAGTGTGTGCCTAAAGCTAATTTGTCAACATTTAATTGCTCGTTTTAACATTAAAAAAAATAATCACTTAACTTGAATTAACACGCTTTGAGAAGCATGAGAAGCATTTCTCAAAATGCAGGATTCTCACCCACTGCAAACTCAATTTTCCTTCCCTTTGGGTAGGGAACTGCCCAGCAATGTGTTGCTATGAAGAGCGGCAGACAAATACTTCCAAAGCTCTTCCAGGACTTCTCACGATGACTTTCTGCCCCCTCCCCTCCTCCTTCATACCTGCCTGACACCATCACTTCAACCATTTCCGTTTCACGCGTGTAAACAGGCAACTCGTAAGGTAATTCCCACGTCTATCGCATAGAAGGTTTCTGCAAACATATTGCGAACTCCCAAACCAGCAGGAATAGGCAGACTCCAGAAGAGAAGCAAAAAACTTTGGGCCAATGCAAAGTCCACATTAGAGAGAGGCAGTGTGGAGTAGTGGGTAGAGTGCTCAGTCAGAAACACGGAGACCCCACGTTCAAACCCCACTTTAGCCACGAAGCTCAGTGGATGGCTTTGGGCAACTCAGACATTCGCACACTCCATCTTAACCTCAAGAGTCGTGTGTTCGAGTCCCACGTTGGACGAAAGATTCCCGCATTGCCAAGGGGGTTGGACTAGATGACCCTTGTGGTCCCCCCTTTGAGCTCTACGATTCATTCGCATAGCCTAACCTACCTCGCAGCATCGTTGTGCGGCCAAAAACGGGGCAGCAGAACTGCGTTTCGCTGCCGCGACCTCCTTGGAGGAGAAGGCGTAACGTAAGAAGTGAATATACTTACGGGTGAAATCGGAGCTCAAGGCCAAGCTGGGCTTGATGCCTCCTCCTCCTCGTGAGTTTTCCTCATCCGAGTCCCAGCCTGAAGACGCCGACGAGGAGGAAGAGAAAGGCGAGCAGGAAGATGAGGAGAAGTAGGGGGCGTCGTCTTCCAGTTCATTGTATTTTCTTTTTAGCACCCCCGTCATGGTTAGCGAGAGGTTTTCATATAACTGAAGAGAAAGCAGAGGAAGAAAGGGAAAATGACTGAGCAATCTTTTGGGTCACACTGGGGATGAGGCTCTGCAATAAAACCCGGCGTGAAAAGGAGAGACAGACAGAAATCTGCCTTGCTGTTTGCTGCGAGCCACGCAGCCTTTTAAACGGCGCTACAGCTAATCAGAGCAACTTCCTTCAACAGTGGAGGCGCAGGTTGCGAACGTGATCTGTCCGGGATGCACGTTTGCAACTCGCGTCTGCGCATGCGCGGGTTGCGATTTAGCACTTCTGCGCATGTGCAACCGCCGAAACCCGGAAGTAACCCGTTCCGGTACTTCCGGGTTTCGGCGGTCCGCAACCCGAAAAAACACAACCTGAAGTGCCTGTAACCCGAGGTATGACTGTACTGCCTGCCAGACGTGGCTGGACTCCCAACTTTCATCATCATCATCATCATCATCATCATCATCATCCCATGAAGTGATTGCCACCAACCTGGGTGGCTTTGAAAGAGGATTAGACAAACCTAGTTGAGAATTAGGCTCTGTGTGGCTACTGGCCACGATGGCTAGGTCGTCACTCCACTGTCGGGAGGCAGCATGCTTCTCAATACAGCGGTACCTCGGGTTAAGAACTTAGTTCATTCTGGAGGTCCATCCTTAATCTGAAACTGTTCTTAACCTGAGGTACCAATTTAGCTAATGGGGCCTCCCGCTGCTGCTGCCGTGCAATTTCTGTTCTCATCCTGAGGTAAAATTCTTAACCTGAGGTACTATTTCTGGGTTAGCGGAGCCTGTAACCTGAAGCGCCTGTAACCCGAGGTACCACTGTACAGTTTACCTGTGGCTGGAATCTCTCGATTCCTGAAAACCCTGTTAACTCTACCAGCTCAGCTCTCCCCGAATTGTAAGCACCGGCGCTGGCAAAAATCACGACGCGGGGAAAACCGTGAAGCCAGCCAATTCCTCTACCAAGCTCCATCTTTCCTCCAGACATTGCGATATATCGGTATATCGTGATGTTTATCCGGTGACACATCGCAATGTTGAAAACCAGATATGGCCCAGCCCTAGTGAACAGAAGCCATTTCTACCCTTGGGGTGGCGAATCATGTCCACAACATGCTTTAGGGACAGGCTGCTTAATGCAGATTGCTGGACCCCTGTCCCTGTGGAGGTAAGTGCTGCGATTCCTGCAATGCAAGGGGTTGGACTGGATGACCTTTGGGGGTCCCTTGCGACTGCGATTCTATGAAAACAAAGCCGTTCTGCGTGTAAGGCACCGGTGGGAGCCAGGATCCAGAGTCTGTTAAGGTTTGTGTGTGGCCCAAAGGACACGCCTTCTAAGTTAATTTTGATGCCTGGACTATGGTTTCAAAATGGCCACGCGACTAGGGTACGGAGGGGGGGGGCAGACGTTCAATAAAGCAGAAAGAACCCCCCGCCCCTTGTAGCGCATGGAACTAGCCAAACTGGCTCCCGTCTAATTGCTGCCGACAAGCTGAGTGTTCCTGTAGCCGAAGACGAGGCTTGCAAAAGTCGGGAGGAGGGGGGGGGGCGAACAAAGCCAGAGCATGAATCCGAGCACAACATGTTCCTCCGTAAGGGAGCCCGACGCCTCGCCTGCAAGGGGGGGCCTGTGCCTTTAATGCAAGCCCCTCGCTGCATTAGCTCATGCTAATTAAACAAAGCCACTCTGCAGGGAATGCAGCCAGGAGCAGGTCCCTGGTGGGAAAACACAGCCTTCTCGTGCGCTGGAAAAACACAAAACACCCAGGCGCGGCAACAGACCACGGCAGAAAATGCAGGGGGTGGGAACGTTTGCCACGGATCCACTCTGGATTATAAACCCTATTTGCTTCCCATCAGAAGAGTTTTTCCCAACCGGGAGCCCTTCATATGCGCTGGACTACAACTCCCATACAACGGGCGCCGTAGCGCAGAGCATCTGAAGGGCGCCCGGTTGGGGAAAAGCAGCGTTGGAACAACAGGGCGAATGCCCCTGAAAGTCAACCGCCGGCGGTGTTTGGATTGCTGCATTTTCTTCGTTCTTTCCCAACTGTCCAAACAAACAAAAACCCACAACCCCTTTGGAGATTTCTGGCCTGTAGCTCCTTTGGAACAAGTTCCGCCAACCGAGGAGACAGAGTGTTCCTGTGCAAATCGCACCAGCTCAACAGAAACAGGGGAAAGGAAAAGGGGGGACGACCCGCACAAGGAATCAATGCTTATTTGTCACCCAGAGCAAAAGCCCAGCCCCAGTCTCTGGCTCAAAACATCCCCTCCCCAGCTCCCCCTGCAATTTGCAAGCATGTAATCTCCAGCCACCTCCGCAAAGGTGTCTGCTGCAGGCGCAGCCCACAGGTGACATCCGGCCCCCAGAGCGCTCTGACTTGGCCCCTTGCGGCACACACTTTTCTCTAATCTTTCACGGTTCACAAGTTCACAAGGTAAATGAGCAAAGTTTGCAACTGCATTTCCTAGACATGTCACTGGTACTGCTATCTGTTACAGTCAGGAAAGGAAAAGAAATCTGGGCACCTTCTGAAGCCAGGCCTATTCACCCCACACCTATGAAAGCCTTACTTCTGGGCAGTGGAACATGTATCGCTAAGTGCCACCCAATTGTGCTGGCCAATGTTAGAAAGTCAGGTATAGAAAGCTATGTGCTAAACGGCTCCTTAAACCAGGATCACCTCAACAGTCACCAAAATGGAATGCCTAGTTTCATTACAACTTTTTAGTTCTTGAAATTCGTTCCAATTGTGCAAATAAAATATAACAGATAGAATTCTACAGGGTGTATTGCTGGTGTGTGAAAACGGTCAAGACCCAAGAACCCCCAGGCATGCACCTCCAGATGGAGGAGACATTAAGCCCCATCCTGGTGCAAATGGTTGATAAAGGTAAAGGGACCCCTGACCATTAGGTCCAGTTGTGGCCAACTCTGGGGTTGCGGCGTTCATCTCGCTTTAATGGCCAAGAGAGCCAGCGTACAGCTTCCGGGTCATGTGGCCAGCAGGACTAAGCCGCTTCTGGCGAACCAGAGCAGCGCATGGAAACGCCGTTTACCTTCCCGCCAGAGCAGTACCTATTTATCTACTTGCACTAGACGTGCTTTCGAACCGCTAGGTTGACAGGAGCAGGGACCGAGCAACGGGAGCTCACCCAGTCACGGGGATTCGAACCGCCGACCTTCTGATCGGCAAGTCCTACGCTCTGTGGTTTAACCCACAGCGCCACCAAGTGCAAAATGTGCCTGGTGAATTTTGGCCACAAAGGTTTAAACCCTAAACAGGCAGGATATTAAATAGAAATCCTCATTTTATTTCCCCCACTTTATTTCCCAGAGTTTCTTCAACCTTGGCTTTCCTTTGATACTGCTGAACTACAACGCCCATCATCCACAGCCTGATGGTCATGGATGATGGGAGTTGAAGTCCACTAAACTAGCTGAAAGGCAAGACAAGAGGCCAATGTTCACCGGGAAGGTGGGGCAGTCCGTCTCCATGCCGCAGTTTGCCCCCACCCACTTTGAGTTCAAGCTCCACCCACGAATGACGCTTCACAACTTTTGAGCATCCGGTGCACTGAGCAGCATTACGGCTGAGACCTATTTTGCATTTGCTTGGTGGCCATTATCAGCCGGAACGCACGCAACCTCACAGCTCTAACTGAGCACCTTACAAAACACCGAACGCCTCTGGCTAGCCTTGAGCGGAAGTGCTTCCTTCGATGGCTGCAGGAATGCTACTCGACAAGCCTTGGCCGCCTGCTGGTGTGTGCAGAGGATCCCAGGCACATTTTGGGTGAGGATTTCTGGGTGAGCAAGCCCCCGAGCCTTAACAAGACTTCCCCCAGAGTTCCTCCTCTTCCCGTGAGCCCTTCAAAACACCCAAACTCCGCTGAACTTGCTGCTTGTTTACCATGAGCCCAGACTGAGAGCAAAATGAGGCATCACAGCTAGGCTATATTACTCACCCGGTGAATCAAAAGCAGGGCTGCTGAACGCACCGGTTCGTCCACACCAGGCACCAAAATAAAACCACAAGTAGATAACAACAAATTGCAAAAGCAGGAGGGTGAGAAGGTGCTAACATTTTATTTAAATTTATCGGGGTGTGTGGAAATGAAGATCTGGCAGAGCAAGGAGGCGGGTTCGAATCCTTGCTTGCTTGCTTTTCTACTTGCAAGGAATTGCGTGTGTGTGTTGTGTAGGGGAACGATGCCTCCCAAACCCACCTGCAGTCAAGCCCTGCAGAAACATCACAAACCACCAATGTGATACATAGAATCAGAGGACCTTCGAGTTGGAAGGGACTCCAAGGGTCATCTAGTCCAACCCGCTGCAATGCAGGAAAACTCCATGACAGATGGCCACCCAACCTCTGCTTAAAAACCTCCAAGGAAGGGGAGTCCACAACCTCCCGAGGGAGAACTGTTCCACTCAAGCCTTCAAAAGCCCTCAACCAAAGGGCACTGGCCTTGGGTACCCATAGCATTTAAAAGGTTAAATATATTAGCTATCCCTGTTTCACCAAAGGTCACATTGGGTTACCAGACAAAGTTACTTGGGCAGACCAATTGTGCGAATCCTAGATGGGGAAGTAGGCTGTCAATTGCTTTGCCCAGGTTTCTGCATATAAAGGCAGGCTTCAAGAATACGATAGTTTTGCCCTGTTTAGGGAAGCTTTTAATATTTGAGGCATTACTGTATTTTAATATTGTGTTGGAAGCTGCCCAGAGTGGCTGGGGAAACCCAGCTAGATGGGCAGGGTATAAATAATAAATTATTATTATTTATTAATTTATTTAATTAATTATTATTATTATTATTATTATTATTATTAATTTTACCCAAGCCACGATTGCCATCTATGCCCTTTAATTAAGAACTATGATGCTGAACTAAGGCTACTCAGGGACGGGCACTCTGCACATGGTCAGACAGACCATGGGCCCAGGGCCATCTGTACGTGACCCCGGGCTAGCAATATTGCTTTTTTAAAAAAAAGATGGAGAGAAGAGTTTTAAAACACCCCCTCTCCAAAAGGAATGAGTAGGGAAAGGAGCCCCTACAGCAGGGCCAAAAGCGATCTCCACAATTTTATTGCACCGTCGATACAGTAAGCGCAGATCAGGCAATGCTTTATTCGTAATTAATGTGGAAAAGGCTTTTAGGGAGATTTTTCTCCCCTGCTCCCCCCCCCCCCCAAGACATCAATCCCATTGTCTCTCCCCCCCCACCTGCCAGCCCCTGCTTTTATTAGTTTGAACTGGAACGGTGCCCAGGTAAAGTTTCCAGAGGGCAACTTCACACATTACGTGAAAGGAAGTGCCGTTTAGCTGCTCCCTCCCCACCCTTGGTCCCTGGCCCCCTTCCAGATCTTCCTGGGCCACACAACCCCTATTAATCTCAGCCAGCAGGCCCAGTGGGCGGAGTCCAACAAGACTATTCCTAGTCCAGGACTAAAATAGGAGCTCAGCCAGGAGTTCACCAGGTAGTGCGGACTCCCCTCAGCCAGGAGTTCACCAGGTAGCGCTCACAGCAATACACACATGAATTGCTTTGGACATTCAGGAAGAGGCCAGGCACTTCGAAGCATATACCAGGTGCAGAATCCAGGGGAGGGCAAACAACAGAGCATGTATCGGCCCCAGGCACCAGTTGCGTCAGATCTGAACCGGAATAACCAGATCGGAGCAAACCAAATTCCCTCCTGAAAGCTTCGAGGGCTCCTGAATCATTTGGGCACCAAAACATGTGAGGCAACTGATACCCAAAAAGGGCACTGCAGCTAAGCTGCAGCTAACGCCCAAGATCCAGATTTCCACGCAGGCCATGAAGGTAGGTTTAAGAATAAAACCACGTAACAACAACTACTACTACTCTCTCAGGGTCTCTCAGATTCCTGCATTGCAGGGGGTTGGACTAGATGACCCTAGGTGTCCCTTCCAAATCTAGGATTTCCTACTTTCCGTTCTCAGAAAGGAGATCAGAAATGGGTTTTTATACAAGCATCACATCTCTTGGGGAGGTGGCCCGTCGCCACTCTGCGTGATCCACTACTCTGGCCTTCATATCAGCCTCGGCTCGGAGTGGGGGCAGCGATTCTGCCTCCCTCCACCTACAACAGGTGAGAGTATGACCCTATTGGACCCAAAGAAACACCTAGAACAGCTGCTCATACCAAAACAAACTACTGGCCCTTTTTTAGGTACTCTAAAATCGAAATTATTTGGGAGTCTAACAGTGATGCGCAACATTAATCGTTACAGTGGTGCCTCGCAAGACGAAATTAATTCGTTCCGCGAGTTTTGTCGTCTTGCGATTTTTTTCGTCTTGCGAAGCATGGTGTTGGGAAAGTTTTGGAAAAGCTTCAAAAATGACCAAAGCCTTTAAAAACCTCAAAAAAGGCTACCACACCGCGTTCTATGAGTTGCTCCTCGAAGTCAAGTCGCAACTGTATTAACGGTGTTAAGAAAAAGGACACAAACTTGCAAGACGTTTCCGTCTTGCGAAGCAAGCCCATAGGGAAAATCGTCTTGCGAAGCAGCTCAAAAAACAAAAAACCCTTTCGTCTAGCGAGTTTTTTGTCTTGCGAGGCATTCGACTTGCGAGGTACCACTGTATTCAGAGAAGACCCACAAACAGATGTGCCTGTCCATCAATTTCAATGGGCCACCTTGGAGCAGAATGCGGCTTGATATCACCGCACGAGGACCTTCAATCTTAATTCAGAGCAAACTAAAAGTTTCTTCAGTTATTAAAAAATTGGTCTTTTTTAAAAAAAAAACATGTAGAAAAGGGTAGGGCTGGGGCGGAAAAGACTGAGCATGGTATTGTATAGAAACAGATTTTTGCATTTCATTTCCCCTTGCTAAATTGCCAAAACTGACATTTTGTTCTGGGCTCCAGCTCCGCTACTCATCTCTTTGACCAAAAAGAGACACTCCACAACCCTTTTTTTTTCCTCTTCCCGTTAAGAAAAAGTACACCACGGAGCGGATCAAACCCGCAGGAATTCCTCTTTGGCACAGCCAACTTGGCGTTATCCTGGGAATACTTTCTAACAAATATTCAGCCCAGATGTGCATTCCACTCCCATCTGAACATCCAACTTTCAAAAAAGAGGGGTGGAGGTCGTGGAGCACAAAAGGAAAGTTTTTTTGGGGGGGGGGGAGAGGCACTGAGCAGAAACCGCTAGCTCTCCTGGAAATCTCTGAAGCGTGCAGGAAGGAATAGGGGGGGGGGAGATGGGGCTAAAAGGGGAGAGGCAAGCTTTCTAACCTCCTCCGAGGGGTGACAACAAAGTTACTTTGGAGTAAGATAGCTCTAAGGAAGCTTCTGATTCATTTAAGCCACTCAGAAGGCGGACGTACCCTAGTACACAGGATATAAACGTTTCACGGGGGAACCTGAGGCCACAAAAACACAAGAATACCACCTGCCTGAACACACACCTTGCCCCTCGGTTCTCAAGAATATTTCAGCAAAGCCACCTTCTGCAGGATTAGGGAACAGAAAGCTTCCCCAGAGGTGAATTCCAATTCTGTCAGAGAGGGGCAGAATCCTGCAGCTTTGCAGACCAAGCGCATCAGCAGCCGTTCGCCTATGGCGAGTTATGGCCTTCTCCAAGCAACCAGGCTGAGAAAAGCTATAAAGAAACTGGTGCTCAGGTTGCTTCTTGTGGGGTGGGGGATGAGCGTAAACCCACTGCACACTGGATCAGGCCAAAGGTCCAGCTTGACCCTGTGAAATAGGCTAAGAGGCCTTGAGTTTCCTGACTGAGTGGGGATTTGAACCCTGACCTCCCAGGTCCTAGTCTGACACTCTAACCACTACCCCACATTGGCTTCCTATGGGGCAGCTATATAAATTAAATCGGTAAATATGGGGAAAGCAAAATAGAGAAGGGTCTGAACTACCTTTCTTGAAGCTTGAATACGTTTTATTCTGGATCTGTTTTAATGTACAGTGGTACCTCAGGTTAAGTACTTAATTCGTTCCGGAGGTCCGTTCTTAACCTGAAACTGTTCTTAACCTGAAGCACCACTTTAGCTAATGGGGCCTCCCGCTGCCGCCGGAGCACGATTTCTGTTCTCATCCTGCAGCAAAGTTCTTAACCCAAGGTAATATTTATGGGTTAGCGGAGTCTATAACCTGAAGCGTATGTAACCCGAGATACCACTGTATTGTACACCACTTTGAGGTCCCCCCCCTTTTAAAATATAAAGTGCTATAGAAACAACAAATTCCATTGCAAAAAGAAACACAGTATCTAGACTTTCCATTGTGGTGACCACAACCCTGGTTTAAGGTGCCATCTGGCAATTAGCTCATTTATCTGAGTTTCTAACACTGTTCTAAAGAGCGCTTCGTCAACGGAGATTGATTTTAAGCTCACGTAACCCCAAACCTGTTTCAACACGAAAGGGCTCGGCTTCCGCAGCACGCTGGAAAATGGTGCCTCTGAGGCACGTGCAGAGTGCCTTTCCCCTCGCCACAGGGCAACCACAGCCCACCTCCCTCCCCAGAGAACACCTGAGCTCCAGGTTCCTGCTTGCCACCTCTCGAGGTCAGCTCCTGCCAGGCCTGGCAGCCTTGATTTGGTAAAGGTCATTGTTTGCCAAAAGTGAAGCCAAGGACATTTGGCCAGGGGGCTCTGTGTTTACAGAGCCAAAACACTACAGAGCAACCTTTGCAACCAAGCCGCCAAGACTGCAGCAGCCTTCTCCAAAAAGCTGGCTTCACGTCTGCAGAGCTGGTGCCAAGTGTGTGGGTGCTCAGAATGGGCACAGAGAGAGAGAGAAAGAGAGAGATGATTTACAGTGGAGTGCTACTCTGAGAAAACAAGCGATCTCAGAGTCGATGGCACCAAAACAACCGCCCGCGTCTCCCCAGTCTTCTGGGCTGTTAACACCCACCTACATGGGAGTTATTTTCAGAGCCTGGTGCCATAAATAACAGCACTCAGTTTCCTGAAGTGGGGCGGGGGGAGAACCACTTTCAAAAACACACTCGAAGAAAACGTTCAGAGGATTAAGAGAATTCTCTCTCGAGGGCGGACGGCTTGCAATGGTAGAAGCTGATACAGTGGTACCTCTGGTTACATACTTAATTCGTTCTGGAGGTCCGTTCTTAACCTGAAACTGTTCTTAACCTGAAGCACCATTTTAGATAATGGGGCCTCCCACTGCTGCCGCAGCACTGCTTCATCCTGAAGCAAAGTTCTTCACCCAAGGTACTACTTCTGGGTTAGCGGAGTCTGTAACCTGAAGCGTATGTAACCCGAGGTACCACTGTATATAAGCTAGGAACCAAATGGTTCCTTAAAATTAAATCAAGGTTGCAGTTGCCAAAATGGAATTCTTAGTTGCCATCTTTGGGTAGGTAAAGGTAAAGGTCACCTGACAGTTAAATCCAGTCGTGACAGACTCTGGGGTTGCGGCGCTCATCTCGCTTTATTGGCCGAGGGAGCCGACGTACAGCTTCCGGGTCATGTGGCCAGCATGACTAAGCCGCTTCTGGCGAACCAGAGCAGCGCATGGAAACGCCGTTTACCTTCCCACCTTCTTGCTGTGGTACCTATTTATCTACTTGCACTTTTGACGTGCTTTTGAACTGCTAGGTTGGCAGGAGCAGGGACCGAGAAACGGGAGCTCACCCCGTCGCGGGGATTCGAACCGCCAACCTTCAGCAGGTCCTAGGCTCTGTGGTTTAACCCGCAGCGCCACCCGCGTCGGTAGTCAGATGCAAAAATGCTCCTGGCTGATTTCAAACACCAGGCCCTGGCTTGTGAGGTCTGTGTACGAGAGCCAGACCACGCATGCAAAAGGTTCAAACCCTGGATGTGGACACAGGATGGGGCAGCCCTCTGTCTACATACCAGTTCTAGATAGCACTGGGGGAGCTGATACAATAGTCTGGCCTCATATGTTCCCTTTGGGGTCAGATCAGAATTCCACCCGCTCGCTCTGGTCAGCTGGCTCCGGAAATATACTAGGCGTGGGGATTGGCACTGGAGAGCCCTGGGCTAAATCCGGCAGTCCAAGTTGAGGTAGCACCTGAGTCAACCCTACCTGCAAAGCTGTACATCTGGGCTTCTGTGGTGAGTGAAGTTAGGACGCAGGTCCCCCAACTCTCATTTTCCAAAACCAAACTAGGCAGGCACTGGAAAGCTTCCAGCAACCATCTTTGCCAACCTTAAAGGTAAAGTACCCCTGCCCGTACGGGCCAGTCTTGACAGACTCTAGGGTTGTGCGCCCATCTCACTCAAGAGGCCGGGGGCCAGCGCTGTCCGGAGACACTTCCGGGTCACGTGGCCAGCGTGACATCACTGCTCTGGCGAGCCAGAGCCGCACACGGAAACGCCGTTTACCTTCCCGCTAGTAAGCGGTCCCTATTTATCTACTTGCACCTGGGGGTGCTTTCGAACTGCTAGGTTGGCAGGCGCTGGGACCGAACAACGGGAGCGCACTCCGCCGCGGGGATTCGAACCGCCGACCTGACGATCAGCAAGTCCTAGGCACTGAGGTTTTACCCACAGCGCCACCCGCGTCCCCTTTGCCAACCTTAGCCCCCACAAAAAAGGCCACCTTTTTCCAAGTAGAAAGAAACACGTTCCTTTCCTGGTTACCTGGAGGTACTCCCGACTCACCATAGGTGAGCAGGGGAGAGGTCACACTGAAAAAAGCTTCTCTTGTCACATTCACAGACCAATGATTCAGTGTGTGCGTCATGCAAGTTGTTGTTTTTTTTTTTACGTTCTCCGACTGCTTGCACACCTAGAAATGTGATGCTGGTGACCGTGAATGTTAAGATATTCTTTCCAGGCCTGAAATACACACTGGAGCCACACATAAAAAGTAGAGAGACGGAATAATTCTGGTGCTTTCCTTTAAAAATATTCCAAGCTACTTCATACAATACTTTGCATATATGTGTGTGTGCTGGGAAAAGTGGAAGGGGGGGGGGGAATTTCCACAGCAGTAAAGTTACTTTTTTTCCTACCTTCACCCTGCGATTTCCCATGTAGATACCACATTGGGAAACCACCAGAAACGACCGCACAGAAGAGGCTAGATTCAAGAAGTCCCCTTTGCGCACAGAAAGGGACTCGGCAACCTTATTTCAAGGAACAGTAAATTGGGATTCCCGCTCCTTCAAGCGGTTCCCCTTTTTTTTTTTTTTGGTTAACTTAAGCCGACTATAAGGTTTCATAATCTCTCTCTGCTGCTAAAAATAGAGTCGGGACAGCAAAGGCTAGAAAGCACACGTACGTTTCACATCCCAGAATAAAAAAGCATGAATCAGTTTCAAGCAGAGACGGGTGAGACAACCAAACCCCCCCCCCGCCAGAAAATGCAGGCAGCGTTTTGTCCGGGGAGACTGACCGAGTGCTGAGGAAGCCACGATGGGAACACGCACCACGAGAGAAAACAGCTCATGGGCGTAATTCAGCCGCATGCCCCAGTCACACAGGGCGCAATCCTCGCAGAGACTCCCTGGCACAAACCCTGCGGAGACGAATGGGAGTCACACGGCCAGGCCAGGGGCGCGTCAATCATCTGAGCATCGTTAGAACAAATAAAGATGGCAAGTGCCCAGTTAGGGCTAGGCAAGGGAGACAGAGTGCTGCTGCGGTCCAGGTGCTAGATTTCACAGAATCATCGAATTGGAAGGGACCTCAAAGGTCATCCAGTCCAACCCCGTGCAATGCAGGAATCTCAGCCAAAGCATCCATGACAGATGGCCACCCAACCTCTGCTTAAAAACCCCCGAGGAAGAAAAGTCCACCACATTCCGAGGGAGTCCGTTCCATCATTGAACAGCTCTCACTGTTTAGGCGCAGGAGAAGCAGTGTGGTGTAGTGGTTAGATTGCCAGAGTAGGAACTGAGAGAGCAGGGTCCGTATTCCCACTCAGCCATGAAAGTCACTGGGTCGCCGTGAGCCAGTCACTCGCTCTTAGCTTAGCCTACCCCAAGGGATTATTGTCAGGTTAGACTGGGGAGTGGGAAGAGTTGTAGGCCACTTTGAGCTCCCTGGAGAAAAAGTGGGGTATAAATTTAACAAATAATAGTTAAGTCCTCACCAGTTACACACTTAGCTCATCCACCTTACTCTCAGGGCTCTTGAGGAAGTAACCTGGAGTAACCCTTAGACCAGGGGTCAGCAACCTTTTTCAGCCATGGGCCGGTCCACCGTCCCTTAGACCAGTGTTCCCCAACCTTGGGCCTCCAGCTGTTTTTGGACTACAATTCCCATCATCCTTGACCACTGGTCTTGCTAGCGAGGGATGATGGGAGTTGTAGTCCAAAAACAGCTGGAGGCCCAAGGTTGGGGAACACTGCCTTAGACCATGTGGTGGGCCGGACTATATTTTTTTTTGGGGGGGGATGGACGAATTCCTATGCCCCACAAATAACCCAGAGATGCATTTTAAATAAAAACACACATTGTACCAATGTAAAAACACCAGGCAGGCCCCACAAATAACTCAGAAATGCATTTATTTTTTTTAAAAGGACACATTCTACTCATATAAAAACCACGCTGATTCCCAGACAGTCCGCGGGCTTGATTGAGAAGGCGATTGGGCCGCATCAGCCTTAGGTTGCCTACCCCTGCCTTAGACATACACCCATCATTATCTCATTGCAGGAAAGGTGGTATATAAATATTACGCTGTATGGGTGCACAAATTTGCTATGTCGTTTTTTAAAAGGCGGGAATTGCTTATCTAGTTTTGCAAACAAACAAACAAACAAACAAAAGGTAGGAGCAACAAACTGGACTTCCGGTTGCCTGTGGCGAGGATGGAAAACTTCCAGGTGACCAGTAAGCAAGATTTGCAACTTAGCAAAGGAACGTACTGCTTCTTGCTCTTGGAACCCCTGCACCTTGCTTGCAGGCTGTGCCAATGCAAAAATCAGGAGGGAGGGCCCCTGAAACGTTCGTACAACCATAGAACAAGCTTAAGATGCCATAAATGCCATTTTAAAACTTGCTCTCTGCATCGGGAACACTCAGCACATCTTTCTACAAGACCTCAAAGCTTTCTCTGCAACCAGCCGCAGCCGCTAGGCTAAATCTCCCTCTTTCCAAATCCGGCAAAAAACCAAACCTGAGAACGCACTTCAGGGCCCTATAGACCTATGCAAGGAAGCTTGGGGTTTTGGTTTATCAGAATTCAAGTTCTTGGGAACCCCAGCTCTCATCGAAACAGGAAATGAAGTTTCTAGCAATACCTGGTGAAATCTCAGAAAGGAAAGGGTTTTTATTCAGGAATTTTCTGGCCGGCAGGGTTCACTCTCTTAACACTCCACCCCTCCCTCTTGAATCACTGGAGCAGAATGCATTATGCAAAGAGTGTCAATGCTAATTTGCTTTCATTTCCATAATTCATTCAGGTCACAGGATCCAGCTTTTCTTGCTGCAGGACTTAAGAGGCATCCAGCTTAACAGCAGAACCGCCGCGTGCAACAGGTACTCATGGCTCCAGCAATGGAGACACCTCCGTTTTCCCTGCAGGGGGGACGGGACCATAAGTTCCCAAATGAAGCCCTTCAGGCGACACAGAGCTAGATGTTTTGAAAACCTAGTGAGTGCCTGCTTGTGTGTTCGCCTTGCACACAAAGCCCCCAGGCTACAGTTTGATCTGCCCGCATTTTAGCAGGAATCACTCTTTCCATTTCCTGAGCCAGTCCGCGGGCACCCCAGGGTGCTCACACCTAGAACAGCCCCTGGTTCTAACCTGACAGGCTCCCTCCACCCCTCTCCTCAGTTTCCCCAGTGCCTACTCATCTCTCCACCTGCACTGGATTTATGAAGCAAGGTGCGTGGCTGCAGCAACTCCCGGGAGCCACTACAGTCACCCAGAGGCTTCTGTTTACACAGAGAAAGGTGGTTTGCAGGCTCCTGCCCGATTCAACCCTCAACATTATTGGTAAAGGCGAACGGCCGTGTTAGAAGATGCCGGCAGCAGAAGCAAGTGCCTTGGTTGTTAATTCTTTTAAATCAAATTCAAGCGGAAGACAAAAGACACAAACTGCCCTCAGTGTCTAGGCAAATCCTCTATTTGATTACACCTGATGAATAATGCAAAGCCGGTTACCTTGTTTGTCCTCTGGTGGGTACACTCTGTTTTACCTCTGACGCGTCGGTCTCCTGCTCTTAATAATGCAGGAAGGACTGGGGGGGGGGGGTCTAACCGTCTACTTGCTGCATGCCACAATGAAGTCCCTGAATCTGAATGAGATTCGCTACTTTCCTTCCAGAAAAAGAGAACTGAAAAGCAATCGGGGAGGTGGAATATGAGGAAGATAATCTGCATCGGAAGATACATGAAAGCATGCAAGAATGAAAGATACATGCAAGCAATCCCTGCAGATTTGCAGGAAAAGGCAATGGACATTTCTACTGGGTCTGAATTTCTTTTCTGGTGAGCTACACTTTTATGCACGAAGTAGAACAGGAAAGCTACAACGGGGGCGTGCTGAAGAAATTGAGTCATGAACCCGGGAAGCAGTGTTAAACATCAGCCAGGCACCAGCCAGGGTCCAATTGTGACCACATGATGATCTCTGGGTGTCAGGTGACTTGGAGAAGGATCTGAAAGGTTTTCCTTGAAGCTTGAATATGTTTTGTTCTGGACTGTTTTATTTGGTGTCCAATGTGTTGTAAACCGCTTTGAGATTTGTTCTTTAAAATAGAAAGCGGTATAGCAGTGAAACAACATCAAACTCACTTGAGGGGGTATGTCACTTACTACTGGCCCAACTCACAGGGTTGTTGTGTTGGCGAGATAACGCAAATGAGGTGCTCTGAATACTTCAATGCCAATGTTAGCCCATTTGGGCCTGGTAGGGCAGCATGCACAGAGACCCACAGGAGGTGGAGCCAAAGCCAAAGCCAGGCAAATCCATCCCCTGATTGGTTGTAAGTAAGAAAGTCAGCTGGGGGCCACCTGGCTTGCAAGTATTACAGGTGAAAAGGATCTGGGGGTCTTGGTGGACCACAAGCTTAACATGAGACAACAGTGTGATGCGGCAGCAAAAACACTAATGCTCTTCGGGGCTGCATCAACAGAAGTATAGCGTCCAGATCAAGGGAAGTAATAGTTCTGCTCTGTTCTGCCTTGGACAGACCGCACCTGGAATACTGTGTCCAGTTCTGGGCACCACAATTTATGAAGGGTGTTGACAAGATGGAATGTGTGCAGAGGAGGGCAAGCAAGATGATCAAGGGTCTGGAAACCAAGCCTGATGAGGAACGGTTGAGGAAGCTGGGCATCTTTAGCCTGGAGGAGAGGCGACTGAGAGGAGAATAAATGGCCATCTTCAAATATCTCAAGGGCTGTCACATGGAAGATGGAGAAAGCTTGTTTTCTCCTGCTCTGGAGGGTAGGACTCAAACCAATGGCTTCAAGTTACAAGAAAGGAGATTCCAACTAAACATCAGGAAGAATTTTGTGACAGTAAGAACAGGGGGTTGGTCTAGATGACCCTCAAGGTCCCTTCCAACTCTTAAGATTTGATGATTCCAAGCTGATTGCTGGGTTGAGATCTGGAACAGCAACATTCCAATCGTGCTCTAAACCACCACACCAACAACCACGTCAAGAAAAATAGCGAGTCCCCTGAGATTGCGGGGAAGGGGGGCAACTTGGATCGGAGACAGACTTGGGTTCAAGAGTCCACTCCTCCGCTGTGGGCAGTCTACAAGACTTTTACCATCCAATCTCAGCCTCTATTCTACTCCCTGTAAAATGGGAACAGCCCTTGCAGGGAAGAGGGGAGGGGCAGGCGCTTGTGAACGGCTTTGCAAATTGACTCAAGCTGCACGACCACAGACGATTCGTTCCCTAATAGACATAATCAATATCTCCCCCCCACTCTGTAGGCACCATTAGGGAACCATCAGCCCAAACGGACAATGCCTTCGTCCCGACACAGACATCTGTTTTCTGCAGCAACAGATGCCAAAAGGGTGTCCGTTCGTAACTCGAGAGGGAACCGCGTTAACCGTTCTTCCCTCCAGCGTATTATATTCCTCGATGGGGAGGGCGATGAGGGCACTTGGAAAGAAAAAGCTTGCTTTAAAATAATAATAATAATAATAATAATAATAATAATAATAATAATAATATCCCCCTTTACAATTGCAAATTAATGCTGCCACACTAAAGCAATGACTGGGACTGAAAACAAGCAAAAGAGGCAGAGCTGATGGAGACCCAAGTCATTGCGCAGGCTGCTCATGTTGCTTCAGTATACAAAGACAGTGTGGTGTATCAGTTAGAGCAGTGGTTCTCAAAGGGTGTGGTGAGCAAGAGAATCAAGTGATATCCAGGAAAATCCTAGTTTGTTTTCCAATGCCTTATCAATAAAAATATCTGGTGTGGTGCAAGCAAATTGTTAATCTGAATCTGCGACCCAGAGGGGGGAAAGTTTGGGAACCACCGAGTTAGAGTGTTGGAGACCACCAGGTGGGGTATACATGCAAAAATAAGAAGACTGAGAAAGAGAAAGAGGAACCTATAGACTCTCCAAATGTTGTTCATGGCACTGTGGTCTAAACCACTGAGCCTCTTGGGCTTGCTGATTGGAAAGTCAGCAGTTTGAATCCATGCAAACAGGGTGAGCTCCCGCTGCTCTGTCCCAGCTCCTGCCAACCTAGTAGTTCGAAAGCACACCAGTGCAAGTAGATAAATAGGTACTGCTTTGGCGGGAAGGTAAATGGCGTTTCCATGCGCTCTGGCTTCCATCACGGTGTCCCGTTGCGCCAGAAGCGGTTTAGTCATGCTGGCCACATGACCCAGAAAGCTGTCTGCAGACAAACGCCGGCTCCCTCAGCCTGAAAGCAAGATGAGCGCTGCAACCCCATAGTCGCCTTTGACTGGACTTAACCGTCCAGGTGTCCTTTAGGGATTTTGAGAATTACAGTGCAGAAAAACTGGCAGTGGGGCAGAAGCAGGGGCTTCCACAGGTAACCCCCCCCCCCCGGTAAGGGAAACAATGAAATGTCATCCATATCAACTTTTGGCCTCCAGGACTGTCAGAACAGCTTTTTTTATTATTATTAAAGGCTTTAAGAAGGCAAGTAAAAACATGAGCCTGCATCCTTCTCTGGTCTCAAGTCTCTCTCTCCCACCCACAGGAGTTTCGCCAAGAAAACTGCTCCTGATCAGTCCTGCCTTTGCACCAGTAGGTGTTGCTGTGGCTGCAAGAGTGCAAGCAAAAGCAGCTTCCCTGTGGCTCCTTCATCAAACAGCAACCGGAACAGAAACTGCTATTGCTTTCTTGGTCTAGGAGAGCGAGAAATGCAGAAAGAAGGAAAGGCAGCCTTCTTTGTCTGGTCCTGCTCCCATCTAAGGATGCAAACTTCTAGGCTGAACAGAGACCTGACAGGCAGGAAGAGTCACGTGTCCTCAAGAGATGCAGGAAAGCTGTACGGGGGTCATAAATGAGTCACTCAGCACATCACAAAAGGCTGTACTGTAGTAGAAAAGGAGTGCATACCTCAGGACAGCTGGGCAGCCCAGCCCAATGCATATCATTACATTATTATTCCAAGTGCAATGGACTTGGGCCCTTGCAAGTACGCAGCCTCAAACTCAAAACTCTGCAAGCGACCACAAAAGGAGAAGAGCGGAGGAAAACAGCCCCCGTCGCAGCAGCACCAATGGCAAAACTAAGATCATGCATTTGCAGCTATATTTTAACTTCTGCATGATCTGCTTAGAAGTTGAAAAGCAACCATGCGCAGCTCAAGTGTGAGTTTTCCCCTTGCTGCAACAACAAATATGAAGTTAATTACCCTTTTGTCACAAATGCATAAGAAACAACTCTGGCCAGGGGATATGAACCCGATGCACGTAATTCTACTGTCTACTGAACCGTACTAATATGCTGCAAAAGAAATGTTAATTTCCACACAATTGCAGAATTGGAAGGGACCCCAGGGGTCATCTAGTCCAACCCCCCGCCATGCAGGAATATGGTTTGCCACTCACACCAAAAAGAGTCTGCCTGCCGCATCGCTGATTGATGCCCTGTTCTGACCTTGCCTCTGATATGGGTGGGGAGAAATGCTACTGTGGCTCTGCACTGTGTGCATTCACACCCTTCAATCACTCCCAACATAGAGGCGTAGTAGAACTGGCCACAAGTCCCCAGAAGGAGGTTGCCTGCTGTGTCTCGGGATGAGTGCCTGTTCTGAGCTTGCCCTGGAGCCAAGAGACATTCCCTGGAGCAGCTTGTGCAGAACAGCAAGGGGGGGTGGGGGTCACACGGGAACCAGATTCAGCTTCCGAGTGTGTTCATGAGCACAGAGCGTCCAGTTTTACTTTGAGGGAGGTGGGGGAGTGCATGCCTCCATCGCGAGACATTTGGACAACACTGCTATGACACGGCTTTGAATTCCAACGACGTTATTCAGTGATGCAAACCAGACAGGCTGCCGTTGATGCAATGCCATTGACAAGCAACTGTGATGTTTCAAAGAAAACCCCAAGAACCTATATTTAAGCTGCCTTGTGTGTGACTCACATCTCTGGCATCAAACTCCTGCTAAAGCACAGTATTTCCCCAGCGTAACTATGACACATGAGGAGGAGGAGGAGGAAGGACTGATGACAACAAACCTGGGTGGGGTGGGGGGAACTGTAAGAGAGAAAATCCTGAGAACATGGAAAACAAAAATTCCAAAACTAGTTACGTTTTCCAAAAGCGGGGGTTCTTTCCACAATGGTGGAGTCTCTCTCTCTGGTTCCAGGAAGGCCGAGACCAAGAAACAACACATTTTATAATACAGTATCTGGCATTCTTGTTTTGGGTTGTTGCTGCTGAAGACAATCTGCCTCACATTCTTTGCTAAGATCGCCCCAGGGAGAGATCTTGCCAGTCCCTTAAGAGATAGCCCAGCGAGGAGCCAAATATCATTATCTCCCAGGGCTGGAGAATTTGGGCAACTCAATTAACTTCTTTTGAACTGTTTTACAGCCCATCACTCCAGGACCTTAAAGGGGGGGGGGAGGTAGGAAGAAAGCGCGGGGTTGGCTCCCTGAACAGATGCTCGCAAGAATCCAGGTTATCATAAACACACGGTGGCCAGATCAACGTGAGCGGCGGGAATCGAAACCGCAGGCGCCTCGGCAGAGATCAGGTGCAAGGAGGGAAACGAGAAAGCGAGGAGTAAGATCGTGGCGGGGGTGGGGGTGGGAATCAGGATACGATCCAGGCTGCCGCTAGACAATAAGGGAAAGGAAGGAGAGGCGCTCCCCAGATCCCCAGCCGGGGGAAGTCAGCGCCTCGACGGCGAGGAACCTCGACGTGAGCACGGCAGGAGTCCGGAATCTTCTCAATGTTCCCACTCCTAAGGAGGCTAAATGCCTCCGGAAGAGCCCACTTAACACGATCAGAAGTGTGACAGCCAGAAACGAGTTGCAGATGGGTGGTCTGCCATAGTCAAAACAACGAGTTGCAGCCGTGTTGGTCTGCCATAGTCAAAACAAAAAAAATTCCTTCCAGTAGCACCTTAAAGACCAACTAAGTTGGTCTTTAACTTAGAAACGAGCCACTTTCCCGTCCCCCAGACCCAGCTCCGCGCCTCGGCGCACCATTTCGACACTGCGCGCCCTCTTCCGACCGTCGGAACTCCTCCAGCTGCCTCTTTCGTCCGCTCTACAGCGCCCCCTAGAGGGTGGGCAATCGCCTCCCCCACGACCCTCGCTCCTCCGCCCGCTCCGCTTTTCCAACCCCGACTTAACTCCGTTTCACTTCGAATCAACCTCATTTTCTACCCGGGCCTTGAACTGCTCCCATACATCACAGTCAGAGGTCCCGAGCGAGCCCCAACGGAGAGTCCCGGCCGTCGCGTTATGAATCTGCCCCTCTCTTACCCCCGTCTCCAGGGCGCCCCCTGTCGGACTCTGTGAACCGAAGCCCTCCGCGCCCGCAATCCAACCTGGACCAGCCCCAACTCCCGCCTCTCTAGCGCCCCCTCTCCCTTTATCCAACAACTGCAGCCGCCGGGGTGGGGGCAGTCGCCGGTCTCGCTATGGCCCCCCGTACCCTAAGTTAGTACCCCGCGGGAACACGCCCCCCCAACCCTTCTACAGCGCGCCGCGTCCCCCGCACCCCACCGCCGGCGCTCTAACCCCCGAGAGCGCAGCGCAGCGCGGGCCCCGACGGCGGCGAGCCGAGCGGACGCAGACACTCACCGGCGCCGCTGGGGGCTCCTCGGACGGCGGCGGGGAAGGCAGGCAAGCCGGCTTGGGAGGAAGGAGGCTCGGCTGGAGAAAGAGGAGGAGCAGGAGGCGAGACGGCGCCGCTCAGGCTTGCATCGCCGTCGAGACTGGCTGCTGCTGCTGCTGCGTCCGAGGCTGCGGAGAGACTGGCTGGCTGGCTGCGCCTGGCTCTGGACTGCTCTGCCGCCGCCGCCGCCGTCGCTCCTCCTCCTTCCCGGCTCAGCTGCTGCGCTGCCCTTTTTCGTCAGTGGAAAACTCCTGCGCTCTGACGCAGGCGGTGACAAGGGAGCCTCAGCCAGAGACAGCGAGCCGGAGCCCGGCCCGCTCCCAGCCCACACGCCGCTTCCTCCCGGCCCGCCCGCCCGTCTGCCCGCCCTCCTTCCTTCCCCGTCTAACCCAGCGCCAGGGAGGAGGAGGAGGAGGAGGAGACGAGCTGCCCAGTCGCCTCCCTCCCCTTTTTTCCCCGGGAAAAAAGCGCCCGGATTGGTGGAGCGGCGCCTGCTTCTGCTGCTCGCTGCTGCTGCTGCTGTGTGCGGATTCACACGTGAACTGGGGAAAGGCGCCGGCTGCGTGTGCGTGTGGCTGCACGTGCGCGCCTCGGCCGGAGTTGCTGAGTGGCTGCGAAGCTGGGCGCGGGTTGGGTGTGCTCAGCTCTCGCGGGGTTTACTTTCGAGTAAAACGCCGCGTTTGCACGGGATCGCAGAAGGGGAATTGGAGGGGGCGGGGAGAGTTATAAGTAGATGTACCTACAAAATCCCCACCACCTCTCCATTTTTGCTGAGTTGCATCGAGTTTACTCGGAAGTAAGTTTTACTGGTTTCAGCCCAAGCCAGCTTCCAAATGGAGAGCCTATCAGAGAGTTAACGAGCATTTTGGGCAGATGGTAATTCTTGTTCATGAGCCCATATACGGGTTTTACTTGAGAGCAAGTGTCGTATAACTCGGTGGGACTTGCTTCTGTGTAAACAGGCATAGGGTAGTGCTTGGGTGTTTTTTGGTGGTTATGCTTATATAATTTTTATTCATTTTTTTAAAAAAAGATTAAAAACACAAATTAGTTGTTTTTAACAAAATCATTGGGTTTGTTTTTTACAGTTTGCTGAACTGAGCCAACCTGGTGCCCTCCAGGTATTTTTGAACTATGACTCCCATCAGCCCCTGCCGGCACTGTCCTGGGAGTTGTAGTTGATATCTACGCCTTCTGTGATGGGGCTTTTCCTACCAAGCACACATAAGCCTAAGAGATGCCAGTGATAGGCCTTGCCGTATGCCCATTTACTAGGAACAGAAGCCCAAACATTGGGGCTTCTTCCTAGGAAAATATCCAGAGCATTGACCCCCTCTTGCGAGGGACCAGTTAACTAGAAAGCTGGGGTTTTTTGGTGGCTGACTTTACCTGCCTTTTGCCCAGGCTGAGCCAGGCTATGTCGGTAGCTCTGTTGGTCGATCAGGAGTCTCATAATCTCAAGGTCGTGGGTTCAAGCCTCACGTTGGGCAAAAGATTTCTGCATTGGAGGGGTTGGACTAAATGACCCTAGTGGCCCCTTCTATGATTCCATATAGCAGGAAATAAAGATCACCGCGGGTGGTGCTGTGGGTTAAACCATAGAGCCTAGGACTTGCCGATCAGAAGGTTGGCGGTTCGAATCCTCGCGGCGGGGTGAGCTCCCGTTGCTCGGTCCCTGCTCCTGCCAACCTAGCAGTTTGAAAGCACGTCAAAGTGCAAGTAGATAAATCGGTACCACTCCGGCAGGAAGGTGAATGGCGTTTCCGTGCACTGCTCTGGTTCGCCAGAAGCGGCTTAGTCATGCTGGCCACATGTACGCCGGCTCCCTTGGCCAATAAAGCGAGATGAGCGCCGCAACCCCAGATCGAAAGGTCGGCGGTTCGAATCCCCGCGGCGGGGTGCGCTCCCGTTGCTCGGTCCCAGTGCCTGCCAACCTAGCAGTTCGAAAGCACCCCCGGGTGCAAGTAGATAAATAGGGACCGCTTTCTAGCGGGAAGGTAAACGGCGTTTCCGTGTGCAGCTCTGGCTCGCCAGATGCAGCTTTGTCACGCTGGCCACGTGACCCGGAAGTGTCTCCGGACAGCGCTGGCCCCCGGACTCTTGAGTGAGATGGGCGCGCACAACCCCAGAGTCTGGCAAGACTGGCCCGTACGGGCAGGGGTACCTTTACCTTTACCTTTATATATATCTGTATTTCAGTTTACCCTGCATAATTTCATCTCTAGGGATACAGGCAGAGGCCTGCTCTTGCACCCATTTACACACATAGCACATGGAAGACCTGGCCAATTCAGCCTTTCAAGATTATACCAGCATACATTTTCAGGTTTAGCTGCATGGACATAAACCTTTTTCTTTCAATGTGAATCCCTGGATTCTGAATCTGGCCCCAGTACCAAGAAGAACAGAACTGGATGTGTTGTTGGAGATGCCTGCGTCAACAGCAGCCTCAGGCCCTGCGGATTGGATCAGGCCAGGCCGCCTTAGCACAGCTTAAAAATTAACAAACCAGAAATCTCTCTCTCCCAGTGCTGACTCTCGTGATTCAAACCACACACACCAGTTCCTATAAACTGAGGAGAGGAAAATGTACAGGCTCCTTCCTGTATGGTGCCGATATGTTTTCCCCTTCCGTGGCTAATTGCAGCTCTGGGGGGCAATTTGCATCGAGGAACCTGTGCTAGGAGGGAAGGTTAATCATGCTTGCGCAGCACAAACATGCAGTGTTCAAACACAGAACTAGGAATTACAGTTTTCTTTTTATCGAGTACTCTGCTCAGCACATTGGCAGAGAACCCCACCACCAAAGGAGTTAAAGGTAAAGGGACCCCTGACCATTAAGTCCAGTCGTGGCCGACTCTGGGGTTGCGACGCTCATCTCGCTTTATTGGCCGAGGGAGCCGGCGTACAGCTTCCGGGTCATGTGGCCAGCATGACTAAGCCGCTTCTGGCGAACCAGAGCAGCACACGGAAACGCAATTTACCTTCCCGCCGGAGTGGTACCTATTTATCTACTTGCACTTGACGTGCTTTCGAACTGCTAGGTTGGCAGGAGCAGGGACCGAGCAAGGGGAGCTCACCCCGTGGCGGGGATTCGAACCGCCAACCTTCTGATTGGCAAGCCCTAGGCTCTGTGGTTTAACCCACAGTGCCACCCTTACCAAAGGAGTTACTCTGCTTGAAATGGAGCGCAAAACTTCACAGGGCCCTTCCCCAGTCTGCCACCTTCCAGATGTTGTGGATGGCAACTCCCATGTAATCCTAAACATCTGGATAGCGCCAGATGGATGCTTTGTAGGGTTAGAGTGCGCCCCTTTATCCAAAGGCCACCGTGGTTAACTTGCCAACTGTCCCACCTCACTACGATCCTCTCTGTGCTTAGGCTTGCAAACATTACGGGCTTAAAACATCGTGAGGTTGTTGTTGTTTTTGCTGTGTTTTGCAAGTTGCCATACACGTTTTTAAAAATGTACATTTTACTGCTTAAATCAATGAAAACAGGACATCAACGATGTTGTATACATCAGCACTGTCGGATGTGTATCGAAGTCCCCTGCCGTTTGTCCACAACAGTGTGTTAGGACTTCCCGATCAGAAGGTTGGTGGTTCGAATCCCCACGACGGGGTGAGCTCCCATTGCTCAGTCCCTGCTCTTGCCAACCTAGCAGTTCGAAAGCACGTCAAAGTGCAAGTAGATAAATAGGTACCGCTCTGGCGGGAAGGTAAACAGCATTTCCGTGTGCTGCTCTGGTTCGCCAGAAGCAGCTTAGTCATGCTGGCAACATGACCAGCTGTACGCCGGCTCCCTCGGCCAATAAAGCAAGATGAGCGCCACAACCCCAGAGTCGGCCACGACTGGACCTAATGGTCAGGGGTCCCTTCTACCTTTAGCAATTCAGATCAAAGCTGGTTTGGGGGCGGAGGTTGTATCAAAACGCAGCATTTCACAAGAAGCTGCAGGATAGTTCTGGATTGTGTCTAACGTCTTGTGAGTTCACTGTAGCTACCTAAACCATCAAAGGATGCAGAGTAAATGTGGGTATGTACACATTCCTGCTTGGCGTAATGAACTCGGTGTTTATCCTAGGTTCAATGCTTCTCATGCACATAAATTGGTTTGTTTTGTTCTTGTTTGTTTGTTTGTTTTTGCAGCATCTGACGTCATTGGCGTCAAAATACCAGCCCATCTTTTTTTGCACATTTAATCTGATTTACACTACTGGCAGAAAATCCAAAAAGTTGTAAAAGAAACACCCAAAAACTGCAGTACAGAGGTGCCTCGCAAGACGAAATTAATTCGTTCCGCGAGTTTTGTCGTCTTGCGATTTTTTTCGTCTTGCGAAGCACGGTGTCGGGAAAGTTTTGGAAAAGCTTCAAAAATCACCAAAGTCTTTAAAAACCTCAAAAAAGGCTACCACACCACGTTCTATGAGTTGCTCCTCGAAGTCAAGTCGCAACTGTATTAACGGTGTTAAGAAAAAGGAAACAAACTTGCAAGACGTTTCTGTCTTGCGAAGCAAGCCCATAGGGAAAATTGTTTTGCGAAGCAGCTCAAAAAACAAAAAACCCTTTCGTCTTGCGAGTTTTTTGTCTTGCGAGGCATTCGTCTTGCGAGGTACCACTGTATCTGAAAAAGCTGTTAGCAATGTTATGCCCTTGTCTGGAAGCACCCTTCTAAGTAAACAGGCATAACTTTCAAGCTATAAAGCTATCTCAAGTTCTTTGATCAGGAATCTGTAACTAGCTATTTCAGCCGGATTACAACTTTTATGTTCTGAACTACCTTCAACGCTACAGGATTTGGAGTAAACTTACAAGAGGGAAAAAACAGTACAGTAGATAAAATAAATTGTCTGGAGAGGCCGGGGACAGTTTGACGAGAACTCTCTCAATTAAAGCTGCCCCTTTACAGGATTAAAACTGCCAACTATTTTTCATCTCTCTGTGCCTATGCATTTAACAGAAGCCTGACAAACAGGCACGAAGGAGACCCTGCAACTTCAACTCCATGCCAGTAAGAAGCATCACCCGAGATGCTGAGAAGTTCTGGTTAGAAGTCCCTAGTTTCAGCCTCTCCGAAAATTTCTCAGTTTCCTTTGGAAAAGGGAAGTGTGGTTTTCACCAGTTCCAGCCTCCAGCGCAGCTGTGTGTGTTGTGTCATGGGCACAATCTCTGAGCAGTGTTTCTGACAGAGCTTTTCCGTGCAACAGAATCCACTCCTGCTAGATTCCCTGTGGGATTGCCAGACCTCCAGGGCTGACCTGAAGCCCCAGGTTTGCCTGGCTCCCTCCAGGTGGAAGTGGGAGAGCTTGAATTTCCCGGGGGGGCTGGAGTGCCGGCAGTAATGATGATAATCTTAATAACATTATTCTGAAGACTGTGCTTGCAGCTTGCAAGCTTCAGCCTGGCACAAGCCAGTTGCAAATTACTGCATAGACTCTGTAGGGGTTTGTCCTCTGCTTCCCTCCTCCCAATTAACCTCCATCTCCAGGGCTTAGAGGTGGGAGGGGTATATTGACTATTCATCCCGATTTCTTTTTCAGGGAGTTCAGACCATGCTGGCGATTGAATGAGAATTCACACAGCCCTCACCCGCACTATACAGTGGTACCTCGGGTTACATACGCTTCAGGTTACAGACTCCACTAACCCAGAAATATTACCTTGGGTTAAGAACTTTGCTTCAGGATGAGAACAGAAATCATGCTCCGACGGCGCGGCGAGAGCAGGAGGCCCCATTAGCTAAAGTGGTGCTTCAGGTTAAGAACAGTTTCAGGTTAAGAACGGACCTCTGGAACGAATTAAGTACTTAACCCGAGGTACTACTGTACTTTTTAAAAGTAGTGTCATACCACTTTAAACAATCAACTTCCCCCCAAAGAATCCTGGGAAATGTAGTTTGTGAGGGGTGCCGACAGTTGTTAGGAGACCCCCGCTCCCTTCACAATTCCCACAGTTCCCTGGGAGGAGGGATTTATTGCTAAACCACTGTGAGAACTGTAGCTCTGTGGGTGACAGAGGGTCTCCTAACAGGTCTCAGCACTCTTAATGAACTACAGATCCCAGGATTCTTTGGGGTAAGCCACAGGTGTTTAAAGTGGTTGTTGTTGTTTAGTCATTTAGTCGTGTCCGACTCTTCGTGACCCCATGGACCAGAGCACTCCAGGCACTCCTGTCTTCCACTGCCTCTTGCAGTTTGGTCAGACTCATGTTTGTAGCTTCGAGAACACTATCCAACCATCTCGTCCTCTGTCGTCCCCTTCTCCTTGTACCCTCCATCTTTCCCAACATCAGGGTCTTTTCCAGGGAGTCTTCTTTTCTCATGAGGTAGCCAAAGTATTGGAGCCCCAGCTTCAGGATCTGTCCTTCCAGTGAGCACTCAGGGCTGATTTCCTTCAGAATGGATACGTTTGATCTTCTTGCAGTCCATGGGACTCTCAAGAGTCTCCTCCAGCACCATAATTCAAAAGCATCAGTTCTTCGGCGATTGGCCTTCTTGATGGTCCAGCTCTCACTTCCATACATCGCTACAGTGGTACCTCGGGTTACATCCGCTTCAGACCCCGCTAACCCAGAAATAGTGCTTCAGGTTAAGAACTTTGCTTCAGGATAAGAAGAGAAATCGTGCTACGGCGGCGCGGTGGCAGCAGGAGGCCCCATTAGCTAAAGTGGTGCTTCAGGTTAAGAACAGTTTCAGGTTAAGTACGGACCTCCAGAACGAATTAAGTACTTAACCCGAGGTACCACTGTACTGGGAAAACCATAGCTTTAACTATGCGGACCTTTGTTGGCAAGGTGATGTCTCTGCTTTTTAAGATGCTGTCTAGGTTTGTCATCGCTTTTCTTTTAATTTCGTGGCTGCTGTCACCTTCTGCAGTGATCTTAAAGTGGTATGATACTGCTTTAAACCTACAGTGCAGATGGGGGTTTGTTTTCAGGGAGGTGAGGTGACAGTTATGTCACTTTCCTAATCACACACACACACACACACACACACACACACACACACACACAAAATCTGATCTTTGGGGAAACGGGTTTGTTGCGTTAGACCTGCCAACGGACTACAATTGTGCCACCCCTAAATAGCGGCAACCTGAGACAGCCCCCCCTTTTCTCATAAAGGGTTTCCCCTTGTCCTCTCAATCCCTTTTAAAGTTTCCATTGCAAATAAGCTTCTGGGGTAACAGTGTGTGTGTGTGTGTGTGTGTGTGATTTCCAAACAGATAACAAGAGCAAGGAAGAGGGCAGGAGGAAAGCAAGTGTGTCTGTGTGTGTGTGTAGATACATCTTGTTCAATCCTGGGTTTGCAGCTGTGCCAGCTGGAACCAGTCCCTCTCCGCGTTGGGACAAAAAGGAGGCACTTCGCCTTTATTATTACTGTTATTTAACAACCTGTTGCGTGAACGGGACAAACCGTGCCGCCTCTTGCCGTCATCCGCGAGCTCGCTGGACTTGGGCCAAGGCAGTCCCTGCACTACACACACACACACACACACACACACACACAGCCCCGCTCCTTCCCCGTTCACCCTCTCCCAAGTGGCTTCCTTGGAAACGTACATCAGGAAAAAGTGATTCATTGATAAGCTATGTGCAGCCTGTACGTTACACTCGGGTACAGCTTGCTAATGTACATTTGCTGGAGCCCGAGTTTAATTGAGGCTGATCGGCGGGAGGAACGGCTGGGAGCGGGAGGGGGAAAGGACAGTGAGACACACAAAAGGGGCTGTGGGTTCACCAGCCTAGCTCAGTCAGTAGAGCATGACTGGCTATTAATCTCTGGGGCATGAGTTTGAATCCCACTTCGGGCATTAAGATTCCTGCATTGCAGGGGGTTGGAATCGATGACCCTCGTTGTCCCTTCCATCTCTACAATTCTGTGATTCTACATGCAGCCTGGGAGCACATTCGGAAGCTGTCCCGATACAGTGGTACCTTGGTTCTCAACCTTAATCCGTTGTTCTTTTTTTTAAATTTCATTTTCTTTCTAGGTATATAAAATTTGTATATAATTTTTGTATACATGTTAGAAATTATATTATAGTAAGTCCTGTAATGTAATATGACAACGTTTACCGATGTAATATAAGAATGTTAATAATAATAATAATAATAATAATAATAATAATAATAATAATAATTATTATTTGTACCCTGCCCATCTGGCTGGGTTTCCCCAGCCACTCTGGGCGGCTTCCATAAAAACCAAAGATACAGTAAAATATCACAGATTAAAAACTTCCCTGAACAGGGCTGCTTTAAGATGTCTTCTGAATGTCAGGTAGTTATTTATCGCTTTGACATCTGATGGGAGGGCGTTCCACAGGGCGGGCGCCACTACCGAGAAGGCCCTCTGCCTGGTTCCCTGTAACTTGGCTTCTCGCAATGAGGGAACCGCCAGAAGGCCCTCGGCGCTGGACCTCAGTGTCCGGGCAGAACGATGGGGGTGGAGACGCTCCTTCAGGTATACTGGGCCGAGGCCGTTTAGGGCTTTAAAGGTCAACACCAGCACTTTGAATTGTGCTCGGAAACGTACTGGGAGCCAATGTAGGTCTTTCAAGACCGGTGTTATGTGGTCTCGGCGGCCACCCCCCAGTCACCAGTCTAGCTGCCGCATTCTGGATTAGTTGTAGTTTCAAATAAATAAAATGCAAATTCAAAAAAAGAGAAAGAAACTCCTGAGTTGTCTTTAAATAACTTCCAGCTGGGCCATGGCAGATATGCACGTGAGTGCATGCAAGATAGGATCTAAGGTATGCTCTGACTTTTTCCTGCTTAGAAACCCTTGGCAACGCAGGAGCTGGTCAGCAGAGAGGGCAAAGGAAAGGGTCTTCCCCTCCACCCAACCCACTTCAACAGGGAAAATCCCATTTCTGGTTGGTTGGATCCAGCTAAGCCTCCGCAGTCTCCCTAGCCCATCCTGCAAATCTCGGGCAGAATGTGCGGTACAAGGAATGAGAATGCGTGCAAGGCTACCTTGTGCTTATTTGACATTGATATAAGTAAAGAAACTGCTCCTTTTCCCTTATGGGGTACCCAAGAGCCCATATAGAGTCCTTTTGTAGGTTCTCTATCGGTAGGAGAAAATAACAGAGACCAACCAGAGAATATTGAGAAGCAAAGCAGTTTGTAAGCCTGATCTTTATTAACGGTTGCAACAGGGTGCTCCCCCACATGCAGCAGAGAGGAGGACAACCCAGATACAAAGGTGTGCCCGCCCTTATATAGACATTTTAAATTGCCCGCCCTGGAGTCCAAGACCACCCCCAGAAACATCATACACACACCACAGAAAAGGCGGTCTACAACAGAAATCTGAGTGCGTTGTTTATATCCTGTCCGGCAAGTTACCTGATTGCATTATCTAGGTTTTGGCCACTCTTTTGTTACTATAACTACTTAATTCCTGAATCTAGGTCACAGGTCACAGGCTCACACCCTGTTCATATCCTGAATGTGCCCTTAAGACAGGATTTGTGAGGACAGGATTTGTGAGGAAAGAGAGAATGGGGAGGTTTCCCACTTTGACCTTGCAGAGAAATATTTGAGGTCAATTTGTTCAGGACCTAATCGGTGGGGTTTCAGACAGGTGGTTTATATATACAGTTATGAACAAGGTCCTAGAACAATGCAGCAGTATGATTGGTCCGCAGGAGCCACCCAATCCATCTCCAGGTGGAAGTGAATCCGCAACCTGATTGTATATAATGTATATAAAGCAGATATTTTGGGGGAACATTCATTCCTCCTCACCACTATGAGCTGAATAAAGAGCATGAAATCCACTCTCGACTCCGAGTATATTTCACAAAGCTATTGCATCTTTTGCCCCACTGTCCTCTCCAGAGAAACAAGTTTTGCAAGGCCACGTCTATACAGACCACTCAGTCCCATGCATGTTTGCTGAGAATAACCACCGGTGCACAGCACAGGTTGCCTAACCTGCGACCCAGGGGCTGCAACATTATTTTATGCCCCCCCCACCACACTGTTTCCTGCCTGCCCTCCTCTACCAGCCTGTCAGAGTTATTATTATTTATTTTATTATTTCATTTATACCCTACCTTTCCTCAAAGGAGCTCAGTACGGCAGATAAGTTTCACCCCCTGCCTGTTTTATGTACACAACAACCCTGAGAGGTAGGTTAGGCTGAGGGACAGAGATGAGCCCAAGGTCACCCAGCAGCCTTCACGACTGATGGGGGATTTGAACCCAGTTCTCCCAGGTTGTAGTCCAGCATTCTTAACTACTACAACGTCCTTCCTATTTGTTCGTCCCCTCTGCCCCCATGTAGTTTCAGAACAATTGAAGGGACATGGATAAAATATAAGTTGACGGGTTTCCCATCATTCTTTCCTGGCTGTTTTTGTTCATCCAGAACACCTTTGTCTCTGGCTCCACCCACAATCAGCAATGGCACCGCCCACTGCCAGCATTCGGACCCTGAAAGATTAGGAATGTGGGATGAAATTAATGGACTACGCAGAATTAGATTAAAGTTAAAGCCATGGTTTTCCCAGTAGTGATGTATGGAAGTGAGAGCTGGACCATAAAGAAGGCTGATCGCTGAAGAATTGATGCCTTTGAATTATGGTGCTGGAGGAGACTCTTGAGAGTCCCATGGACTGCAAGAAGATCAAACGCATCCATTCTTAAGGAAATCAGCCCTGAGTGCTCACTAGAAGGACAGATCGTGAAGCTGAGGCTCCAGTACTTTGGCCACCTCATGAGAAGAGAAGACTCCCTGGAAAAGACCCTGATGTTGGGAAAGATGGAGGGCACAAGGAGGAGGGGACGACAGAGGACAAGATGGTTGGACAGTGTTCTCGAAGCTACAAACATGAGTCTGACCAAACTGCGGGAGACAGTGGAGGACAGAGGTGCCTGGCGTGCTCTGGTCCATGGGGTCATGAAGAGTCGGACACGACTAAACGACTAACAACAACAACAAAACAACAGGAAGGATCTGAGACCGGCGGGACCAGAGGTTCACCGAAGACTGGACTAAATTTATGGAGTATTTGAAAAGTATTTGTGATGACCAGATTACGTTTCTAGGTTTGCAAGAAGCTCTGTGAGGAATAATTTAAGAAATATTGTAAAAATGGAAAGGGAGAGATGATTTGTTAGAAAATGTAAAGGCAATATTAAGTTAAGAATTGCAGGAGAAGTAATTAAGATGGAGGATTATCAGAGGTGCTGAAGGAAGGTCCAAACAAAGATATGTGTGTAATAATTTGTGTGGTATGTCTTTAAAATTTTGTATGCTAAAAATTAATAAAAAAATTTATTAAAAAAGAAGAAAGGTTAGGAATGTGGCCTCGAGAGAGGAAGAAAAAGCTTCTCAATTATGACACGCATGACAGTGAAGAAATTGAATTGGAGGCCTCTGTTGCGCAATTCCATCTCTGAGTAAGATTCTAGTCCTCATCGTTGCAGGCAAATATCTTTGGAATTGAAAACATGTGTCACCTTACAGAGGGTGGGGCAGAGGCAGTTTGGCAGGCCCCGTAGCCCTGACAGTTCCCAGTGACATACTTGGCTACATCCTTGGAAACCGGAACCTTGTGCAACCCACACAATCGCAATGACTCACTGCTGTCCTGAATTCACTGTAACCCATAGTCAAGCTCCGCTGTCAACCCGCAACGTGTCAGCCAGGAAAGAGTTGCAAAGACCCAGATGCATTTTGCAGAGCAGTGTATTTCTGATCTTTCTCTTTAGACCAACAGGTTCACAAAGCGGGTGGTACTGCCTAGTGGGGGGAGTGCCAAGAGTCAAGGGGGCAACCGTGTGTGTGTGCGCGCGCTGGTGGGGTAAATGACGATCAGGCTTTGAAAAGCTTGTATCAGTGAATCAGATTCATCCATTTTGTAGTATTAATTGAACTGGGTTTTGAATAGATGCGCAATTGACTGTTACCATTTTGAACTTTATTGTGTTGTTGCAATAGTTAATAAAGATCAGGCTTACAGCAGCTTTGCTTTTGTATATCCTGGTCTGGTCTCTGTGTATGTCTTTTTGTCTTGTAAACAACCCTGCAATCTTCGGATGGAGGGAAATTTAAATAATAATAATAATAATAATAATAATAATAATAATAATAATAATAATAGCCTTACTAGTTTTCTCTCAAATATATACCTCCCCAGCCCCCCATAACGGAAGGCACATTTTTAAAAATGACTTAGAGCAGACGGACGCTACCAAAGAGGCCACAGTGCCGCTGTCATTATTCACACACACACACCCACCCACCCACCCACACACACACACCGTGCCCCAAAATGCAGCGTCCCTTTTTTTTAGGAGCCCCCACCACACTGGGTGCCAAAACCCATACCAGGACTATTTACGCAACGAACAGAGACGGGCTTTTAACATATTTTTTATTTGGCACCTCGGATTCTGGCTTGTGAGGAGACCCCTGAAGAGAACAGGGGCGACTACAATGTGGCTACTTCATGAAAGAGGAAGAGGCGGGAGGCTTGGGGGGGGGGGCCCACGCAGGCACCGAAATATGGCAGTGTCTCAGACCGACCCCCCCCCCACTGTCTCCAAGCCCAGGTCGGTAATTGATGTTACTGGCAACCGGCCAGGCCCAGCAAGCCGTCCCAGTTTTGAAAGGACAAAACCCTCATTACTTTGTGCTTTCGAAATTCTCCTAAGGTGTGGTGGAGCTGGGGGGGGGGGTTGTCTCTCTCCACTGCGTCGCCATGAGGTAATAGGAACTGCCAGACCCTGTTTGTCTGAAAGCGTTTATTGTAAAATAATGATGATGATCATGGGACTCCTGTCCCTAGAATGCAGCAGATGGGGATTTTAAAATGAAAACGAAGATTAAAACGGAAAATAAATAAAGACGACATAAGGGTGTTTTGATCAGAATGTACGTGAAGGAGTGTCGTCGTCGTCCCCCCGACTGCTTTGACTGGTGGAATTGGGACGCGGGTGGCGCTGTGGGTTAAACCACAGAGCTTAGGACTTGTCGATCAGAAGGTCGGCGGTTCAAATCCCCGCGATGGGGTGAGCTCCCGTTGCTTGGTCCCTGCTCCTGCCAACCTAGCAGTTCGAAAGCACGTCAAGTGCAAGTAGATAAATAGGTACCGCTCCGGCGGGAAGGTAAACGGTATTTCTATGCGCTGCTCTGGTTCACCAGAAGCAGCTTAGTCATGCTGTCCACATGACCCGGAAGCTGTACACTGGCTCCCTCGGCCAATAAAGCGAGATGAGCGCCACAACCCCAGAGTCGGTCATGACTGGACCTAATGGTCAGGGGTCCCTTTACCTTTACTGGTGTCACATAATACCACATTTGTAAGGCTTTGATCGCCTCGTGTGGCGACACCGAAACTTTGGAACTCCCTGCCTATTGAGACTGATCAGGCGCTTTCGCTGTTTTTGGTGCCTGCTAAAAACATCCTCTGTTTAGACAAGGCTTAGAAAGCTTGTTTTAGTATTTTCACTTTTGTATGTTTTAAAGTACGGCTGTGAATTTTTCTTGATTTTTACTGTAAACCGCTTTGAGGTGTTTTTGCTTTTTTAACAATCAAGCAGTGCGTATGTATTGTTAAATGATAGATAGATAGATGATAGATAGATAGATAGATATAGATAGACAGATAGATATAGATAGATAGATATAGATATATGTAGATTAGATAGATAGATAGATGATAGATAGATAGATGATAGATAGATAGATGATAGATAGATAGATAGATAGATAGATAGATAGATAGATAGAGATATAGATAGATGATGTATGATAGATGATAGATGAGAGATAGATGATAGATAGATAGATAGATAGATAGATAGATAGATAGATAGATAGAGATAGATGATAGATAGATAGATAGATAGATAGATAGATAGATAGATAGATAGATAGATATAGATAGATAGATGATAGATAGATGATGATAGATAGGTGATAGATAGATGATAGATAGATAGATAGATGATAGATAGATAGATAGATAGATAGATAGATAGATAGATAGATAGATAGACAGATAGATGATAGAGTGAAACAAGAATATTCAGGGGTCCCATCAAGGGGTTCAGCTTCTTAAGGAAGTCTGGACCTTCGGAGAGAGTGTACCTTTTTAAGGCTGAAACCGGTCGGAAAGGAACAGAGACCAGACCAGGATATACAAAAGCAAAGCAGCTATAAGCCTGATCTTAACTATTGCAACAGGGTGCTCACTGCCACACGCAGGAGGCAGGAGGGACCCAGGACAAAGGTGTGCAAGCCCTTATGTAGACTTTTGAAGTGCGCACCCTGGAGCCCAAGACCACCCCTCCACACATCATAAATACATCACGGAAGGGGTGTAGCCCAAGACCACCACCCCAGTACATCATACATACATCAGAGAAGGGGCAGACTACAACAGAAATCTGTGTTGTTTTTATCCTGTCTGCCAGGTTACCTGATTGGATTACCTGGGCATCCAGGCCACTCTTTTGTTATGATAACTCCTCGATTCCTGAATCCAGGTCACAGGTCACAGGCTCACATCCTATTCATATCTCAACTGTGCCCTTGAGACAGGATTTGTGAGCAGTGGGGAGGCTACACATTTCCTTCGACCTTGCAGAGAAATATTTGAGGTCAATTTGGAAGAGACAAAATGATTTCAGGACTTTTTCTGCGGGTCTCAGACATGTGGTCTATACATTTATGTTTGTGCTTGCTTGGTACATTTATGAATATTTACTTTATATATATATATGACCTTAAAATTCTTATAACAGTTTGGTCCAGTAGACCTAAAAAATACATAAAAGCAGGCTGCAAGGAGGGTCTGTATGCCTGATGTCTGGTTATAGGAAACATCCGCTCCAGCCAGCATGGCCAATGGCCAGGGATGATGGGTGTGGTAGTCCCAGTGTCCCATGATTCTGTGGAGGAAGCCACATGCTTTAAAACATATGGTGTGTAAGCAGCCTATGTGCACCTTTTAATGTCCCAGTTCTTCTGCACTCTTGCAAAACTGTGACATCGGCATCTGACTTGAAAGTGACTCAGGAGGCAGCTCTGATTGGCCAGGCCACGTGATGAAACGCAGCAGCCCTTATAAAGACAAAAGGGCTCTGGAAAGGGAAGGGCATGAGAAACCTCCTGACCACAGCAAGGCTCTGTTCCTCCTCACATCCCTCGAGCTTTCCCAGGAGAAAGCGGCCGTTTCTTCCGAAATGAGCATGTGATTCGCGGAGCTTTCTGCAGAATTTTGCTGGAAGTGAACTGCACTGTGGATTTGCGGTTCAGGCACCTCGTCCAAAAGGGAATTGGAGGGGGCACAAAGGATGAGGAAGAAAAAGATAAATACACGGATTTTGAGTGGGGACCGTTTAGTTCACGGGTCAGCAAACTTTTTCAGCAGGGGGCCGGTCCACTGTCCCTTAGACCTTGTGGGGGGCTGGACTATATGGGGGGGGATGAGCGAATTCCTACACCCCACAAATAACCCAGAGATGCATTTTAAATAAAAGGACACATTCTACTCATGTAAAAACATGCTGATTCCTGGACTGTCCGCGGGCCATATTTCGAAGGCGATTGGGCCGGATCCGGCCCCCAGGCCTTAGTTTGCCTAACCATGGTTTAGACAATGTGCAGGGCTTCTCGGAATCAGAGCGATGACGTGCTGGTGATCTGTTAGCGTGGACAACACAAGCGTGGGAGAGTGGCAAGGAAATGGACAAACCACAGTCTAAACATACTACGTGGCCCCACATAACAAAAAAAGCAGATAAGGGGAGGAACTACGCACTCAGCAAGGGGCGCCGTCTCTCAGCGCGCTAACTTAGGACTGCTGAGTAAGAGGCCATAAGGTCTCCGGCGTGACTCAGCCACAGAGAGAGAAGGAGAGCGCAGGGAGTGACTTGCAGCTGTGTTGGAAATCTGGCATAATCTTCCGCAGAGCCGGTTAGGAACGATAACAGAGGGGGGTGGGCTTCCCGATGGGTGCCTCGCAGCAGTGCACACATACACAGCGACAGGGACGAAGCGAGGAAAGAATGTCAGCTGATTCATCACCAGTGAATGGAACAATAATTCTTGCCTGTTGCCAAAGTCTAGGTGGACTTTTGGAGACACTGAAGGGTGCGCACAAAGGGAAAATATGAAACGGAGATGATGATTACTTGCATTTACAACCCTAGTTTCTGGTCTCTCTCCATTTTATCCTTGTAACAACCCTGTGAGGTGAGTCAGGTTTGGCTCAGAGACTGCCCCCCTCCCCATCAAAAACAAAAAGAGAGCACAAACTTGCAAACACTACAACCACCAGTTGTTAGAAAGACCAGTCATATTTAGCGCTTCCTTTTAACAATCCTGAATGCATTGGTGCAGAAATAAGTCCCACACAGGGGCTTATGGGTTTCGATTGCAGTCTTACAGGATGATCTTTCATGTGCCTATCGGACAGGGGCATAGCGTGGGTTGCTGGTGCCCGGGGCAGGGCAAGTGTTGCGCCCCTGGTGGACTGGGCAGCAGTCAGTCCCTTCACTGCCCCAGTGTCTAATCAAGGGAGACTCTCCTTGCAAACTAGCCTCAACCTGGGAGCAGAGATGCTGCAATGTGCTCTACGGAGGACAGGTAGGTTCTCCACGCCACGGGAACACAGAGTGACTCTGCCAGAAGCCACTTCCACCAATCTCCCATTTAAAAGTCTTCTGCCTTCTACAGCAGAGGGAAGAAAGAGCTGGTTTTTGTTACGCGGTCTATTAAAGCGAGGGTTCTCACATCCGTACCATTCGCTGCAACTTTCTTTTTCCAACTGGGATTTAACCGTCATCAACAGATGATGAATCCCAGATGTTCAGATAGGCATGTTGCTCCTAAAACCTGCAGGCTTCCTAAAAAGGGATCCGTAGTAGGGGTTTTTTGGTTTTCTCTTTCTGGGGGAAAAATGGATGCGGCTCATGGACTTGTTAACCCAGGGCATCAGGAAGGCATGAGTAGGAATCAAGATGTATGGAGTTGAGCATGGATAGGCAAACTAAGGCCCGGGGGCTGGATCCGGCCCAATCGCCTTCTAAATCTGGCCTGCAGACGGTCCGGGAATCAGCGTGTTTTTACATGAGTAGAATGTGTCCTTTTATTTAAAATGCATCTCTGGGTTATTTGTGGGGCATAGGAATTCGTTCATTCCACCCCCCCCCAAAAAAAAATAGAGTCCGGCCCACCACATGCTCTGAGGGACAGTGGACCGGCCCCCTGCTGAAAAAGTTTGCTGACCCCTGGAGTTGAGGAAATGATGGAGGATGGAGAAGGGAATGGTTGGAAATGGGTTGATCAAGGTAATTAGCTCAGCAGGTGCGCCAGTACTCACACAATCCACTTACGCACGCTTGTGAAACTCAAGAGCAGGAAATGATCAATATTCTCTACCTTAATGGCCTGGCCGCAAACTATGACTGCTAATTAATGGGCAATGAAGGTCAGCTTGGAATGCAGATGGCAGCTACCTGGGGGGCAGGTGACCTGTGTTTTGCCATGAGGGTGTAGGTCAACAAAATGGATTTTACAATTTTTTAATGTAAGCTTGTGGGCTCAAAGCAGGAGATAAGGTGGCGCTCTTGGTTTATGGGGGAGTAATGGCATTTAAAGATGAATGGAACCAAAGAACATTGGACCACCTTAAAGGCTGTGGCATCAGCTCGGAACTGCTAAATTGCACCTTTATCAAGAATTCAGTTCTTTTCATTTGGGTCTGGATAGAGACAATGGTTTCCTGTGTTGGTTGAACTGGCAGTGCTAAGATGACTGGGTGATGAGCAATTGCAGCTGTTCCCAGGGCCACTCTGCTTCTGCATACATTTGCACTCTTATCTGAATTGTCAGCAGTTCGTAGTTTCTGCACTAGGCTGACTGCTGTTCCTCCGACAATGAAAGTGGGTCCTTAAAACCCTCCTGTTCACTGCCTGCTTTCTTCTCATGAAAGAGTGTGTGTGGTGTGGTTTTTTGTGTGTGTGGGCCACTTTTGGTGGCCTTATTCGTGAACTAATTGTGTGATGCATGAATTTGAACCCAGTTCTGTCCAAAATCCTAGTCCAACACCACACTGGCTCCCAAGATGCTGAACAGAGGATGTTTTCCAGCCCAGCGTAGTGGTTTTCAAGAAGGCATGAATATCCGAAACATCATGTGAGAGGTGCAGAAATCCTCCCAAAGATGTTCATTTCCAGTAGCATGCATGCATTATTACGCTTCGGTAATTCCAGAGAAAAACATGTTGGTCAGATGTCACAAACAGGTCATTAGCCGCAGGCTATTTCCCCCCTTTTAAACTTGCTGTGTTTTCTGCAAAAAGGATAAAGGTAAAGATAAAGAGACTCCTGACCATTAGATCCAGTCGTGGCTGACTCTGGGGTTGCGGCGCTCATCTTGCTTTACTGGCCGAGGGAGCCGGCATACAGCTTCCGGGTCATGTGGCCAGCATGACTAAGCCGCTTCTGGCGAACCAGAGCAGCGCACGGAAACGCCATTCACCTTCCCACCGGAGCAGTACCTATTTATCTACTTGCACTTTGATGTGCTTTCGAACTGCTAGGTTGGCAGGAGCAGGGACCGAGCAACGGGAGCTCACCCCGTTGCGGGGATTCGAACCGCCGACCTTCTGATTGGCAAGCCCTAGGTTCTGTGGTTTAACCCACAGCGACCCAGATTAAATGGGGAGGAAATACAAGCTGGCATTTGGATGCCATGTGGACCCGAAGCAAAAACATGCACACAGGAGGAGCAGGGATACCGCAATAAACATTCATCTGGAAGGAGCCCACAGCGGTGCAGAAGGAGCCCGAAGCTCGAAGCAGACACTCTTATAATTGTGTTGTCTCTGCAGCCTTGGAGCCACATACCTATCTGTTACAAGGTCTTTCTGATAGCGCTGTAGACACTTCTGCGGGTCATGAGCTCCTGACCTTGGTGTGTGTGTGTTTAACTCCCTTCCCCTTCACGAATTAACTCCTGAACTATTGACATTTGCTCTGGGCTGAGCAGCAGGAGGAGTTCAGCTACATCTTGCACCGCGGACTTCTCCCTCGCCGCCTCTAGCCACCAGGAACTCGCAAAGAGGAGTCATTCTTTTCTCAACCTCAAGTCGTAAAACTGACCCTCTTGTAAAAAGGAACCGAATGACGCATTGTAAATAAGCCTGCGGTGTTAATAATTTACCCCTTGCCTCCGTTTTGTTTGATTTTTAAAAAATCTGTATTTTCAAAAAAGTCCAATCAATAAAATTTAACAGAGACAGAGACGATTCACCCCACTAGGGCAGTTGTTGCGAACCTGATGTCCTTCAGATGTTTTGCATTACAACTCCCAAGAGTTGGCTGAGGATATCAGGTGCCTGCAAAGGCTGTTCCTTTGAGGGAAAGACTAGGCTTTGAATGTGCTGTAAAAGTATAGTGTGGATGCACACAGCCCAAGGCAGCTTCTGATGTCACCAACAATCCTGGCCACATCAGAGCAACATACGGTAGAGTCCTTGCACCGGTTGCACTGTGCATCCCGCTGGCTCTCCCTGGTTTTCAGCCTGCCGTTTTCCCTTTCGCTGCAGCTTTATTTTCAGTTTCTTCCTGACGATCAGCACGGTGCTTCTGGGAATTATACCCCGGGCCTTCATCCTGTTATTCTTGGAAGGAACTTTATTACTTCCTGGAAGGTGGAAGGCAAGAGAGCTCAGCGTTGCCGGTGACTAGACGGAGACTTGGGAGACCCAGAGGCAGACAAGTCAGACCCTCTCTCAAACTACAGAGCGAGAGCTGGTCAAAACCTCTTACCTATTGTTTTATCTTTTTTGTAAACCGTTTTGAGGTTTTCCTACAATCAAGCAGTATACAAATTTTACGAAATAAAATAACCTTCTCAGTCAGTGCCTGAGGCTCACTAGCTCTCTTCTGCTTTTTAAAAAGTTGTTGTGGAAAGAGTTCGGCTTCTTTGCTTTCTCTTTCTAGTGACCTAATAGAGAATCCCCCCCGCAGCTTTCTCCCAGCTTTCTCCCAGTCAAAACAGTACTACTACATTTCTGCTTCTCCAAGGAAACGATTTTCGCTACCCATTTCTTTAGAATCTTGCTGGCACTTTTGGTTTCTATTCTGCTGGGCTTCTATTCTCGGCCACCGGCTCCACCTTCTCCACTTTTGGCTCCGAAAGCAGGGATGGATCCGGCAGCAACCTACGCGCCTTACTTGATCACAAGAAAGTACCACAACTCCCTCGTTTATGTCATCATTGCATTTCTGGGGGTTCAAAATCTTGTCTCTTTCTTCTTCTTCTTTGGCGATCCCTCGTAGCCGAGTAAGATTGTCTTCCAAAAACACAGTTTTAACAGTGAGTCCGTAAGTGACTGTGAAGGCCAATTCTGGATCCACATGTCCTTCCACAGTGGGGACATTGGTTTCCGGGCGGGAGTTGATCACGGTGTGGATTTGCCAAGTGTGCCTTCCTCTTAGTACATTTCTCCCTTGTGTCCTGAGTTCGAGTGTCTTCAAAGCCCATGACCATAGCTGTCAACTTACAGATTTGAAAATAAGGGACCAGCAGCCTTGAAAATAAGGGACCAGCAGCCAAAATAAGGGACCTGCAGCCTCACCTGTTCCAGGCACTCCAGTCTTCCTGTCCTCCTGCAGTCTGGTCAAACTCATGCTGGTAGCTTCGAGAACACTGTCCAACCAACTTTGTAGCCAGAGGTTCAACTGAATAGAATCTGAATCACATGCACCACAAGGCCTATGCAGCCTCAACTTAAGGTGGCTCCCCGGCCTGGCTTTGCACTGCAAAGTTTGCAGCAGCACGTGCAACAAAATGGCATCCAGCATTCAAAAACCCTCTCAGCTTGAATAAACTAGCCACACACAAGGCATGCAAGCTCCACCCCCCAATCGTTCTTAGACTTCTTATTGGGTGAGCAACACAGCCAAGCAGCACAGTTGGATCCTCCCTCCTCCCTGGCCGGCAGGGAGGGAGGGAGGGAGAGGAGCTGCTTCCTTTGAAATTTAAGGGACATTTAAGGGACATCCATCAATAAGGGACAGCAGCGGGACATGGCGCTGGAATAAGGGACTGTCCCTTCAAATAAGGGACACTTGACAGCTATGCCCATGACACCTTTGGTAAAGGCTGTTCTCCAATTGGAGCAGTCGCAGGCCAGTGTCCCAGTTGTCGGTGTTTATACTACATTTTTTAAGATTTGCTTTGAGACAGTCTTTAAACCTCTTTTGTTGACCACCAGCATTACGCTTTCCATTTCTAAGTTCGGAATAGAGTAGTTGCTTTGGAAGACGATCATCAGGCATCCGCACAACATGACCAGTCCAACGAAGTTGATGTTAAAGAATCATTGCTTCAACACTGGTGATCTTTGCTTCTTCCAGTACACTGGTATTTGCATCATTACATGAGAAGAACATGCAGTCTTCCCCTGTCTGAGCTTGCCTGCTGGCCCAGGAAGCCTCTTCTCCAGAAAAGTCTGAATCCTGCAGCTGCTCTCAATAGGAAGTAGTCTCAAAGATCACTCGAAAACATCTTGTTGACTGGTGTGTCTGCATACATCAAAATAAATACACACATTTCAGATTTCAGGTGGGGAAGGGAAGCTGTCTCCCCATCCATCATGGACACCGATGCTACAGAGTACAAGAGGACAGGTCTCCGTCCCAAGGAGCATACAATCTAGAAGTAATCAGATATAAAACATAGGGCGGAGAGGGAAACGGAGGCAGGGGTAAGCAGGAATGCAAAATCACAGAGTTGCAGAGCTGAAAGAGACCATGAGGGTCATCTCTTCCAAACCACTGCAAATGCAGGAATCTTTTGCCCAATGTGGGATTCGAACCCATGACCCATGCTCTCATGCTCTACCGACCAGGCAAAATGTGGTGGTTTCTGTTTGTACATGTTTAGACTTTGTGGCCAGAGGGTTTGGTGACTTGGGGCTTGCGGAAAAGGCGATTTCGATGAGGGATTTGAAGGGAGGGAGAGAAGTTGTGCCGTTGGTATTGGTTTTAGCAGCGTGGATGGGAGAGAGTTCGCGTTTCTCTGAATTTTGCTGTGCTGTTCTCTGGCCAAGTGACATGTACCAACCAATGTGCATGTACCAAGGTAAAGCGTACATGAAAATGAACACAACAGTAAAAATGACATACAAAAATGCATGGTATTGGGGGAAACGCTTTGCAAAAATGTTTATATTTGAAGAAATTTGTATGAAAATGCTGACAGATTTTCAGGCAGGCTTGAAGCATAGCTGTCAATTTACAGATTTGAAAATAAGGGACCAGCAGCCTCGAAAATAAGGGATCAGCAGCCAAAATAAGGGATTTTCCAAGCACAAGTATGTTCAACGTCTGAGCCCCTCCGAGCAGAAAGCCCGGCCAGCAGCCAAACGAAGCCTCAAGCGGTGGTTCTCACAGCGCAGCAACCCGGCAAAGGGGACTCAGCAAGGAAAACCACCGTCACCTCTCCGCTGGGAAGCGCTGAGCAAAGGCGAGTCCCCAGGCAACACGGCCGATTTGATCAGCACAAGGCATGCAAGCTCCACCCCCCAGTCGTTCTTAGACTCCTTATTGGGTGAGCAACGCAGCCAAGCAACACAGTTGGAGCCTCCCTCCTCCCTGGCTGGCAGGGAGGGAGGGAGGGAGGGAGAGGAGCTGCTTCCTTTGAAACCCGGGAAATTTAAGGGACATCATCAATAAGAGACAGCAGCGGGACACAGCGCTGGGATAAGGGAGTTCCCCGCCAAATAAGGGACGGTTGACAGCTATGGCTCGAAGCCAAGAAATCGTGAGCTGATGTGGAATTGTGGAGAACTGAATTCAAGATTAGAAAAACCTTTGCTGGGTGCCCATGAGGTCTAACATAATGAGAGGGAGGTAAATGTTGCCTTATCCCACACTATGCAATAACACACGCTACTATTATTTACCCTCCAGAGCAGAGAAGCCTAAGCAGACTCTACTCTGCTCTACTTGTTTGCTCAATAGCCCCCAATCCCTCCCTCCCCACGCACCCCACACCTGCCAGCACCCGCTCCTCCTCTGCCAGGCCCAACTTCCCCTCCTAAGCTGCCCTGCTGAGTGAAGACAAGGAGTGCAAGCCAGGTAAGCATATTACTCCAGCCGCCTCAGCTCTATAAATAGTCCCCACGCCTGCTGCCAAGAAGGTTCGGGCTGCTGTCAGATCACAGCCAAAAAAACCACCTCAGCTCCCTTTTTACTAACAGCATAATTCTCTGGGGACGGAAAAGGCAGGAGGGAGTCCTTTGGCCTGTGCAATGGGGTGTGTGTGTTTCTGTGCGTGCGTGCAGATTCCACTGCATTGCACAAAAAGCCACAAACGCTGTTGAGCAAGAGTGCCACTTTGTGAACATTCGGCAGAGAGATTGGAGGGAGGGAGGGACAGGATTCCCTGGAAAGAAGTCTCCTTGAACTTAGTGGGACTTACTTCTGAGCCTGGTTGGCACTTAAGTCCCTTCCAAAAGAACTGAGTGTCCATCCTGTTTTCTATTTTATTTTATTTTATTTTATTTTATTGCATTGCATTGCATTGCATTGCATTTAATTTAAAGAGAAAGGGGCCCCTGACCGTTAGGTCCAGTTGTGGCCGGCTCTGGGGTTGTGGCGCTCATCTCACTTTATTGGCCAAGGGAGCTGGCGTACAGCTTCCGGGTCATGTGGTCAGCATGACTAAGCCGCTTCTGGCGAACCACAGCAGCGCACAGAAATGCCGTTTACCTTCCCGCCGGAGTGGTACCTATTTATCTACTTGCACTTTGACGTGCTTTTGAACTGCTAGGTTGGCAGGAGCAGGGACCGAGCAACGGGAGCTCACCCCATCGCGGGGATTCGAACTGCCGACCTTCTGATTGGCAATTCCGCGTCCCTTGCATTTAATTTAATCCCCATCTTTTCCTCCGAGCAGCTCATGGTGGCATACCTGGTTGTCCTGCTCCTCATTTAATCCCCACCCTGTGAAGTAGGTTAGGCAAAGGCAGGCAGACACAGATAATAATAATAATAATAATAATAATAATAATAATAATTTATTTATACCCCGTCCATGTGGCTGAGTTTCCCCAGCCACTCTGGGCAGCTCCCAACCGAGTGTTAAAAACAATACAGCATTAAATATGAAAAACTTCCCTAAACAGGGGTGCCTTCACACACACAGAGAGAGAGATATTGGCCCAAATTCCCCCAATGAGCTTCATGGCCCAGTGGAGATTTGAACCCTGGTCTCCCACATCCTAGCACGACATTCTTACCACTACACCACACTGGCTTTTGTTTGCTGGGAGGGTCTCTAGGTAATAATAATAATAATAATAATAATAATAATAATAATAATAATAATAATTTATTATTTATACCCCGCCCATCTGGCTGGGTTTCCCCAGCCACTCAGGGCGGCTTCCAACAAAATATTAAAATACAATAGTCTGAACTTCCTGGCCACTTTCCTTATTGTGCAAAATCTGGCTTTTATCTGGGGTGTTGGCTGGCAAAGGCATCGAACCAACTTTTAAGTTTGCAGGCCTCAAGTTGCCAGTATATAATTGAGTCCCACCAGAAAACAGCGACAGTCTGGAAGTGCCCTTAATTAAAGAAATCCTAGTTGATGAATCGCACAAGTCTGAATCAATTAATCCACCCATTAAATCTGCATATATTTGCATATGGGGAAAACGCCTGTCGTGAGGCTAGGGCGGAAACATCAGCTTAGAAATGATGCGCACACCTACATGACGGCCATCTGCCTCTCCAGGCCAAGCCTACATGTAACTTTGCTGGTTTGGCATTGGGTGAAATTTGTGGTTAAGTGCAATCTGTTTTTAACTGTAAATAGCAGCTGCTTGGAGGCACGTTCACGACTGATGTGCAGGGAGAAGAGATTAATCTTGCCCCACCTGTGCTGCGAAAGAAAGAAAGAAAGAAAGAAAGAAAGAAAGAAAGAAAGAATTCATGCAACATAAAATTTGTTCCTCAGAAGAGTCTGTGTAAAATACCTGTGTGCATCATTAACAGCCAGAAAAATAAGTACTGCGCGATTAATCAGGAGTACGTTTTAACGGATCTCAAGATTTTTAATGGATTATTCTGCTAATAGTGCACAACGCTATACAAGTCTACTCGGAAGTAAGCACCATAGAATTCAATGGGACTTTTCATGGAGCCATGATGCCTGCAGCTGGATGCAGCCACACCCTTGGTCTGATCCAGCAGTTATCTTCTTACGTTCTCTTGCCTTAAAGGTAAAGGGACCCCTGACCATTAGGTCCAGTCGCGGACGACTCTGGGGTTATTTGTCACCCAAAGCAAAAGCCCAGCCCCAATGTCTGGCTCAAAACATCCCCTCCCCAGACTTCCGGAGGCGGCGCGAAACGGTGATGGCGGACCTCTTCGATCTCTGAAGAGGGGCTCCGCAGGAAAGGGTCGTTTCGCTACGGCACAGCGACGACCCATTAAGTTAAACCACGGGTAGAGTGAGCCCGTGGCCGTGGGACTCGGCGGGCACCTGGAGCGACCCCGAAATCGCGGAAGGAACCCCGTAAGGGGCTCCGGAGCGAAGGAGGGGTAGCGGTGCTGTGAGTTCATCGCTCTTTCTGCGGAAGCGAAGCCGCGCGGCTGTCACAGATGAGCGCCGACCTTTCTTCCTTCAAAGATCTGGCTGAAACAAAGAACCCGTGAGTAAGGACTTTAAATTCGGGAATAAATTGTTCTTAAATTGGCTGAAACCGGGAGACGATAAAAAAGGAAGTCCGTCTTCCGGCTCTGCTTACAAGATCAAAGCAAAGGACTTACCAAGCGTAAAGCAGCGGGAAAGGGGAACTTTAAAGAGAGCTGCATGCACTTTCTGAAGCGATTGCAGAAAAGGGAAAAAAAGACTAAATTGTGAGTAAACTTCTAAGAAAAATTGGAGAAACCCCCCTCAGCTAAAGGTTATTAAAAGTCAATTTCCAAACTGCTGGGCTGCCGGAGGGGAAACTGTTTCAACTGCGGAACTGTTACAAACTATTGATGAAAGTGCTACTTTTGAGCTTAAATAAACTGAACTAGATACAAGTGGCACACACCTTGCTGAAACTCTGTTAAAAGTTAAAAGTACTCTGCAGGACCTTCATTTGTTATTTCTTCTTTCTGGGACTATTGTGTGTTTTTAACATAGCAGGGACTTTAATGGCGGAAAAGTTACCTTCTTCTCTTTGAATCTCGGTTGCACTCGGTTGCACTCCCCCTAGAGGATTTTGGGATTATAAAGGCCTGGGAACAGCTTTTTATGTTTACTCTCTCTTACTGGATTGTTTTGAAACTGAACTTGTCTTTCCCATGGGACAATAAAAATTTGACCTTGAACATTGACTGATGAGTGGTACAGGAAAGACAAGGGCAGCTAAAGCGAAGGAAGCTAAAGAGAAAGAAAAAGAGAAAGAAAAAAAGCAGGCACAGCTAGTACAAACAACTCTGACTCAGGGACGCAGATCCTCGGTCCCAGCTGTGCTGGGCCTACCAAAGGCAGAAGCTGAAAAGCCTAAAAATTCTGCAGAGGAAGATATGGCAGGAGGATCGGAGGGAGTTTTGAAACAAATTTTGGAGCAATTGGCAGCTCTAAACCAAAAAGTTGACAATCAATCATTAAAAATAGACCAAGCTACATCCTCAATCCAGAAATTGACTGACCAGGTTTCCCAGCACACACAAGCAATTGAAAAATTGCAAGGAGCCACAGCTGAAAATCGTAATTTAGCTGGGGAAGCTATTCAAATTGCAACGGCAGCAAGAAAAGAGATTGAGGAAGTTAAAGGAGAAGTCAGGCCTCTGCACAAACAAGTTGGTGAACAGCAAGCCTATCTTTCTTTGGTGGAATTGAAAAACAGGGAGAAGAATCTTAGATTAAGAGCAGAAATTGAACAAGAAGATCTGATTGGATTTTTGACAACACAATTTTCAAAATTCTGGAACATAAAGGAAGAAAGCGATTTTAAAATAACTTCAGCTTTTCGACTGGGAAGACTGGTAAGCAAGGACAGATCCAGGGATTGTTTGATATTTTTGAGATCAAGGGAAGAGAGAGACAAAATATTAGGCCTACACTTTGCAAACGCATTGGAGATACAGGACAAAAGGATACAAATTTACAGAGATATACCAAAACAGTTATTGGACTTGAGAACCACCTACTCAGAACTGGCAAGATTGCTGAGACTCAACACAATTCGCTACAGGTGGGAGTTTCCACAAGGATTATCTTTTACTTACAAGCAGAAGAAGGTAAAAATAAGAACACCAGAGGATTTACAAAAGTTCCTGCACGACCACGGAGAAGATCTCCAGAAGGAAGCAGCAGCACATTGGCCTCTATCACAATCTGGGACACCGCCTGGAGGTGGACCAGGCCCTACACCCTCGGAACCAGAAGACAAAGAAGAAACACCACTCTAGGGGCAACAAAATAGAACAGGATGTCTCTGCAGCTACTTAGTTGGAATATAAACGGCGGAAACTCCCCGGAAAAAAGAAGAAAAATATTCCATATATTGAAGAAAGAACAATTGGACATTATTTGTCTACAAGAAACCCATGTGACCAGGCTCCACAGAAAAGTCTTAGTCAATAAAAGATTAGGCCAAGAATTTATCTCGTCCGACAAGGTTAAGAAAAGAGGTGTGGTGATTTATGCCAAGGAGAGCCTGGCACCAAAATTTGTTTTTAAAGATGAGCAAGGAAGAATTTTGGCGATTGAAATTCAATCACAAGGAGAAAAAATTTTGATATTGGGAATATATGCGCCAAATGACGGGAAATCAGAATTTTTTAAGAAGCTGCATGAGACTATGCTGGACTATTTAGACTATAACAACATCATAATGATGGGAGATATGAATGGAGTGGTGTCTACACACATGGATAAGTCTCAAAATCAAAACTTAACATCAGATGGAAGACTGCCCAAAACCTTTTTTGAACTAATTGACAACTTGGATTTGATCGACATATGGAGGACAAAGAACCCTCTAGGTAAAGAGGGAACTTTCTTCTCTGAGGCTCACCTGTCTTGGACACGGATCGACCAAATTTGGACGTCTAGAGGGCTGGCACCTAAGACCAGAAAGGTGGAAATCTGCCCAAAAACATGCTCCGACCACAACGCCTTGAAATTAGAACTTAGACTTACTCAAACCGGTTCCTTCAGATGGAGGATGAATGACACCCTTTTAAGAGATCAAGAGATTGTCAAAAAGGCCCAAAAAACGTTAAAGGACTATTTTGAGATAAATTTGAATACTACAGTAGAAAAAAGAATGATCTGGGACGCTAGCAAAGCGGTTATGAGAGGGTTTCTCATTCAGCAAAACTCAATCAAGAAAAAGCTCTGGAATGGAAAGAAGGAGAAAATATTGGAGAAGATACATCAGGGAGAGAAAAAATTGAGAACCAACCCAAAGTCAAAAGAGGTGCTGAGAGAAATCAAATTCCATCAAGCACAATATTCTAAATTAATAAACCAAGAAATTGAATGGAAAATCAAACAGATGAAGCAAAGATCGTTTGAATCAGCAAATAAATGTGGAAAGCTGCTTGCTTGGCAGCTGAAAAAAAGACAAAAGTTAAACACAGTTACAAATCTAGAGATTGAAGGAAGAATGATTCAGAAACCAGAGGAAATTAGGAAGTGTTTCCACAGATATTTTAAAGAACTGTATGCACAGGGGCCTCAGAAAGAATTTGAGATAGAACAATTTCTGAAGACAAATGGATTATTCAAAATAACTCAAGATAAAAGATCAATCTTGAACTCTAAAATAACTCCACAGGAAATAGAAGGTGCCATTCAGAGTATGCAACTAGGCAAATCTCCAGGCCCGGATGGGCTTACCTCCAAATACTATAAGACTTTGAAGGACTATCTGATTCAACCTTTGATGGAGGTATGCAACCAGATTATGGATGGGAAGAGGGCACCAGAAACGTGGAAAGAAGCTTTCATCACATTGATACCTAAGTTAGAATCTGAAAAGACGCAACTTAAGAACTACCGTCCCATCTCACTCCTGAATGTGGATTACAAAATATTTGCAGACATTTTGGCAAATAGACTTAAAAAGGTTTTAAATGAAGTAATTCATAAGGACCAAGCAGGCTTTCTCCCTGGTAGACATTTATATGAAAACACCAGAAACATCATTGACATTTTGGAACTTTTGCAAACCAACAGGAACACAAGGGCGGTGCTGATTTTTATTGATGCGGAGAAAGCATTTGACAACATATCTTGGATGTTTATGAAGAAAAACTTGGAAGGGATGGGAGTGGGACGGGGGTTTGAAAATGGAATAGACGCTATTTACTCAGAACAGAAAGCTAAATTAATAGTGAACAATGTGGTGACGGAGGAATTCAAAATTGAAAAAGGGACACGACAAGGGTGCCCTCTATCCCCTCTTTTATTTATCTCAGTCCTGGAGGTGCTATTGAACATGATCAGGGAGGACCGGTTGGTACAAGGGATAGAGGACGGAGGAAAACAATATAAACTGAAAGCTTTTGCAGATGACCTAGTTTTGACATTACAGGAGCCAGAACCCAGTACAAAAAGAGTTCTAGAACTTATAGCAGAGTTTGGTCGGGTGGCGGGATTTAAATTAAATAAACAAAAAACAAAGGTTTTGACTAAAAACTTGACATCTATAGAAACAGAGGGGTTCCAGAGAGAAACAGAACTAAATGTGGTTAAAAAAGTGAAATACCTAGGGATTCACTTGTCCTCCAAAAACTTGAATTTATTTAAAGATAACTATGAAAAATGTTGGTTGGAAATCAAAAAGGATTTAGAAATTTGGTCAAGATTGAAACTTTCCTTGTTGGGTAGAATCGCAGCTATAAAAATGAATGTATTGCCGAAAATGTTATTTTTGTTCCAAACCCTACAGATCGTGGACAGAATGGAATGTTTTGGAAAATGGCAGAAGGATATATCTAAGTTTGTCTGGCAGGGCAAAAAGCCTCGAATAAAGTTTAAAATATTAACTGACTCGAAAGAAAGAGGAGGGTTTGCCCTGCCGGACTTGAGGTTATACTATGAAGCTGCAGCCTTCTGCTGGTTGAAGGATTGGTTTTTGCTGGAAAACACTGATGTCCTAGATCTGGAAGGTTTTGATAATGCTTTTGGTTGGCATGCATATTTGTGGTATGACAAGGTTAAAGTTCACAAACTGTTCAAAAACCATATTGTCAGAAAAGCAATTTTTGCAGTCTGGATGAAATATAAAGACTTATTAGAGACTAAAACTCCGAGGTGGCTATCACCGATGGAGGCCAAGGCCCCAAAAAGGCCCAATATGGAGGCTTATTGGCCGAAGTATTGGGAAATAATCGAAAAAACTGGAGACAATTGGAAACTGCAGAGTCAGGACAAATTAAAAAATAAGGTGCGAGACTGGCTACATTATGCTCAAATTCAAGAGGTTTTTAAAATGGACAAAAAAGTTGGGTTCCAAGTGGAAAAATCGATTTTGGAGACAGAACTGTTAGAACCAAAAACTAAGATTTTATCAAGAATGTATAACTTGCTGCTTAAATGGAATACACAGGATGAGATAGTTAAATCTGCCATGATAAAATGGGCACAGGATGTTGGACATAACATTATGTCTGAAGACTGGGAAAAGTTATGGAACACCGGAATAAAATTTACGGCATGTACTGCCCTGAAAGAAAACATTATGAAAATGGTATACCGGTGGTACATGACCCCAGTCAAATTAGCTAAGATATATCACCTGTCTGACAATAAATGTTGGAAATGTAAGGAGGCAGAAGGTACATTTTATCATCTCTGGTGGACCTGCCCAAAAGTGAAGGCTTTCTGGGAAATGATTTATAATGAATTGAAAAAGGTATTCAGATATACCTTTCCCAAGAAACCAGAGGCCTTCCTGCTGGCTCAAAACATCCCCTCCCCAGCTCCCCGTGCAATTTGCAAGCATGTAATCTCCAGCCACCTCCGCAAAGGTGTCTGCTGCAGGCGCAGCCCACAGGTGACATCCGGCCCCCAGAGCCCTCTGACTCGGCCCCTTGCGGCACACACTTTTCTCTAATCTTTCACGGTTCACAAGGTACGGTAAATGAGCAAAGTTTGCAACTGCATTTCCTAGACAGGTCACTGATATTGCTATCTGTTACAGGCAGGAAAGGAAAAGAAATCTGGGCACCTTCTGAAGCCAGGCCTATTCACCCCACACCTATGAAAGCCTTACTTCTGGGCAGTGGAACATGTATCGCTAAGTGCCACCCAATTGTGCTGGCCAATGTTAGAAAGTCAGGTATAGAAAGCTATGTGCTAAACGGCTCCTTAAACCAGGATCACCTCAACAGTCACCAAAATGGAATGCCTAGTTTCATTACAACTTTTTGGTTCTTGAAATTCGTTCTGATTGTGCAAATAAAATATAACAGATAGAATTCTACAGGGTGTATTGCTGGTGTGTGGAAACGGTCAAGACCCAGGCATGCACCTCCAGATGGAGGAGACATTAAGCCCCATCCTGGTGCAAATGGTTGATAAAGGTAAAGGGACCCCTGACCATTAGGTCCAGTCGTGGCTGACTCTGGGGTTGCGGCGCTCATCTCGCTTTACTGGCCGAGGGAGCCGGCGTACAGCTTCCAGGTCATGTGGCCAGGATGTCTAAATTGCTTCTGGCGAACCAGAGCAGCGCACGGAAACGCCGTTTACCTTCCCGCCAGAGCAGTACCTATTTATCTACTTGCACTTTGACATGCTTTCAAACTGCTAGGTTGACAGAAGGGACTGAGCAACGGGAGCTCACCCCGTCGCGGGGATTTGAACCGCCAACCTTCTGATCGGCAAGTCCTAGGCTCTGTGGTTTAACCCACAGCGCCACCCGCGTCCCTTCTCTCTTGACTTACTTCCAGGTAAATGGGGATCTTGAAAGTTGCAACCCTGAATTCAGGCAACCATGTTAAAGATCCAGTTGCTCCTTTCCTTTTGTTGTTTGATTGAAGCCCCCCCAGCGAATCAAATTTAAGAAGGGAGACATCTGGACTGCACACAGCAAAAGGAAAAACCCCGAAGTGTTCAGTTTTTATCATCTAAAAACCAGGAGAAAGGAGCAGTAGAAAGGACATACTTTGGCTATTGTGTAACTATTCATCGTCACGAAACGATAGTCAAAAGTGTGTCAACTTTGCGGCAGGTGATTGTGGATATGCACACGGCGTAAAAGCAATTCGCATTTCCTTTTATTTATTTGTTTGTTTTACAAATGTTACAATAGTAGAGATACTATCTGTACAAAAAGAGGAAAAATAAACATGGGAGAGGGATGTTCTGCATATCACAGCAAAGCAGAGGCAATCTGTATGGTTGTCCTTGTGGCATTTGTCATTCCAGAACGTTTAAAAAAGTGTCCATCTTCCCATTAGCTTATTCCGGGGTCAGACAACTGCCCCTTTTTGTAATATCTTAATTTGATCATTATCACTGCCTTACACATTTTCTCAAACCAACCTTCCAAAGCCTTGGGCTTTGCACTATTTCCAGCGTCTGGCCATGCAGATTCTTGCAGCTTTCAATAAATCTACCGGTACTTTTATTTTCAAATCTATGACTAATACCAGGGTCCAATTTAAAACCTTCAGAGACCCTTAAGCACTGAAAAGAAAAATGTTAGTAGGACTAGACCAGGGGTCTGCAACCCGCGGCTCCGGAGCCACATGTGGCTCTTTTACACCTTTGCCGCGGCTCTGGGGCGGATACTAGCAAGGGGAGGAGGCGGTGCGTGCGTTAGTCACGCACCGTCCTGACGTCACCTTCCCGCCCGCCCGCCCGCTACATTGTAAGGGGCATGTACGCTGGTCACTGCATTGAAAGGGGGCATGTACGCTGGTCACTGTTTTGAAGGGGAGTGAAGAACACACACACACACAAAGGAAACTTGTTAATTTAACGTTTATTTCTATGAGGAGGAGTAATTCTGAGAGGTCAAACAAAGAAATAATTTAAAAAGTGACAAAAAAGTTATTTTAATAATGACGAGTTTTGCGGCTCCCAGTTTTTTCTTTTCTTCAGAAACGGGTCCAAGTGGCTCTTTTTGTCTTAAAGGTTGCAGACCCCTGGACTAGACCCTGGTTTAGGTGAGGCTAAGGAATAAAAAGAGAAGAGGGGAAAAACAGGGGAAGACTCTGCAAGCTGAGTAAAAGGAAGTTCTGCTTTCCCCCATAATGACTCCTTCAGTGCCTTTTTTGAAATATCAATTGTTATTATTATTATTATTAATCTGTTTTGTGTATCCTTGCTTTGCTGTTGCTCTAAGCACATGCTTAGCCTGCTTATTGAGTAATGCATCACCGCCTAATATTATATGTCTGAAATATCATAAAAGTAATATTTTTGATCTAAAGGTAACATGTAACCTGTCATTTCTGCAATGATTTTTTTTTTTAAACTTACCTCCAAAAGAAGAAGAAGAAGCCATTCGGGTTTCTTCAATGGGTGTTTCCCCCCCTTCTCTCCTCCCTCCACCTTCCTGTTCTTTCTTCAGCAGCAAAGATGCTTGTAGAAGTTTCGCTTTCGTCTTCCTGAGTCTTGAGCGCTGCTGTCGTAAGATTTCCGCTCACAGCGATGCGGGAGATTTTCTGTTTAAAGAGTTCTCTTGACAACATGCTCAAAACACACACCAGCAGCCTGGCCTGAACCCATTTGCTGGTAGCAGATTCAGGACAGAAACAGAAGGGTTTTCGTCACCTAGCGCATGGCATGATAATGTTTTCGTCACCTAGTGCATGATACCATTGTCTTATGGAGCTTGCTATTGCAAAAGGCAGCAATTTGGATAGAACCATGGAACAGCAGAGTTGGGACCCTCAGCGGTCATCTAGTCCAACCCCCTGCAATGCAGGAATCACAGCTAAAGCATCCCTGACAGCTGGCCACCCAGCCTCTGCCCAAAAACCACCAGCGAAGGAGAGCCCAGCACCTTGCAAGGGAAACCATTCCACCATCAAAAAGCTCTTACTTTCACGAAAGTTTATTTGCGTGTTGAGGTCCCCAGGTCCACCCAAATAACTCACGCATCACACAAAAATTTTTGTTTAAGATTTTTGGCATAATTTTGGCCACAACTTTATTAAAATACAAATTTGTGAGTGGTTGCTTAGGCATTGGTTGCGACTATCTGCCCCCACCATGGGGGACAGACTGACATTCCGCACGATGCGAAAGTCAGAATAGGGGAATACACTTGGGGGTAGCGATGGAGCAGGGAACCTGCCCTCACCCCAAATGCAACCAGGAACTGAATGCTATGGCCCGAGCCCCCTTGACAGAGTGGACAAGCAATAGTTAGCCCCCAATTCCTTTAACGGAATCCCTTGCAGCAGCAGCATTAGAGGGGCAGGCACAGCCAATCCATGCCCCTCAACCAACCAAACCATAAACCAATGCCTAACCGCAACCTTACAAGTTGTGACGATTTGCTACGCAGTAGGCAAAAACCAAATGGCCCCAGCCAATCAGCCAGATGGACAAAAATCCTACCGGGCCCCTGCCCCAAGAGCAGATGACCCCATGACAGGCATAGCAAGGTCAAAGCCAACAACCCTAATTCTAGGGAGGTGGGGGATGGGCAATCCGATGCACGGGCGAAAAGAGGAAGCCCTGGCCTCGTGCAAGGAGTTTTACTATTTCTGGCTGTCAATCAATAAATGGCAACATTAACTTCTTCCCCACAACAAGGGAAGCCCCAATTGCATCAGTGGCCAACGATCAATTAGCCAGCCCCCCAACTTTGGAGTGTCCTGGCGGCCCCCACCACAACACGTGCTCTCCATGAAGGAGAATACGCTTAGGCAAAATTGCATCAAAAATGTGTATTAAAATGCTGGCGAACTTTTCATAGTCAAAACAAAAAAAATTCCTTCCAGTAGCACCTTAAAGACCAACTAAGTTAGTTCTTGGTATGAGCTTTCTGAAGAAAGTATCTGAAGAAGTGTGCATGCACACGAAAGCTCATACCAAGAACTAACTTAGTTGGTCTTTAAGGTGCTACTGGAAGGAATTTTTTTTGTTTTGACTATGGCAGACCAACACGGCTACCTATCTGTAACTGGAACTTTTCATAGTTTGCTTTCCCCTCCTTTAAAAAAAAAAGGGGGGGGGACTGAACCTAAGAGTGGAAAAATGAGAAACCCAAACAGACAGATTTTCTTTCGTCCCGCTCCTTTCCCCGCGAACAACCGCTCTATCAGATTTTGAGCAAAAGCCAAAATGCAGAAAACCCAATTGATGTTTGCTTAGATTCAGCGGCAAAGTGCCTTGAAGTCACGGACCAAACAGGATGAGCCCTAGGCTTGACGAATGCCCTTTACAGAGCCGTGCAAATTGGTGGAATCACTAGATCATGTAGCAGTGAAAATGCATCTCTAAGTTACACAAAGAATTGATGCTTTTGAATTCTGGTGCTGGAGGAGACTCTTGAGAGTCCCATGGACTGCAAGAAGATCAAACCTCTCCATTCTGAAGGAAATCAGCCCTGAGTGTTCACTGGAAGGACAGATCCTGAAGCTGAAGCTCCAAGACTTTGGCCACCTCATGAGAAGAGAAGACTCCCTGGAAAAGACCCTGATGTTGGGAAAGATGGAGGGCACAAGGAGAAGGGGACGACAGAGGACGAGATGGTTGGACGGTGTTCTCGAAGCTACAAACATGAGTGTGACCAAACTGCGGGAGGCAGTGGAAGACAGAAGTGCCTGGTGTGCTCTGGTCCAGGGGGTCACGAAGAGGCGGACACGACCAAACAACTAAACAACAACAAAGTTACACCGGGACGTTGTGAGTTGCCTTAAGGTACCCCTGCCCGTACGGGCCAGTCTTGACAGACTCTAGGGTTGTGCGCTCATCTCACTCTAGAGGCCGGGAGCCAGCGCTGTCCGCAGACACATCCGGGTCACGTGGCCAGCATGACAAGCTGCATCTGGCGAGCCAGCGCAGCACACGGAAACGCCGTTTACCTTCCCGCTAGTAAGCGGTCCCTATTTATCTACTTGCACTGGTGTGCTTTCGAACTGCTAGGTTGGCAGGCGCTGGGACCGAGCAACGGGAGCGCACCCCGCCACGGGGATTCGAACTGCCGACCATGCGATTGGCAAGTCCTAGGCACTGAGGTTTTACCCACAGGGCCACCTGCGTCCCTGTGAGTTGCCTTATTCTGAGTCAAACCACTGGTCCAGCTCTCTCAGTGTTGTCATCACAAGTGGCCTCTGGAGGATTTCAGGAGTCTCTCTCAGCCAGACTTGAAGATGCCAGGAATTAAACCTGGCACTTTCCTCGTGCAAACAGATGCTCTACCACTGAGCTACAGCCCTCCCCCAGATTTATGTGATGTGCAAATGAGTTAAGCGACCTTCCAGTAAATATGTGCTTGACTTTTCAAGGCGCTGACTGCAGCCAAAACAACTCAGAAAGGAACACAGCGGCAGGAGAAGTTATCTAGGTCAGACCCCTGTATTGACTGGGGTGCATGTGGTTTAGTTCTGTGAATCAGCGGCTTGCCCATCTCAGAACAAGTGTGTCACCCGTGCAAATATCACCGCATGCTCTCGCAGAAAACCAAGCAGATCTTGTTGGCCCGCAGTCATTGCCCGGGCCCCGCTTAATACATTCCAGTTCTAGCCGATCTCCTCGCTTCTCAGACTTCAAACCACCCCCTTTTCAAGACAAAGAGTTTAAAAATATAATTTACTGCACCCTCCTCCTCCTCTCCCCAACATATTTCCAAATCAGTTCAATATGCCTGCAGCCTCTAAAGTGTTTGACTTGGTTCCAACCTGAAGTGTTACTTAAAAAGTCAGAGGAAGAAAAGGGGGGGGGGGGGAGGAAGAAGAAAAAACCTGCGCTGGTGGTTTAAATCCAGCGGCCCCCGCCAAAAGATTTAAAGCTGGTGGAGTGCTTGGCGTTTTCATAAGCACTTAGTTTTGGAAGTGATCTGACTTGGAGACCCATGTGCCTGTCAAATCACTTGCCGTTATTAGAAGCTCGGAACAGCCTCTCCCGGGGCCTCCACTGACTTCCACCCTTCCTTGCACACATACCAATAAGCCATTTGGAACACATCACGTCCGGAGGCTCATTTAGAGTTCACGGCGGAAGCTTCCCAAGGCTTTTATAAAGAGAGCTTTTGTATCTTGGGACGGGGTGTGTGTGTGTGTGTGTCCCTGGGTTACTGAACAAACTCAGGGCGCAGGCAGAAATGGCAGAAATTTGCAGGTGCCGAGGCAAAGGCAGAGAACCTTCGGTCTGAGGGCCACAATTTGCTCATGGGGAACTTTCCTGGGGCCGCACCTCAGCTGTGGGCAGGGCCAAAGACGAACATGAACAGATCAGTGTGACATTCAAAATGCAAATCACAGGTTTCTCTCTCTACACACACACACACACACACACACACACACACACACACACAGTTTATCTGAGGAAGCAAGATGCATTGTCGCAGTTCAAGGACACATTCCAGACATCCTAAATCTCCTGAGGAAGGGGTTTTTATTATTTTATCTATTTACAGTCATACCTCTTCTTACGTTTGCTTCAGGTTAAAACTTTTCAGGTTGTGTCCCGCAGCGACCTGGAAGTACTGGAAAGGGTTACTTCCGGGTTTTGCTGCTCGCGCATGCATAGATGCTCAAAATGACGTCACGCGCATTCGCAGAAGCGGCGAATTGCGACATGCGCAGACGCGGGTTGCGTTCGGCTCGTGTTCCGAATGGGGCTCCAGAACAGATCCCGTTCACAACCAGAGGTACCACTGTATTACATTCGTATACCGCCTTAGTGTGGTGGAGAGCCAGCGTGGCGTAGTGGTTAAGAGCGGTGGACTTGTAATCTGGTGAACCGGGTTCGCTTCCCCGCTCCTCCACATGCAGCTGCTGAGCTAGACCTTGGGCCAGTCACACTTCTCTGAAGTCTCTCAGCCCCACTCACCTCACAGAGTGTTTGTTGTGGGGGAGGAAGGGAAAGGAGAATGTTAGCCGCTTTGAGACTCCTTCGGGTAGTGATAAAGCGGGATATCAAATCCAAACTCTTCTTCTTCTATAGGTCTCAGGGTGGTTACCACAAAAAATTGCAATGTAAAAACACACAATAAGAACAAAAACAAACCAATAACGCTCCCCGCATCCGCAACACATTGGATGTCAATCTGCCAAAGAGGAAAGTCTTCGCCTGGTGCCTAAAGGTGTATAATGAAAGATTGGAAGAAAGTTTAAAAATTCATTTAGAGAATTATTGTAAAATTAATGAGTGTTAGAAAAAATGTTGGAATGAAACTATTTGGCTTTAGTAGAAATGCTATAAGGAGTTATGTACAAATAAGTTTTAAGTTTTAGGGCTTTTTATGGTAAGATAAGGTTAAAATAAATTAAGACAGTTTAATGACAGAATATAGTGAAAGATGGAAAGGATTTGCTGAGATAATTAATAACTAGAATACAAAAAAGGGAGGTGCGAGGAGGTCGATGAAACAAGTTAACGAAAGATAAAGATTTGGGAATATTGGATTTGTTTTTAATTTTTTGTTTGCTTTTGTTTTTGGTTTTGATGTGTTTTGTTCTCTTTTTTCTTTTTATTGACTTGTATTGTTTAATTCCTTTTTTTGTTTCTCTTTTCTCTTTTTCTTTTTTTCTCTGTAATTTTAAATTCTCAATAAATATCATTAAAAAAAAAAAGGTGTATAATGAAAGTACCAGGCGAGCCTCCCGGGGAAAGCATTCTGCAAACAGGGAGCCACCACAAAAAAGACCATTCTTGTGCTGCCACCATCCAGGACATAGCGGGGATTCGGCTGTCGGAAAACTGTGCTGGGCAGAAATTGCTGAAAGAAGCTCAACAACTTTGCCAAAATATGACCACCCTATATTGTGCCCTTGAGCCGCATGGAGCCTGGCCAGTGAGGGGTTGTGGCTAGAGGAGAGGGCACAGCCTAGGGAGAGTCCTGGGGGCCTGATGGAGAGCCCTGGGGGCCATAATCGGGCCCTGGGGCTGTGCTGCTAATGCCTCTGCAAAGTGGTAAACCGAGGCGGACTTTCTGAGGGGATCTTACTCTGACCAATGTGGTACGAAAACAGGACGTTCCGGGGCCAGTAACTCAGGCGTTGGCACTGGAATCTGTACTGGAATCTGCTGGCAGACCTCTGTTTGGTTTCTGGTAGGTCATCAAGAGTTTCCGATGGTTTGGGAACAAAATAGCTCCTCTCACCACCCAAATTATTTTGCTGAAATGGAGAAAGTATGGGGTCAGGAGCTGATGGGGAGGAGATAACCGGGAGCAGGTATACTAAAGAGTGCAAATATATATATGTGCATATATTAGTGAAAGTAACATATAAACATATTGAATCTGGGAAAATTGCTTTGCAAAAACGTGTATGCAGGCAAAGGTGTGTCTGTGAGGAGAAATGTGAGCTAAAATGCTGGCGCATTTTCACGAGGCCTTTTTTCTAGTGTTAGAAATCTGAAGTTAAGACAGAAATTGGCAGAAACTGAAACTGACAAATTTGCCCATCCCTAGTCAGGAGTTTGTTGTTGTTTAGTCGTTTAGTCGTGTCCGACTCTTCGTGACCCCATGGACCAGAGCACGCCAGGCACCTCTGTCCTCCACTACCTCCCGCAGTTTGGTCAAACTCATGCTGGTAACCTCAAAAACACTATCCAACCATCTCGTCCTCTGTCGTCCCCTTCTCCTTGTGCCCTCCATCTTTCCCAGCATCAGTGTCTTCTCCAGGGAGTCTTCTCTTCTCATGAGGTGGCCAAAGTATTGGAGCCTCAGCTTCACAATCTGTCCTTCCAGTGAGCACTCAGGGCTGATTTCCTTAAGAATCAATGCGTTTGATCTTCTTGCAGTCCATGGGACTCTCAAGAGAAGTATTTCATTTATTTATTTCATTTACAACCTTTCTTTTTCCTCCAAGGAACTTGTGTTGTTCTCCCCCTCCTCATTTATAACCCACACAACAACCCTATGAGGTAGGTTAAGTAGAGAGGCAGCGAATGGCCCAAGATCACCAAGCGAGCTTTGTGGCTGAGGTGGAATTTGAACCCAGGTCTCCCAGGTCCTAGCCCAATACCCTAACCACTGCACCACACTGCATCTCTCAGGGTTGGGTTGGAGCTTGGAGGGATGTGGCACATTGGTGGTGGAGGCTGACAGAATCTGTAGCTCTGGCTTTTCAAAGCATAGTTCAGGTTTATGGACATACTTACTGATTTCCGATATTTGCTGCCCGATCAGCAGCTAACAGGCCTTCACCCATGGCCACCCAGAGAACTGTGTGGCCCAAATCCCCAATGCATACCAATGGCATGAGAGTGGCTGGCAGGCAAAAAAAAACCCTCAGCACTGAGGTCGGAGGAATAAAATAACACTGACATCGCCTGTGAGCTTCTCCGTTGGCAGGAGTTAGCCCACTGTGGTCTAAATATAGGATTGTGTAAATATAATTTGGGGGGGCATTCCAAAAGCAGGTGGCCAGCTACAAGATGCCCTGGCAAATTAGAGCTGTGTGCACATTTCCTTCAGCGTTGCAAAGTTGGCTCTTAGTTTCTAGTTCTCTTTCATGAGGACTTGAAACCTGCTCCCTTCTTAAACAAACAAACAAAGGAAAAGTTGAGATCAGTGGCGTAGCGTGGGGGGTGCAGGGGGGGCCGGCCGCACTGAGAGCAACATCTGGGGTTAGGGCAAATCCACGGGTTAGGGGGCGCAAATCCACAGGTTAGGGGGCACAAATCCACGGGTTAGGGGGCGCAAATTACTTGCCTTGCCCCGGGTGCTGACAACCCACGCTACGTCGCTGGTTGAGATTTACCACTCTTCCAAATACAAGTCTTGCATAATGCACAGAGCCCTATTACTTGTAATTATTATCTGTGCACTGCCAATGTAAGGCTTTCTGGAAGGAAAGGCCGTCTTGAGAAAGGAGTAAAAATTTCAAGTTATTGATTTACTTTTCCTATAGTTGAATATTAACTATTAGAGCGACTTCATGAAACGTAATTCGAACTTCGTAGCTGCCCATTTGTTTCATTTTTATCCCATCCTTGAATTCCTCCAAGATGCTTAAGGCGATACCCAAGGCTTTCTCAGTTCTCATTTTAACTTCACAACAGTCCTGCAAAGTAGGTCAAGCTGAAAGAATGAGGTGGTTTCGTGGGTTTTTGGAGATTTGACTTCTTGTCTCCCAGGAATTACTTAGTTTAACACTCTGACCTAGGGTGAGGAATCTTTTTCCAGCTTGAGGACAAAAATCCAGTTTTTGAGATGTGTTTGTGCCACATGACCATTGTGGGTGGGGCAAAACAGGACAGAGCAACAACTGTTAATTTGTACACTAGACTAGTTTCTACACCTGTTCACACAACTCTCCCCATCTGGGCAAGCAAGGAGACATTATCAGCCTTCAAGGGCATATCCTGGACCCTCAAGGAAGGGTCAAAACAGAGCTGGGGTGTGGCTCAGGAGGTTGCATGACCCAGGGAGAGTCCTGAGGGCCAGATAGAGAGGACTGAGGGGCCGCATTCTGCCTCCTAGCCCACTGTTCCTCCTCCGTGCTCTAAGCACTACACCATACTGTCTGCTCATGTCTGCTGGGTGAGTTGCACGGTTCCCCTAGATGACACTCTGCCTTAGCTGTCAACTTACAGATTTGAAAATAAGGGACCAGCAGCCTCAGAAATAAGGGATCAGCAGCCAAAATAAGGGATTTTCCAAGCACAGGTATGTTCAACTTCTGAGCCCCTCTGAGCCAAAGGCAGAAAGCCCAGCCAGCAGCCAAACGAAGCCTCAAGCGGTGGTTCCCACAGCGCAGCAACCCGGCAAAGGGGATGCAGCAAGGAAAACCACTGTCACCTCTCCGCTGGGAAGCGCTGAGCAAAGGCGAGTCCCCAGGCAACGCGGCCCATTTTATCGGCATGCAAGCTCCACCCGCCAGTCATTCTTAGACTCCTTATTGGGTGATCAATGCAGCCAAGCAACACAGTTGGAGCCTCCCTCCTCCCTGGCCGGCAGGGAGGGAGGGAGAGGAGCTGCTTCCTTTGAAACCCGGGAAATTTAAGGGAGCTCATCAATAAGGGACAGCAGCAGGACATGGCGCTGGGATAAGGGACTTTCCCACCAAATAAGGGACGGTTGACAGCTATGCACTCTGCACCCTTTCAGAGGCACTGTTTGCTAAGGACCAAGCCCCCAGCTTTGAAAACGGGTTCCAGAACGGATGCCCTAGTTAGGTCCTGCCTTGGACGCCGCACAGCTGAGAATGATGAAAAGCGACAGGCGCTTGAACTCTGCGGCTGGCCCTCCGTGTGTGAAATGAGAACAATATGTTGGCAGAGGGGTCAGCTTGGAGTCAGAAGAAAGACTATCTCCTTCCTTTCTGGCTCCTCTGCCTTCTTGCCTTCCTGCCGGGAGAAGTCAGTGGTGTTCGCCGAGGCCCTGTCAAAGCCGCAGAGTGCTAGCAAAGGCCTCATACGAAACCGTCTGCCTGCCGCCGCTCGTAAACCTGGAGAGGTAGTGGCTGGTATTCTGCTTCCTGGACGAAACGCAAATAAACAGAGGAAATTAGGAGCACACGCTGCCGTGTCTGGGATCTTAGCCTCGCTGAGCCTGGAGAGGTAGACCGAGAGACCGGGGCTCAGCAGCCAAGCTTCAGCTCCAGGTCTGAGGCAGGACTCCTCCAGCAGGAATATTATTTCTCAAGATACTACAGAAGATGTTTTCTAGCCTCCTGTACACAGGGCTTAAATCCCAGCGCTGGGGAAGCGGACTGGAGTCGGAGTCAGCACTTGTGTCTACACCAGTGAACCGCTCCAATACCCCCCTGAACAGAAATCCTCACGAATTCACAATAAAAAAAGGGACGTTCCTCTCTTCCGATGTACATTGGGCAGTTCTGAGTTTAAAGAGAAGGCTCTGCTGCTCTCCCCAGCTAGATTTTCTTTTATATATATATAATTTTTATTAATTTCAACATACCAATTATTATACATTCCACAGAACTTCACATCTTATACAATCTTTTTGGACTTCCATCACCACCTCTGATGATCCACCATTTTTATCATTTCTTCTGCATTTCTTAAATTCCTATTGCCTTTAATTATCTTAACTCACAATCCACCTCTTTCACCATTTTTGCAATGATTCAAATAATTTACCTCACAAAACTTCTTGCAAATCTACAAACGTAATCTGGTCATCACAATTACTTTTTAAATAGTCCGTAGATTTACACCGGTCTTCTTTGAATCTCTGGTCCCGCAGGTTTTGAATTCTTCCGGTTTGTTTATCCAATTCTGCATAGTCCACTCCCTAGCTAGATTTTCAAGTTACGCTACTCCACGGAACTGAGAAGGTTTCCCGGGCGGCAGGCTGTGTTTGTATTTCTCTATGAAAAGCACACACACCATTTTAAATTTCCCAGCCGATGAGTTACGCCTTGTTGCCTTACAAGTCAGAATTTAATTCATCACATCCTGTGTCGAGAGCAGTGTGCGCTGAGAAATGTCGGGGGTTGGTTTGGTTATTTTTGCACGGAAATGGTAATGCCGTCCGTTCTTGGGAGAAAGATGCTATCTCTGCCACTAAATTTTATTTGAGATGAATGAGGCTGTTGTTGTTTTAAAGACAAATGCTGTGTACACACCATGCATTTTGTTTATTTGTTTATTTAAAATAAATTTTATTAGTATTTTCCGCACAACAACACGAAAGATATCAAAAAATAACAATACACAACACACAAAAATCAACATTCGAAAACTAAACAACAACAAAACAACAACAACAACAAAACATATCCCTATCTCACAAGTTAATATTAAAAACACTAAAACAACAACAAGACATTGACTTCCACCAATCCCACAACACCTCCTTTATCTCTCATTGTGTCTTCCTGTTTTCCTGTTTTCTTTATCGTCTCTATCCTAACATCTATGCATTTAAAACCACATCCCCTTACCCTCCAAGAATCTGGGGAATTGTCATTTGCTAAGGGTGCTGGAAACTGTAGCGCTGTGAGAGGCAAACTAGAGTTCCCAGGATTCTTTTGGGGGGAGGGGAAGCCATGTGTTTTAAATGTACACAGCCAAAGCCCTACAATTCCATGTATCCTTACACAGAAGTAAATCCTACTATGTCCAAAGGGGCTTACTCTCTAGTTAGGGTGTTTTCTAGGATCGTAGCCAAAGATCCTGTCGTCATGTCCCTACTCAGCAATAAAACACATTGGCTGGCCTCGAAACAGGCACTAATTCTCATCCTTGCCTACCTCAAAGGGTTGTTGTAATAAAAATTACAGCATGTTATGAGAAAATTATATGAAAATGATATATCGATGGTATCTAACATGTCCTCCCAGTTGAACGACATGGCCCAGGGAGAGAGGGAAAAATAGTGGAAGTGAACAACTGGCTTCGCAAATGGTGCAAACAGGAACGGTTTGAATTCTTAGATCACGGAATGCAGTTTCTTGAAGATGGACTTCTGGCAAGCGATGGGCTGCACCTCACAATGGTTGGGAGGAATGTTTTTGCAAAAAATCTCAGAAACCTCATCAGGAGGGCTTTAAACTGACTAATGTGGGGGAGGGAGACAGTGCTCCTGAAGGTAGGAGTCTATCAATTGATGAAGATGATCATCCAAATGTCATAGACCGAATGGAGCAAAGAGCATGCAGACCTAGTGGTGGGAGGAGAAAATCCTTAAATAAGAGACACGGGGGAATGATTAATGGACTTCAATGTCTGTACACTAATGCGCAAAGCATGGGAAATAAACAAGATGAGCTTGAGCTCCTGGTACAGCAAACTAAATATGACATAATAGGAATCACTGAAACCTGGTGGGATAAATCCCACGATTGGAATGTAATAATGGAGGGATACAATCTATTTCAAAGAAACAGACCAGACAAGAAAGGAGGAGGAGTGGCGTTATATGTCAGGGATGTGTATACCTGTGAAGAGATCCAAGATTTAGAACCTCAAAGCCAAAGTGAGAGCATTTGGGTCAAAATTAAGGGAGAGAAGAATAACAGTGACCTCATTGTGGGAGTTTACTATAGATCCCCAAGCCAAACGGAGGACATAGATGATGCCTTCCTGGAACAGATGGCCAAGCATGCAAAAGGAAGGGAGATAGTAGTAATGGGGGACTTCAATTACCCGGATATTTGTTGGATGTCAAACTCAGCCAAGAGCATAAGGTCAAACAGATTCCTCACTGCCCTTGCAGACAACTTCATTGTCCAGAAAGTGGGAGAAGCAACAAGAGGAACAGCCATTTTAGATCTGGTCCTAACCAATGTTGATGACCTGGTTAGTGGGGTAGAAGTGGAAGGATCATTAGGCGCGAGTGATCATGCTCTTCTGAAGTTTACTATACAGCGGAAAGGAGCAGCCAAGCATACTAGGACTCAATTTCTCGACTTTAAGAAAGCCGACTTCATAAAGCTTAGGGAAGTGCTGGGTGAGATCCCATGGACAGTAATACTAAAAGGAAAGGGAGTTCAAGATGGCTGGGAGTTTGTTAAGAGGGAGATAGTAAAAGCACAACTTCAGGCAATACCAATGAGACGGAAACATGGAAGGTGCCTAAAGAAGCCAGGGTGGCTATCTAAAGAACTTTTAACTGAGTTAAGATTAAAAAAGGATGTGTACAAAAAATGGAAAAGGGGGGAAACCACCAAAGAGGAATTCAAACAAATAGCCAGCACGTGTAGACACAAAGTCAGAAAAGCTAAAGCACAAAATGAACTCAGGCTTGCTAGAGAGGTTAAAAGCAACAAAAAAGGCTTTTATGGGTATGTTCGTAGCAAAAGGAAGAACAAAGAAACCGTGGGGTCACTCAGAGGAGAAGATGGTGAAATGCAAACAGGGGACACAGAAAGGGCTGAACTCCTCAATGCCTTCTTTGCCTCAGTCTTCTCCGATAAAGAAAACAATGCCCGACCTGAAGAATTTGGAGCAAATGATTCAGCAGAGGAAACACAGCCCAGAATAACTAAGGAGATAGTACAAGAATACTTGGCTAGTCTAGATGTATTCAAGTCTCCAGGGCCAGATGAACTGCATCCAAGTGTATTAAAAGAACTGGCAGATGTGATCTCAGAACCACTGGCAGTCATCTTTGAGAATTCCTGAAGAACAGGCGAAGTCCCGGCAGACTGGAGGAGGGCAAATGTTGTCCCTATTTTCAAAAAGGGGAAAAGAGAGGACCCAAATAATTACCGCCCAGTCAGTCTGACATCAATACCAGGGAAGATTCTGGAGCAGATCATTAAGCAAACAGTCTGTGAGCACCTAGAAAGGAATGCTGTGATCACCAATAGTCAGCATGGATTTCTGAAAAATAAGTCATGTCAGACTAACCTGATCTCGTTTTTTGACAGAATTACAAGCCTGGTAGATGAAGGGAACGCAGTGGATGTAGTCTACCTTGATTTCAGCAAGGCATTTGACAAGGTGCCCCATGATATTCTTGTAAAGAAGCTGGTAAAATGCGGTCTTGACTATGCTACCACTCAGTGGATTTGTAACTGGCTGACTGACCGAACCCAAAGGGTGCTCATCAATGGTTCCTCTTCATCCTGGAGAAGAGTGACTAGTGGGGTGCCACAGGGTTCTGTCCTGGGCCCGGTCTTATTCAACATCTTTATCAACGACTTGGATGATGGACTCAAGGGCATCCTGATCAAATTTGCAGATGACACCAAACTGGGAGGGGTGGCTAACACCCCAGAGGACAGGATCACACTTCAAAACGACCTTGACAGATTAGAGAACTGGGCCAAAACAAACAAGATGAATTTTAACAGGGAGAAATGTAAAGTATTGCACTTGGGCAAAAAAAATGAGAGGCACAAATACAAGATGGGTGACACCTGGCTTGAGAGCAGTACATGTGAAAAGGATCTAGGAGTCTTGGTTGACCACAAACTTGACATGAGCCAACAGTGTGACGCGGCAGCTAAAAAAGCCAATGCAATTCTGGGCCTCATCAATAGGAGTATAGCATCTAGATCAAGGGAAGTAATAGTGCCACTGTATTCTGCTCTGGTCAGACCTCACCTGGAGTACTGTGTCCAGTTCTGGGCACCACAGTTCAAGAAGGACACTGACAAACTGGAACGTGTCCAGAGGAGGGCAACCAAAATGGTCAAAGGCCTGGAAATGATGCTTTATGAGGAACGGCTAAGGGAGCTGGGCATGTTTAGCCTGGAGAAGAGGAGGTTAAGGGGTGATATGATAGCCATGTTCAAATATATAAAAGGATGTCACATAGAGGAGGGAGAAAGGCTGTTTTCTGCTGCTCCAGAGAAGCGGACACGGAGCAATGGATCCAAACTACAAGAAAGAAGATTCCACCTAAACATTAGGAAGAACTTCCTGACAGTAAGAGCTGTTCGACAGTGGAATTTGCTGCCAAGGAGTGTGGTGGAGTCTCCTTCTTTGGAGGTCTTTAAGCAGAGGCTTGACAACCATATGTCAGGAGTGCTCTGATGGTGTTTCCTGCTTGGCAGGGGGTTGGACTCGATGGCCCTTGTGGTCTCTTCCAACTCTATGATTCTATGATTCTATGATTCTATGAGTAAACTGGCAAAAATGTATAAATCTAAATCAAATAAGTGTTGGAAATGTAAAGAGAAAGGTTCTTTTTATCATATGTGGTGGTCTTGTACAGGAGTGCCCCGCAAGACGAATGCCTCGCAAGACGAAAAACTCGCTAGACGAAAGGGTTTTCTGTTTGTTGAGTCGTTCCGCAAGACGAATTTCCCTATGGGCTTGCTTCGCAAGACGAAACGTCTTGCGAGTTCTTGCGAGTTTGTTTCCTTTTTCTTAAAGCTGCTAAGCCTTTAATAGCCGCTAAGCCGCTAAGCTGTTAATAGCTGCTATGCCGCTAATAGCCGTGCTTCGCAAGACGAAAAAACCGCAAGACGAAGAGACTCGCGGAACGGATTAATTTCGTCTTGCGAGGCACCACTGTAGTAAGGTTAAGGCTTACTGGGAAATGATATATAATGAAATGAAAAAGATGTTTAAAATAACGTTCGTAAAAAACCCCAGAAGCTTTTCTCTTGGGAAATATAGGGACAGAACTACCTAAAATGTATAGAAACTTATTTATGTATGCGACTACAGCGGCAAAAATGTTACCGGAAGAATAAGAAATCAAGGTAACAAACTTTTTTTTTAAATAAGAGAATGGGAATGGTTGATTGAATATTTACAGATAAATTGTAAACAGATAATAACATTGGCAGGATTATTGCAATAACCTGCAGTTTCATAAGAGTATACATTTAAAGAAGATGACTAAATGAACAAATTAAGTTAATTTGGATATGCAGAACATATTAAAAATAAATATAAGGAACCGCAGGAAGTGGGGGAAGGAAGTTTTGAAATGTCGAAACGATTGTAAAATCAGCGAAATGTTTAAGTCTGAAAAGTATAAATAAATAAAAATCAAAAGGGTTGTTGCATTGAGTTCTAGCTGTCATGCAAACTCTGCAATGGCCATTCACACATGCAGGTCACCCCTGGCTGATGCTATCAAATTTAATACCAAGTTGCAGATATGAAGAGTTGTTCTGCTTCCAAGGGTTTCTGAATCTCAGAGGAAGCCTCCCTTCGCACTGGGTTGCTACAAACAGCAGGCCATGCAGTAAAACTCCCCTTGGCATCTTCTCACCCTTTGCTCAAAAAAGGGAAAGTCGCGGGAGCCCTGGCTCATTCCATTCCTAAACAAAACGGATTGTCGGGCGAAGAGAACGGCTTCGGCGGAATGTTTGACATCATGCTGTGTGCATTCCAAGCATCTTGGCGGTGCTGCCTCTTCCCCGGAACAGCCGGGAGATGTTTGGCATCCGGGGCCAGGAGTGTTTTCTTGGGGGAAATTCATTTTCATCGTTCCAACATCCACTCTGGAGGACGTTATTCCACTTGGCATCGAAGCAGCTGGAAACAGCAGCAGCAGCAGCAGCTCCCAATGTCAGCAATCAGAGAAGAACCGGATTACAGTGGTGCCCTGCAAGACGAATGCCTCGCAAGACGAAAAATTCGCTAGACGAAAGGGTTTTCTGTTTTTTGAGTCGTTCCGCAAGACGAATTTCCCTATGGGCTTGCTTCGCAAGATGAAACGTCTTGCGAGTTCTTGCGAGTTTGTTTCCTTTTTCTTAAAGCTGCTAAGCCGCTAAGCCGTTAATAGCCGCTAAGCCGCTAAGCCGCTAAGCTGTTAATAGCCGCTAAGCCGCGCTTCGCAAGACGAAAAAACCGCAAGACGAAGAGACTCGTGGAATGGATTAATTTCATCTTGCGAGGCACCACTGTACTCACATTAGGGAGAAATGGGAAGCAGGAGAGAAATGTTGAGAGGGGGAGAGAGCCTTTCCGAGCAGAATTCCAAGTGTTGGTGCTGACCTTTAAAGCCCTAAATGGCCTCGGTCCAGTATACCTGAAGGAACGTCACCACCGCCATCGTTCTGCCCGGACGCTGAGGTCCTGCACCGAGGGCCTTCTGGCGGTTCCCTCACTACGAGAAGCCAAGTTACAGGGAACCAGGCAGAGGGGCTTCTTGGTAGTGGCACCCGCCCTGTGGAACGCCCTCCCATCAGATGTCAAAGAGAAGAACAACTACCAGACTTTTAGAAGACATCTGAAGGCAGCCCTCTTTAGGGAAGCTTTTAATCTTTAACAGACTACTGTATTTTAATACAGTGGTACCTCGAGTTACATACGCTTCAGGTTACAGACTCTGCTAACCCAGAAATATTACCTCGGGTTAAGAACTTTGCTTCAGGATGAGAACAGAAATTGTGCTCCTGCAGCATGGCAGCAGCGGGAGGCCCCATTAGCTAAAGTGGTGCTTCAGGTTAAGAACAGTTTCAGGTTAAGAACGGACCTCCGGAACGAATTAAGTACTTAACCTGAGGTAACACTGTACTGTATTTTAATACTTTGTTGGAAGCCGCCCAGAGTGGCTGGGGAAACCCAGCCAGATGGGCGGGGTATAAATAATAAACTATTATTATTATTATTATTATTATTAAGAAAGAGAGAGAGAGATCCAGTGCTATTTTTCTCGAAAAAGAGGTGCTGGAACTCACGCCTCCCTTGTTCTATTATACAGTGGTACCTCGGGTTACGTACTTAACTCGTTCTGGAGGTCCATTCTTAACCTGAAACTGTTCTTAACCTGAAGCACCACTTTAGCTAATGAGGCCTCCCACTGCTGCTGTGCCACCGCAACACGATTTCTGTTCTCATCCTGAAGCAAAGTTCTTAACCCAAGGAAGTATTTCTGGGTTAGCGGAGTCTGTAACCTGAAGCGTATGTAACCTGAAGCGTATGTAACCTGAGGTACCACTGTAATGGCAATGGCGCCCGCCCAAGAGGTGCTGGAACTGAGTTCCAGTTGAAAACAAAGCCCTGGAGAGATCTAACATGTTTTAAAAGCATAGGCCAGGAGCGGGGACGCTAACAAACATGGAATGTTGTTATCACCGAAATATAAAAATTAAGAACATAAGAAGTCCAGTATCGTTTTCTCACTGTGGCCAAATAGATCCCTGTGGTTCTCAGCAACTGGTTACCAACGGGTCATTTAGTCCAAACCCCTGAAATGCAGGAATCGCAGCGGACGTCCAGCCTCTGCTGAGAAACCTCCAGTGAAGGCCACCACCTTCTGAAGGAGTCGGTTCCGCAGCTCTTGCTGCCAGAAAGTGTTGTCGGCCGCTGGTGTCAGGCGATTGCCTTATAGTGACTCAGGCAATTGGTGCATCTGACTCAGCACTCTGTACACTGACGGCAGCTGCGCTCCAGGAATTTCACACAAGATATCCCAGCCTGGAGATACTGCTGTTGGAGGCTAAACCTGGAACCTACTTCCTGGCAGCCTAAATGCAGTATTAATGAACTGAGCCTGCTTCTCGGGAGAAAAGCAATGACAAACCTCGACAGCATCTTAAAAAGCAGAGACATCACCTTGCCAACAAAGGTCCGTATAGTTAAAACTGTGGTTTTCCCAGTCGTGATGTATGGAAGTGAGAGCTGGACCATAAAGAAGGCTGATCGCCGAAGAATTGATGCTTTTGAATTCTGGTGTTGGAGGAGACTCTTGAGAGTCCCATGGACTGCAAGAAGATCAAACCTATCCATTCTGAAGGAAATCAGCCCTGAGTGCTCACTGGAAGGACAGATCCTGAAGCTGAGTCTCCAATACTTTGGTCACTTCATGAGAAGAGAAGACTCCCTGGAAAAGACCCTGATGTTGGGAAAGATGGAGGGCACAAGGAGAAGGGGACGACAGAGGATGAGATGGTTGGGCAGTGTTCTCGAAGCTACCAGCATGAGTCTGACCAAACTGTGGGAGGCAGTGGAAGACAGGAGTGCCTGGCGTGCTCTGGTCCATGGGGTCACGAAGAGTCGGACATGACTAAATGACTAAACAACAACAACAACAACAAGCTTTTTTTAAAAAAAATTGTGCTAAAGAGCACATTTTTTGTTTTTTTATAAATGTTTTTATTAGCAATTTCAACATAACAACATATAAAAACATATATTTATTATTTTCTCTCCTTTTTCCCACCCCCCTCAAACCCTTCCTCCCCTCCCCCAGAGACTTCCCTCAGCTCCTCTCTCTGATTTCTCAGCACATATTATTCTCTGCATGTTATAAAATTATACACATCCTTACATTATCTGTCCACCATGTTATCAATCAATAAATTTGTGTATGTTCATTCAAAACCTGCCAAGGAGTCCAATTCATTTTGTTGTCTTTTTAAGCAATTTGTGAAACGTTCCCATTCTTCTTTAAAGTCACAGTTGTCCTTATTTCGCAGTTTGTATGTCTGTCTAGCAAATTCTGCGTAGTTCATCAATTTCTCTTGCCACTGTTCTCTTGTTGGGGTTTCCTCATTCTTCCATCCTTGTGCTATCAAGACTCTTGCCACTGTTGTTGCATACATAAATAAATTCTTTGTTTTCCTTGGCAGGTCATGGTTAGCTATCTTTTCAGGGCACCAAAAATCAGTGGCCTCACAGGTACATTCTTTCACCTTTGGTGGACGTGCCCAAGGATTAAGGCTTTCTGGGAGATGATATATAATGAAATGAAAAAGGTATTTAAATATACCTTCTTGAAGAAACTAGAGGCCTTTCTCCTGGGCATCGTAGGCCAATTGGTGCCAAAGAAGGATAGAACTTTCTTTATGTATGCCACGACAGCAGCAAGAATACTTATCGCAAAGTATTGGAAGACACAAGATCTACCCACCCTGGAAGAATGGCAGATGAAGGTGATGGACTACATGGAACTGGCAGAAATGACCGGCAGAATCCGAGACCAGGGAGAAGAGTCGGTGGAAGAAGATTGGAAGAAATTTAAAGACTACCTACAGAAATATTGTAAAATTAATGAATGTTAAAATGATGTTGGATGGAAAGTTATGTGGTTTTTAGCTATAACGCTATAAGGAGTATGAAAAAAATGGGCTATTAACAGACAAAAATTTAATGCTATATTATTTTAAGATTAAAGATTAGGATAATCAAAGAGGGGAAGGATTTGCTGAACTAACAAATTGAACTGGAATACAAAAAGGGAGGTGTGAGGAGGTCCGGGAAATAAGCAAATGAAAGAAAGTGATGGAATGATGGAATTTTTTTTTAAATCTATTTTTACTTTGTATTTTTCTTTTTTCTTTTTTCATTTTGTAAAATTCTAATAAATATCTTTTAAAAAAAAAATCAGTGGCCTCACTCTGCCTGATTATGACCCTGGCAAATGAAGGAAAAAAACTAACGTATTTTCTGGCGTATAAGACGACTGGGCGTATAAGACGACCCCCAACTTTTCCAGTTAAAATATAGAGTTTGGGATATACTCGCCGTATAAGACTACCCCTCTTCCAATGCACACCAAATAATTTTTTTAAAAAAAATCAGTCTCCAGTCCGGCTCGGAAATCCGCTCCACTTCTCAGTGGCTGGTTGTTGGTTCCCTGCCTTTGTTCTTGGCCTTTCCTTTTCTTTTACTGTGGGGCTGCTTGGGCATGTGTTTAGTTGCTGGGGCAACGCGAGGCCGCCATTTTGGAGCACGTGGTCTACTACTGGGAGCGGTTAGGGTTGTTCTGTTGCTGGTGATTGGGGGGCTTCTGGGCCCAATATTCGAGCGTATTTCTGCTTCATCTAGAGAGCTTGGTGTCCTCTGATTTAATTTGCGGTCGTTTTGTCCTTTGGTGGGGAGTTGCTGCAGGAGCTGCTGCTGTAGCCGGCGTATAAGACGACTCCCGACTTTTGATAAGATTTTCCTGGGTTGAAAAGTAGTCTTATACGCCAGAAAATACAGTAAATGTCCCTTTCCCTCTCTGTTTCATATCTTTTTTTTTTTAAAAAAAGATATTTATTAAAAGTTTAATAGTTACAGAAAAGAGAAAAGAAAGAAACAATAAAAAGTTAAACAAAACAAAACAATACCTTACAATACATCAAAAAACAAAACAAAAAACAATACAGCAAAACAACAAGAAAAACAAAAACATTTAAAAACACATCCAATATTTCCGTATCTTTAGCTTTCATTTACTTGTTTCATCGACCTCCTCTCACCTCCCTTTTTTGTATTCTAGTTCAATTAGCTATTTCAGCAAATCCTTTCCATCTTTCTCGTTTTTTGTTCTATAATTTATCTTAACACAATCCAACCTTAAATTTTACACTTTGGCCCATTAACAATCTATTTTTACTTAATTCTTTATAACATTTCTGCTAAAGCCATATACATATCTTTGCTCCCAATTGGATTCCCTGCCCCCCCCCCCCATTTAGTTATTTATGTTCGCCTGTTCTAAACGATCTCTCAGGCTACCACTAGAGACACGTTTGCATACGATGTGAACTTTGGGCTGCAGTATATCTGAATTCTTCCTGGATTTCAGTGAGGCCGCAGGTAGTGTGGGAATTCCCCCTCCGCAATGCAAATTGTGGGTATGGAACAAATAGTCGTCGGCTGGGCAGGGCAGAGGCACTTATTGTACCTACCGTCACGGAATCGTAGAATCATGGGATTGTAGGGCTGGAAGGGACACCAAAGGTCATTTAGTCCAACCCCTTGCAATGCTGGAACATTTTGCCCAATGTGAGGCTCAAACCCACGACTCTGAGATGACGAGTCACATGCTCTGACGGTTGAGCTCTACTTGGCGCTCTACCCTGATCTGAACCAGGAACACAGCAGGAGTGAGTTTAGCCTTTCAATTCCCCTTTGAACCCTTTGAAGTCCCATAGCCCCCACATGAGGGTCCTGATTCAGGTCATGGGTCATTTGCATAAAAAGATGAGGTAATTTGTATAAAAAACAACAAGAACAACCCACCCCTTGGGCTGAAAGGTCAGCTTGTTGTTGTTTGGTCGTTTAGTCGTGTCCAACTCTTCGTGACCCCATGGACCAGAGCACGCCAGGCACTTCTGTTCTCCACTGCCTCCCGCAGTTTGGTCAAACTCATGCTGGTAGCTTCAAGAACACCATCCAACCATCTTGTCCTCTGTCGTCCCCTTCTCCTTGTGCCCTCCATCTTTCCCAACATCAGGGTCTTTTCCAGGGAGTCTTCTCTTCTCATGAGGTGGCCAAAGTATTGGAGCCTCAGCTTCAGGATCTGTCCTTCCAGTGAGCACTCAGGGCTGATTTCCTTCAGAATGGAGAGGTTTGATCTTCTTGCAGTCCATGGGACTCTCAAGAGTCTCCTCCAACACCAGAATTCAAAAGCATCCATTCTTCGGCGATCAGCCTTCTTTATGGTCCAGCTCTCACTTCCATACATCACTACTGGGAAAACCATGGCTTTTACTATACGGACCTTTGTTGGCAAGGTGATGTCTCTGCTTTTAAAGATGTTGTCTAGGTTTGCCATCGCCTTTCTCCCAAGCTAATTTTTAATTAAACTTTATTTATTTACTACATGCAGACATGTGACACGCCACCATTACATCAAATGAGATTTAAAATAAAACAACAGTTTTAGGCTCAGATAATCATTTCTGAATATATTTTTTAAAATTTTTGTAATCATTTCTGAACAACAACATTTCAACAAGTTGTCTTAAAGTGTGTGTGTGTAATTATATATATATATATAATTATTACAGATATGAAATTATGTATAATAATGTACAGTGGTACCTCTGGTTACGTACTTAATTCGTTCCAGAGCTCCGTTCTTAAGCTGAAACTGTTCTTAACCTGAAGCACCACTTTAGCTAATGGGGCCTCCTGCTGCCACTGCGCCGCCGGAGCACGATTTCTGTTCTCATCCTGAAGCAAAGTTCTTAACCCAAGGTACTATTTCTGGGTTAGTGGAGTCTGTAACCTGAAGCATATGTAACTTGAAGCGTATGTAACCCGAGGTACCACTGTATATGCTTAGATTGCTGACCATTAGTAAAAGATGTTTTGAAAACAATAACAATTTTAATTTATGAGGATTTATAGAAATTTATAGGGCATAAGTAAGGGAGAAAAGGGGAAATTAAAATACTTCCTGCACACCAAACTGTGCTGTAAACTATGGCTACTGTTGTGCCATATGCCTCATTATTTGTACAATCAATAAAACCACACCAAACTGTATAAAAATTGTCATGCTTCTTTTGGCCTCTTGCTAGTTTTTATTTTTGTGTCAGCTTTTCCGATAACACTGTTTGCCTAATTACATTATACCATTGATCCACAGTCAATAATTGTAATGATTTCCATGTCCTGGCAATAGTTGTTCTTGCAGCAGTTAATAGATGTGTTATGAGTCCTTTATTTCTAATTTGCAACATATCATGACTATACAAATTAAGTTGAGCTAGTGCTGCAGACTGTTTGCCTTGTAATGAAATATATTTCTGCAAATACCTTTTTCCAAAACCTTTTTGGACACTCCCACCACATGTGCTGATATGTCGCTACAGAGCTAATGTAACTTCTAGTTTGGCTTCTGAGATTTCATGGCACAAGAAGAGCTTTGGCACAAGTAAAGACTTGACACCTTATTAAAGCAAACCGAAAAGTTACATTTCCAGGAACCCAAATTTTGCAGTCGCTGTGTCATTTTGTGTGCATCTGCTCACACAGAACAGCAGCAAATGCACAGCACTGGCTGAAGGACCCTGGGCTGTCGTTCCCTTGTACTCCTGGCTCCCATTAATGCTTGCAAATAAGCAATGGGCAACAGATTCATTTCGGAGAGTTGGTAATCCCAACTGGCTGGTTGCGCCAGCTTTTTCCTTCAGCAGCCTTTCCACCTCGGGCTCTGGAACTCAAATCAGTGCCAGCAAATGTTGCCTTAGAGCCAAGCGCCATTGAACTTATGATTAATGTGAACTTTGCAACTCTCCTGTTTCATTGCTTTACATACACACAAACACACATGCCAAATCTTGCAATGTGTCCAGCTTTCGCAATCATGGCTCTCTCCTCTGCCAAGGTGGAGAGGGTGAAGAAAGAAAGAAAGAAAGAAAGAAAGAAAGAAAGAGGCAGGGGAAAATGGAGAAAGTCAGTTTGGTTCACATTCAAAGGTGAACTTGCCTAATTCATGCTTTCCAGAACGACAAACAAACCAAAACACAACCACCTCTGAAATCCTCGCTTCTCTGAATTCTGCAGTGCAGTTCAAGCAAGTAATGAGTGCGAAAATGTGTCTACTAGTGTAAAGTGTGCATTAAAAGCTTGTGCATATTAGTGAATACAACATACAGCAGTGCATTGTATTAGGGGAAAGCACATGCAAAATTGTGTGCAAGGAGAAATTCGCACTGAAATGCTGGTGGTTTTTTATGAGGAGGATGAGTTTGGATTTGATATCCCGCTTTATCACTACCCGAAGGAGTCTCAAAGCGGCTAACAATCTCCTTTTCCCTTCCTCCCTCACAACAAACACTCTGTGAGGTGAGTGGGGCTGAGAGACTTCAGAGAAGTGTGACTAGCCCAAGGTCACCCAGCAGCTGCATGTGGAGGAGCGGGGAAGCGAACCTGGTTCACCAGATTACGAGTCTACCGCTTTTAACCACTACACCACACTGGCTCTCGCCACACCACACTGGCTCTTTTTTAAAGGCAAACTGATGTGGAAATGTGGAGTAGGAAAATGAGCAAGGGAGAGAAACCAAAACTGAGATTTGCCCATCCCTAATGGGGAAGATTATATGAAACTGAAGCTTCATCCTTCGTCCATGCTTGCGAGGTATTTACTTGACTCCCTCTTAATCAGCCAAGCATGCCACACTTTTCAATACAGTTCCCTGTCACTTTCCTAACTGCAAAAGGCCTGTCTCTTTATTAAAAGTGGATTTGTTTCACTAGACTGACAGAGCACTTTAATCCACTTCAAGTTGCACAGAATTAAATTTTCAGCCCTACCTGAAGATGCCACTGAGAACTGAATCTGGAACCCTCAGCCAAGTATATGCTCTACTGCTAAGCTATAGCCCTTTCCCAACTCTCATAGGTTTTGCCAGGACCAACACATGGGTATTGGGGGGGGGGTGTTGGCAGTGTCATCCGCATGCCTTAGCTCTGTGCAACTCGTGAAATGCCTTTTCCACACAATTCATACAGGAAAGCAGCACTAGGAACAGGCAACTTGCAACTTTTAGTGTCAATATGTTATTGAAAGAATTTCAGTGATAAACAAATAACGTGATACAGAGGGGGGAAAGGGGGGAAGTGAGAGGGAAAAGAACAAAGATGTGTATAAGGAAAAAAACCACAATATACAAAAATGCAATCTAATATACTTCCATAAAGGGGACCCCTGACCATTAGGTCCAGTCGTGGCCGACTCTGGGGTTGCGGCGCTCATCTCGCTTTATTGGCCGAGGGAGCCAGCGTACAGCTTCCGGGTCATGAAGCCAGCATGACTAAGCCGCTTCTGGCGAACCAGAGCAGTGCACGGAAACGCCGTTTACCTTTCTACCTATTTATCTACTTGCACTTTGACGTGCTTTCGAACTGCTAGGTTGGCAGGAGCAGGGACCGAGTAATGGGAGCTCACCCTGTGGTGGGGATTCAAACTGCCAACCTTCTGATCGGCAAGTCCTAGGCCCTGTGGTTTAACCCACAGTGCCACCCGCGTTCCTATATACTCCCATACATCCTTATATAAATTGATATAGTGCTATTATCCCAATACGCATGTAGATATTAATAGCCTACCACATTCTGTAAAAACTCCCTGGAACGTAAGTGCGGAGTCGCCTGTAATTTTAAAGCCTGGACTGAGTAGCCTTACAGCCCTGTTCCAGCCATGCAAAATCACCCAAGGGAGGTGGGAAGCAGAGACACTAGTGGGTGTGGCCTAAGGGGGAATCGTGAGGGCCATATGGAGAGGGTTGGGGTCCTCATTTGGCCCCTCGGCAAAAGGTTCCCCACCCCTGCAATAAATGGTTGACTGGTTTCACTTTTGTGCTGCTACTGAATACAAAGCAGCCGTTTTGCTATTCGGTGCAGCCTAACCAGCAGAACTGGGTGGTGGTGGTTGTTTTTTTGAAAAAGCTGCACTGGTGCATGTCTTTGACCAATTACAGCAGCCGTTTTCTGTTCCAAACAGGAGTGTGTGTGTGTGTGTGTGTGTGTGTGTGTGTGTGTGTGTACACAGCTTTCCCAGAAAAGGAGAACCTCCCTCTGGTCGGCTAAGGTTCCAAGATTGGGTAAAGAAGTCCATTGCTGCTATTGTTCAGCCTTGTAACTATTTATACCTTTCTTCCTTTTTTTTGCGAATTGTGATGGGGTTCTCTCTGTGTGTGTCAAACCTTATTACAAATGTATGATGCTCTCTGCATGCGCCGTCCGTAAGAGGTAGACGGCATGTTTAATAATAAAAGACGGCATGTATTCTTAACTCAGGGCAGCCAGGACAGCTGTAAGTGTGTGCTGGAGTCAGGATCGTTGCACAAACAGCACTTGGCAGAACAGCATTTTGACTTGGGATCTGCAGATGGAAAGGACCCTTTCGCCAGTTCTCTATACTTAGCCTTTGCATAGCAGCCTGGAGCATTGTAAACACATACATTGCCTGAGTGATCCCTACGACAATGCTCCGAGGTAGGCTAGCATTATTACAGTGGTACCCTGGTTCTCAAATGCCTTGGTACTCAAACAACTTGGAACCCAAACACTGCAAACCCAGAAGAAAGTGCTCTGGTTTGCGAACTTTTTTCAGAAGCCGAACATGTTCCGTTTTGAGTGTTACACTTACGTTTTGAGTGCCACACTGACGATTTGAGTGCCACACTTCCGTTTTGTGTGTTATGCTGAGGTCTGTCTGGTTTTGCTATTTATTTTATGTTTCCATTTTTGCGGCTCTTTTTTGTTTTGTTTTTGTGACTGTGTGGAACCCAGTTCAGCTACTGATTGATTGATTGCGTGACTACAAGTACATTGTTGCTCTTGTCAGATAGTAAAATTCATGTTCAATTGCTGCTTTAGGGGTTGTTTTCCAAAGTCTGGAACGGATTAATCTGTTTTGCATTCCTTTCTATGGGAAAGCGTGCCTTGGTTTTGGAACGCTTTGGTTTTGGAACAGACTTCTGGAATGGATTAAGTTTGAGAACCAAGGTTCCACTGTACTGCCTTATTGTTGACGGACTGGACCTGAGGCTGAGAGGGGGGCAGGTTGCCTGCGGTTCTCCAAGCAAGATTAAAGCTGCAGAGAGCTCTAACTTTGCTCTCTATAAGGCACCTGTCTTTGGCTATAGCTCCACTTCTTCCCATACAGCCAGGATAACGTGAAAACACTGGCAGGAAGACACACTTCTGTCTTCTCTCTCTGCCTTCCTCTCCTCCTGTCTCTGGAAAGTGGGCCAAACATCATCTCGGGAGGACCCAACGTAGACACATTTCAATTTTTGCAAGGGTATTTGATTTTAATTTTCACAAGGCAAGTCACAAGGCAAGGGAAAATTCTCTCTCTTCCTCCCTCCCTGCTCCCCCAATTAATTTCAGTTCTAAAGTTAGTTTAGCAACCCTTCTTTGTCCTTGTGATTTATTTTTAATACAGTGCTTACAATGTCAAGGAAGGAAGGAAGGAAGGAAGGAAGGAAGGAAGGAAGGCAGTATCAAGAAGAGTTTCTGTTTCTGTTCTCTGGCAAAATGTGAAACGTGATCTAAGGACCAAAGTACATGGAATTTGGTGTAATTTCCTCCTGGAAGGCTGATGCTGTATTTTATTCACTTATGAAAAACAGCTGCAGGAGGCTGTCATCAAGACAGGTGGGCAGAAGGCACTTAACTCCTGCCTTCCCATCATTTCCTGACTCTAAACAATCCCCCCATTGCCTCTCCCCACGGCAAGATATCCAAAGCACTTCACATATGTAATCTTGCTGCAGTACTTAGAACACCCCTGTAAGGCGGTTGAATATTAGGGGGAAATGGGTTAAGTTGAACCCCTCCCCACACAGCTTTCTTCCATTCCTGGTTCCTGCCTCCAATGGCTGTTTTTCATCTTGAGAAATCTGGGGAACAGTCTTCGGTAAAGCTCTGGTCCTGCCGGTCTTGGATCCTTCCTGTTAGCTTGTCTAATTCTGCGTAGTCCATCAATTTCATCCTCCATTCTTCTAATGTCGGTAGTTCTTCTTGCTTCCATTTTTGGGCCAATAATATTCTTGCTGCTGAGTATTTGAAAAGTATTTGTGATGATCAGATTACGTTTGTAGGACTACAAGAAGTTCTGTGAGGAGTAATTTAAGAAATATTGTAAAAATGGAAAGGGAGAAAGGTAAAGGCAATATTAAGTTAAGAATTGCAAGAGAAATAATCAAGATGGAAGACTATCAGAGATGCTGAAGGAAGTCCAAACAAGGACATATGTATAATAATTTGTGTGGTATGTCTTAAAAAAAATTGTATGCTAAAAATTAATAAAAAATATTATTAAAAAAAGAGAGAGAAATCTGGGGAAAGCTACATGGATACCTTTGAAATGTGTAGCCATCCTCGCTATAAATTCTCAAGCTGCATCCAGTGCCTGCTTTCTCCTTGCATGCAAAACTCTTCTTGAGGCAGGCATATTTCACCCCTCAGCAATCTGCCTCGCTGCATCCACCCCGATAAACAGAAATATGGTTTCCAAAATGTTGCCTTTTACTCGCTTTTGTCCTTTCTAAAAGTTTTTTTAAACAACTTTCTGAGGGCTGAAGCACTGCAACAAGAACACACACACCCCTTCCCCCAGATGTCGGTCTTACATCTGGAGATTAATGGGCTGCGAATGCCCAAATTCCTGTCTTCAGAAGCGGTTCTTCACACGATGATTTACTGTGTTTACTGTGTCCTTCCCAGGAATAGTGTTTCATAACATCTATTTTATTTGATGGCATGCTCTAACTCATAACCAGGTTTCCTTAGAAATCCGCCGCATGAGGTTATTTTGTGGGCTCTTAAAGCATTTCAAGTGTCCCCACGCTTTGCCCTGTTTGGTCCTCCCAACAACCCTTTGAGTAGGCCGTGTAAGTGCCCCATGGGTCATTTAACAGGCTTTGTCGCTGGGATTGTTTTGGACCTGGTTCTCCCTCTCTAGCCCTAGATGGACACTCTTCCCACCACAGCACATCGCTGGCTTCCTCATTACCCCCGTTCCACAAACAGGGAAACTGTCAGGGCTCAGAGAGAAGGTAGTTTTCATGTGAGGAGCACCACAGGAAGTGTGTCATCATCTTCATGAGTGACACACGTCGATTCGGAGCCCCGGGGGCCAGAGGAACTCAGAAGCAGGCGCGGAGGGGGAGAGGAGAAGCCCTAACCCTGCGGCCGTCGCCACTGCGCTCCAGCTGCCAAGGGAAAGGAGGAGAGTCCGTTTGTCTGGTTCTGTTTCCGAATGCATCCCCAACCCCAGTGTTATGTACTGAGTTGAATAGGATCCAAAATGCAGCAGTCTGATTGGTCCTAGAACAATCGGATTCAGAATGCAGCAGTCTGATTGGTCCTAGAAAAATGCAGCAGTCTGATTGGTCCGCAGGAGCCCCCCAATCCAGCTTCAGGTGGAAGTGAATCCACAACCTGATTGGCCTACAGGAGAATTCCGGAATTAGCCAATCACGTGCAGCCCATTGTGTAAATAATGTATATAAAGCAGATACTTTGAGGGGACTTTCATTCCTCCTCACCACTATGAGCTGAATAAAGAGCATGAAATCCACTCTCGACACCGAGTATATTTCACCCACCCTCCACCTTAACTGGACCCCAGTACCTCTTTGGTATATATACAACCCCTCCTAAACACACATTTCCCTTGGCCCCACCCCTCTGATCTCGCACATCTCTGCCTGCTAACCCCCTCCCTCTATGTGAGCTGTCTGTCTGTTGGTCTATCCGCCTCTCTGCTTACCTGACCGCCCCCCCCCCCGCCCCGCTCTGGCGGCACTGCTGAGGCGACTACGGAAACCCCAGAGAAGCTATTAAAACACACACACACAGTAACACCAATGGCCGCCTAATGGGAACGCTCTGTAAAAGCCACCCGTCAACCAGTGGCGTAGCGTGGGGGGTGCAGGGGGGGGCGGCCGCACCGGGCGCAACACCTGGGGGTTAGGGTTAGGGGGCGCAAATCCACAGGTTAGGGGGCGCAAATTACTTGCCTTGCCCCGGGTGCTGACAACCCATGCTATGCCACTGCAGTCAACAACGCCTGATCAGCTCAGCAACCCAACAACACCCAGGAACCACCACTGCTGCAACTCCTAGCTGCAACGTGCCCTACTCCGAGAGGACACCAAACAGACCTCAAACCCAAACCATTAAGGAGATTGAGATGACACCAAACAGGGAGATGGCAAACAGTGCTGAGACCACAAGACCCCTTCAAGGTGACGACCATCCAGTAACGAAACGAGATCTGAGGGAAATGGAAGCGAGGTTAGCCGAAACGCTGAAGGCCACAGTGGCTCCCATGCAGGTATTAATCAACGATCTAACCTCCAAAGTAGAAGTTCTAGAGAACAGGAACCAAATGCAAGAAAGAGCATATAGGTGGTACATGACCCCAGTCAAGCTCGCAAAGATCTATCATTTGCCCAATAATAAATGCTGGAAATGTAATGAAACGGAAGGTACTTTTTATCACCTTTGGTGGACGTGCCCGAGGATTAAGGCCTTCTGGGAAATGATTTATAATGAAATTAAGAAGGTCCTTAAATGTACCTTTCATAAGAAACGAGAGGCTTTTCTCCTGGGCATGGTCGGCCAATTGGTGTCAAGGAAGGACAGGATGTTTTTCATGTATGCTACTACAGCAGCAAGGATTCTCTTAGCAAAGTATTGGAAGACACAAGAACTACCCACGCTGGAAGAATGGCAGACGAAGGTGATTGATTATATGGGACTGGCAGAGATGACCGGCAGAATCCGTGACCAAGGAAAAGAGACGGTGGAAGAAGACTGGAAGAAATTTAAAGTTTATCTTAAGAACTGTTGTAAAATTAATGAGTGCTAAAATGTCAAGGGAAAAGAAAAATATAGAATTTCAGCTGTAATTGTTTAAGTAAGAGAAGAAGGGGAAAAAAAGAAAGAAAAGCAATTAGTTAATTGAAGTGAGGGGTTGCTGAAGAAATTATAAAACAGGGATGCAGGAAAGGGGAGGCATGGGGAAGTCCGGAAAGTAAGATTTATGAAAAAGAGGTTATGAAATTATACGTGTTTATATGTTTGTTTGTTTGTTTGTTTGTTTGTTTGTGTATGTATTGTGTATTGTTTTGTTTTTATTTTGTGTTGGAAAATCAATAAAAATTTATTAAAAAAAAAACAAATGCAAGAAAGAGCAATACCGAGAAATCCGCTCCACTTCCCCGTGGGGAGGAGTTGCGGTGGACCGTGTGGCCACCCACTCTCCACCAGGGGCGGGAGACTTAGTCTCCACCGTGGCATGGACGGACACATACAGGGGAAGTTCCTCACTCCCATCTTGTTTAGCTGGCCAGTCAAAGCCATTCCTGGGGTGTGGCTGCTGTTACATGCTGACAGCTTCTAAGAGCCACAGGTGAGAGCTGAGTGGAAAATCGGCATCCAAATAAAATTATGAATGAATGGAAATCCGTTACCTTAGACCATCAGCACAAAATGTATACTTTGTCTCGGTATACAAGATGCTTTACCCCTGGCTCTTGGGGGTCAGAGAAATGGCTGTTGAGGGTCAGAGAAACTTTTCCAGGTTTCAGGTATAGGCCCCAAAATGACTAATCCCTTTTAATAAACAAGAACAGAACGCTAAGGTTTCTTGAGAGGCCTGCAATCATGGTAAATGCAGCCTTCTAGCCATGGATACAGGGCGTCCTGCCAGGTCTTAATACACTTCCTGATGCAAATACCTGTCTAGAGAACTGCGAAAACAAGAAAGCTGTTAAACGGCCGGAAGACTACATGACACGGCTGGTGGTTTGGGTTCAGCTTGGTGGCTCACAGAGGGTCCAGACCTGGCTTGAAGAATATCTCCTTTCTGAGTTTCCATCATCAGGGGTTAAATCAGGACTCTGAAAGACCCCTCGGTCCTGCTGCTGGGCATCTCTGGATGTCAAGAAGAAGATGCTATTTATTTATTTTTCAAATTCTTTCCCTGTGCCTAATATCACTGAGCACAAGGAATGGAAATAATGACGGTTAGGGTGTTTTAATGTTCTCTCTTTTTCTTTCTTTCAGTAAAAGACTGAACACTGCTTTGGTTCAGCACATCACCACTGCCCAAAGGGTTGGCTAAGTGGATTGCCTGTTCCCAACATACCTGGGAAGCTTGTTTCCTCTTGCCCTGGAGGGTAGGACTCGAACCAATGGCGTCAAGTTACAAGAAAGGAGATTCCGACTAAACAGCAGGCAGAACTTATTGACAGTAAGAGCTGTTTGATGGTGGAACAGACTCCCACGAGAGGTGGTGGGCTCTCCTTCCTTGGAGGTTTTTAAGCAGAGCTTGGACGGCCACCTGTCCTGGATGCTTTAGCTGAGATTCCTGCATTGCACGGGGTTGGTCTAGATGACCCTCGGAGGTCCCTTCCATCTCTGCGATTCTCATTCCCTTCCACCAAGTTTCCCATTTATCCCCCAATCACTATTCCTTGTCTGCTCAGTCCTCTTGAGCTGAGTTTTGGGGTTCCTTCTTACGTCCCCCCCCAAATATGTTATGTACTGAGTTGAATAGGATCCAAAATGCAGCAGTCTGATTGGTCCTAGAACAATAGGATTCAGAATGCAGCAGTCTGATTGGTCTGCAGGAGCCACCCAATCCAGCTCCAGGTGGAAGTGAATCCTCAGCCTGATTGGCCTACAGGAGAATCCCGGAATTAGCCAATCACGTGCGGCCCATTGTGTAAATAATGTATATAAAGCAGACATTCTGGGGGAACTTCCATTCCTCCTCACCACTATGAGCTGAATAAAGAGCATGAAATCCACTCTCGACGCCGAGTATATTTCAAAATATAAAAAGTTGTTTGTGCCCCTGCAGATCTTGGGGTTCTCCCAAGCCTTCTGATACCACCTGCTTGTTGAAAAAAAGAGTGTGTGTTTTTGTGAGAGAGGAATGGACTGGAGTCTCCCAGAAAAAAAGGCAAGCCTGCTATCCAGACTGCCACTATTTTGCAAGAGGGATTCAGTCGCACACTGGAAATTTAGGTTTATGCAATTACCAGTGGATTAAGGCTGGGAGACTAATCCTTCACTCCCTTCCCCGTGGGGTTTGTGGAGCAGCCGCAGAGGAAGGCGGGAGGGGCAGGATTATCCCTGGCCAGGTTTCAGGCTGTTGTAGGGACCTGGTCTGGATTGGGTCTGGTGCCATGTCTCAATTGGGGGGGAGGCTGGCTCAGGATCCAGTGGATTCCTGGCTGGTTCAGCTCTGCTGCCTCCTGGGCCTTGAAATGCCTCATTTTGGGCCAATCTGTAGAAAAACTATTAGCTGGCCTCCCACTCGCCTACAGAGCATAGCTGTCAAGCGTCCCTTATTTGGCGGGACAGTCCCTTATCCCAGCGCCATGTCCCGCTGCTGTCCCTTACTGATGATGTCCCTTAAATAAGCTACTGAAGGTAATGGGGCCCTTTCTATGTCCCGCTGTCCTTTGCCAACAACAAATTGTTGCTGTTTTTGTGTGTGTTGAATATATGCTATATGGTATTTTATGGACCTAATAGGTATCTAAAGCCATTTGCATGCAACAAAATATGTATTTTATCAAAGTAATTGTTGATCCCTTATTTTGGCTGCTGTTCCCTTATTTTCGAGGCTGCTGGTCCCTTATTTTCAAATCTGCAAGTTGACAGCTATGCTACAGAGAGATGCCTTGACTCCACCCAATCCCCACCCCACAGCCCCGTGCAAGAGACCTGCGTTGGATTGTTCTGCTCGGACTTTAAGCACAACAAATCCACTTAAAACTACAACTTCCTTTTTTCCTGCAATTCGGAAAATGCATTAAGAAGCCTGGCACGGACCATCGATTGACAGGATGACGTATAACCTCCCTGCAACCAAATCAGGACGGATGTTCAATAAAGAGGGGCTGTCATGTAACTTCAGGGCAAGCTTTGTGAACAAGTCACCTGCAGGAGTCAAAGGGACATTTCTGCATTGCAACGTTTTTGCAGCAGGTCCTACCTGCGAATAGGCAATGGGTTTTATTCGGTCCTACTCGGAGTAGACCCATTGACATTAGCAGACACGACTGAGGTAGGACCATTACTTTCAATGGCTTTATTCTGAGTAGAACAGGGGTCAGCAAACTTTTTCAGCCAGGGGCCAATCCACTGTCCCTCAGACCTTGTGGGGGGCTGGACTATATTTATTTTTTTTTGGGGGGGGGGGAATGAATGAATTCCTATGCCCCACAAATAACCCAGAGATGCATTTTAAATAAAAGGACACATTCTACTCATATAAAAACCACACTGATTCCCAGACCGTCTGTGGGCCAGATTTAGGAGATTGGGCTGGATCCGGCCCCTGGGCCTTAGGTTGCCTACCCATGGAGTAGAACCTAGCTGCCTGCAACCCAGTACAGTGGTGCCTCGGGTTACATACGCTTCAGGTTACATACGCTTCAGGTTACAGACTCAGCTAACCCAGAAATAGTGCTTCAGGTTAAGAACTTTGCTTCAGGATGAGAACAGAAATTGTGCAGCAGCAGCGCAGCGGCAGCAGGAGGCCCCATTAGCTAAAGTGGTGCTTCAGGTTAAGAACAGTTTCAGTTTAAGAACGGACCTCTGGAACGAATTAAGTACTTAACCCGAGGTACCACTGTATTATGGACCTGCCTCAGGGCGGGCTTTCAAGGTGATTCCAAGGGAAGTCAAATGGCAGGGTGGAACCCGTGTTCGAATTATACCTTAAGTCTGACTGGTATGCCGGGCCGAGCTGGCAGTCCACTTAGTCAACACGTCTTTAGAGGTCAGACTCTTTGGGCAGAGGTATTGTGCCACATCCTGATCCAGGAAGTCTCAGCAAAGGAATTTAGGGACTAGGTTGACATTCACCATGACAATTAGAAGGAAGTAAAGAATTAAGAACCAGACTTACATAAAGAGCTTATGCTTGACTGGGACTGTGCTCTGCTTGGCAGAGAAAACAACATTCTGCCCTTGGAGGCTGCGTCCCTGAGAGCACCCTGTTATTTCCCCCCTTAAAATTCAATAGGCGCTGTTTGGAGACGGACTTTGTTGCACTACAAGCCCATTGAGAGAAATGCAGAATGTTAAAACCCTGGTTCCATTGACTCCAATGGGATCTACCATCTTAATCGTCGGAGGCTCAAAGCAGGTCTCCCCCCCCCCCTTCCCTATGACTTTCCCTTACAGTGGCACCTCGGGTTACAGACGCTTCAGGTTACAGACTCCGCTAACCAAGAAATAGTACCTCAGGTTAAGAACTTTGCTTCAGGATGAGAACAGAAATTGCGTGGTGGCAGCAGCGGGAGGCCCCATTAGCTAAAGTGGTACCTCAGGTTAAGAACAGCTTCAGGTTAAGAACGGACCTCCAGAACGAATTAAGTTCTTAACCCGAGGTACCACTGTACGGTTTTTTTTTTAAAAAAAAGCATTAAATTTGCTTTTCATTTGTGCATGCAGAAACACCTCTCTCTCTCTCTCTCTCTCTCTCTCTCTCTCTCTCTCTCTCTCTCTCTCTTTCTCTCCAGCTGTTCTATAATTGCCCATTGTTACTATGCCATCGCTATTTTGCTTTGCGTTTAGCTTTCTGCTCTGGCCTTTGGCTGACTCAGTTCAATCAATCAGCCTAATCTGATAGCTAATTCCCAGAGTCCTGTCTCTTTATCACCCTTTAAGAGAACGTGCTCTGGGCAGAAAGAATGGGGGGAAACAGTGCTTGGGGGAGAGGTCTGGGCAGGCTGTGTCCCTCTGGCACCTCAACTCCCACCAGGAGCAAGACAGAGTGAGGAAATAAGCCAGGGGGCATATTGCCTCACTCTTCAACCTTCCATAAGCAACTGCAATTTATTTTATTTTATTCCAATAATTTAGAGCTGCACCTTATTTTTTAATTTTATTTATTAGAATTTGATGTTGTCCTAAGATCTCGGGGGTGGGGGGTGGTTTCACAGAATAAAACACAGGATATTACAGCAATCTCTATGTGGTGTACAAAAAAACCCCTGAAAACTAATATTGGTTAAAATGATAAAATCTGAATTCGGTTAAAATGAACACTGGAAGGATTTAGAACGTCTTCTTTAGAACGTCTGATCTCAGAGTGGAAGGAAGTTGCATAACTCAGGACAGACCATAGCTGTCAACTGACATATTTGAAAACAAGGGACCAGCAGCCTCGAAAATAAGGGATCAGCAGCCATAATAAGGGATTTTCCAGGCACAGGTATGTTCAACTTCTGAGCCCCTCCGAGCCAAAGGCAGAAAGCCCAGCCAGCAGCCAAACGAAGCCTCAAGCGGTGGTTCCCACAGCGCAGCAACCCGGCAAAGGGGATGCAGCAAGGAAAACCACCGTCACCTCTCCGCTGGGAAGCGCTGAGCAAAGGCGAGTCCCCAGGCAACGCAGCCGTTTTGATCGGCACAAGGCATGCAAGCTCCACCCCCCAGTCGTTCTCAGACTCCTTATTGGGTGAGCAACGCAGCCAAGCAACACAGTCGGAGCCTCCCTCCTCCCTGGCCGGCAGGGAGGGAGGGAGAGGAGCTGCTTCCTTTGAAACCCGGGAAATTTAAGGGAACTCATCAATAAGGGACAGCAGTGGGACACAGCGCTGGGATAAGGGAGTTTCCCGCCAAATAAGGGACGGTTGACAGCTATGGGACAGACTGTGTGGCAATATAGGCTGGCCCAGCCATTAAGCAAATTGGGGTTACTCTGCTGTCTCATAGCCAGTGGGAACTGAGCTGCCTGTCTGGTCACCTCTGGTATGTAGAATGGGGTTGGCACTATCTTGTCCTTCTCAAAAACATCTTGGGCCAACCTTGGTGGCAACAGAAAGGGCGCTCAGGAAGACGGGTTGTGTGCTGATCCTGCCTGCCCCCCCCCCAGCAGCTGCTCCTTGACGCCGTTGCCTCAGTTCACCTCATGTAAGGGCCAGCCCTGGGTGCACATCCCACTCTCCCTATCACATTGTCATGGACTGACTGGATGCAGCGGTGAGGCATGACCTGGAAAACCCTCAAAGCATGGGTAGGCAAACTAAGGCCCGGGGGCCGAATCCGGCCCAATCGCCTTCTCAACCTGGCCTGTGGACGGTCCGGGAATCAGCGTGTTTTTACATGAGTAGAATGTGTCCTTTTATTTAAGATGTATCTCTGGGCTATTTGTGGGGCATAGGAATTCGTTCATTTCCTCCTCCAAAATATAGTCCGGACCCCCACAAGGTCTGAGGACCAGCCCCCTGCTGAAAAGGTTTGCAGACCCTGCCTCAAAGGAACCCCCAGAAGAAGAAGGCTCAGAGGTGGTGGGATGACAATGAGTGGTCAGGGGGAGAAGAGGGAACAGACTGGGATGTGGAGGTGTTGGAAGCTAAAGGGGCAACAGGACTTTGTGAGCAGGAAGAGGCTGTGGCAGAGAGAAGTCCAGACTGAGAGGCAGAAGAGGAGGCTGGAGAGGAGGGGCCCAAGAGGCAGCAATGAGTCAGGCTAGTGAGGAAGCCAGGCTGTCTCCCATCCTGCTGCAATCAGCTCCCCTCCTCCATGGTCTCCCAGGACCAGAAGAGGTGTGAAGAGAGAGGAGCAGAGATAGGCAAGACGAAGGAGCCTCAGATTGCATGGGAAGGAACTGAGGGAGGAAGAGACCATACCCTCCAACATTTCTCCAGTGAAAATAGGGACTTCCCGTTCCATGATAATTTTACTATTTATATACCACACATCTTATTGGGTTGCCCCAACCAGTCTGGGCAGCTTCCAACATGCAGAAAAAAGCATAATAAAACATTAAACATTAAAAAAAACCCTTCCCTATATAGGATTGCCTTCTGATGGTTCTGTGGTTGGATAATTCCATACCCTCCAACATTTCTCCAATGAAAATAGGGACATCCTAAGGGACGCGGGTGGCGCTGTGGGTTAAACCACAGAGCCTAGGACTTGCCAATCAGAAGGTCGGCAGTTCGAATCCCCGCAACGGAGTGAGTTCCCGTTGCTCAGCCCCTGTTCCTGCCAACCTAGCAGTTCGAAAGCACGTCAAGTGCAAGTAGATAAATAGGTACCGCTCCGGCGGGAAGGTAAAACGGCATTTCCGTGCACTGCTCTGGTTCACCAGAAGCAGCTTAGTCATGCTGGCCACATGACTCGGAAAGCTGTATGTGGACAAACGCCAGCTCCCTCAGCCTGAAAGTGAGGTGAGCGCTGCAACCCCATAGTCACCTTTGACTGGACTTAACCATACAGGGGTCCTTTACCTTTTACCTTTACCTCAGGTTAAGAACTTAATTCGTTCTGGAGGTCCATTCTTAACCTAAAACTGTTCTTAATCTGAGGTACCACTTTAGTTAATGGGGCCTCCCACTGCTGCCGCGCCGCTGCCACACGATTTCTGTTCTCATCCTGAAGCAAAGTTCTTAACCCGAGGTACTATTTCTGGGTTAACGGAGTCTGTAACCTGAAGCGTCTGTAACCTGAAGTGTCTGTAACCCCAGGTACCACTCTATTACTGTACAGAGTTGAAATTTGCATTTGTTGCTCCCCCACCGCTGCCTCTGACCTCGCCCACCACTGTCATGTGTCCACCCCTAACCTTTGGCAGGTTCAAATCCCCGAAACGGGGTGAGCTCCCGTTGCTCAGTCCCAGCTCCTGCCAACCTAGCAGATCGAAAGAACGTCAAGTGCAAGTAGATAAATAGGTACCACTCCGGCGGGAAGGTAAACGGTGTTTCCGTGTGCTGCTCTGGTTCGCCAGAAGCAGCTTAGTCATGCTGGCCACATGACCCGGAAGCTGTACGCCGGCTCCCTCGGCCAATAAAGCGAGATGAGCGCCGCAACCCCAGAGTCGGCCACGACTGGACCTAATGGTCAGGGGTCCCTTTACCTTTACCTTTAAGGAAAAGCAAGACATTCCAGGATCAAATCAGAAACCGGGACAGCTTCTCTAAATCAGGGACGTCCCTGGAAAATAGAGTCACTTGTAGGGTCTGAGAGAGTCCCCTGTGAGAAGGCAGGGACCTTCAGTCTTCACAGCTGCGTCATTGGGGCAAGACCTATTGGAAAGAGCTGTTTTGGCTTCTTTGAATAAAGAGATAACTTCGCTGACTCTGTGTTTTTCATTGCTGACCTTCACCTGACACATGGAGACATGGCTGATTTTTACAGGCCGGGTTTGGAGAGCCACACACAGGGACTCAACACCCACATTTCAAACGGGGTCCACAGTTAATGTCGAGCCTCACATCCCTTTGCACACACACACAAAAAGCCCCAACCCTTGCAATTGGAACAGATCTGGACAGGAGCCCCTGGTTCCAGCTTCCAGTGTGCTGTCAGCACCGACTATTTCTTCACCCGCTTTCCCCAAAGAGTGCTTTTGAGATGCCAGAATGATGTCCAAACAGACCTTCCTTTACCCGTAGGGAAGGCCGCGTGGGAAGCAACTTTGGCAACCTCCCCTCGCTCCGTGTTCCTTCAGCCTTGACAGTTACTCCCGGATGATTTACGAGCCTTGTTCGGTTGGTGGGGAAGAGGCTCCGCTTAACTCGCTCATGATTCACAGCGACGGTGGGGGAATAATTCCTCGTTATCCTTATCGGGCAGAGGCAAGGAAGCCGATCACCCACCGTGGCTGCGGCTGCGGTGACAGGCTGCCAGCTGGCACCATCCTCAGGCCCTGCAAGGGGAGCGTTTGTCACCGGGGAAGGCCCAACAGCTCCATCGCAATGTAGCCAGCATGTGAATGAAACGAAACGGGCAGCTGCGGACTGACAGCTCTGTATCCATCAGACGGAGGCTGCAGGGATTCCCCCAGGGCCAGTGGGACATCGGGGCAGGGGACAAGTTGTGGGACCACTGTGGCGATCACACAGGGTCCACGGACGTTTAATGGTCTATTGATCCCTGTGCCTCCACTGTGCTCGCTTCCCCGCTGCCACCAACCCGTTGTTGTTGTTGTTCCGTCGTTTAGTCGTGTCCGACTCTTCGTGACCCCATGGACCAGAGCACGCCAGGCACTCCTGTCTTCCACTGCCTCCCGCAGTTTGGTCAAACTCATGCTGGTAGCTTCGAGAACACTGTCCAACCATCTCATCCTCTGTTGTCCCCTTCTCCTTGTGCCCTCCATCTTTCCCAACATCAGGGTCTTTTCCAGGGAGTCTTCTCTTCTCATGAGGTGGCCAAAGTATTGGGGCCTCAGCTGCAGGATCTGTCCTTCTAGTGAGCACTCAGGGCTGATTTCCTTAAGAATGGAGAGGTTTGATCTTCTTGCAGTCCATGGGACTCTCAAGTCTCCTCCAGCACCATAATTCAAAAGCATCAATTCTTCAGCGGTCAGCCTTCTTTATGGTCCAGCTCTCACTTCCATACATCACTACTGGGAAAACCATAGCTTTAACTATAAGGACCTTTGTTGGCAAGGTGATGTCTCTACCAACCCGTTACTCTCTGGTAAAACACCGTGTCCAGAGAGTTGTTAAAAGTGAACCAAAAAATCCAAGTTTATTTTACAAACATTAACAAGTTTATGGTTTCTCAGATAATATTCCTCTCAGTATCTTAACTTTAGTTTCTTTACCGGCTTATACCTTCCTAATACCTTCTGACTGATTATCTGAACTGTTTGACTGACTCCTCTTAACAAATTCTCTCCCTCTCTCACACCAGACTAGCCCAACCGACAGACTTATCTTCCCTGTCTCTTCTAACTCCAGACTGTCTTCTCAACCACCCTAACTCTAACTCTCCCAAAAACCCCTCTGTGCCTAAACCTTATACACAGTTAACTCTGCCCCTTGGGTTCCCATTGGTTAGTCATTTTACAATTAGTTAACCCTTTCCTTATGAACCCAGTATGATGTCTCACACCTAGGAGGGCAAACGCCAGAACCACTTTGAAGCCAAGCACCATGGCGATGAGGAGCAATAGGCCAGTGGCAAGTTCAGAAGTTCAGGGTCCGTTTGTGAAGGCCAAAGCCTCGCCCTGCTGGCAACCGCATCCCCCTTTAAGCATGTACAAATTTCTAATATTCTACAGCAATCATATAAAGGTAAAGGGTAAAGGGACCCCTGACCATTAGGTCCAGTCGTGACCGACTCGGGGTTGTGGCGCTCATCTCACTTTATTGGCCGAGGGAGCCGGTGTACAGCTTCCGGGTCATGTGGCCAGCAAGACTAAGCCGCTTCTGGCGAACCAGAGCAGCACACGGAAACGCTGTTTACCTTCCCGCCGGAGCGGTACCTATTTATCTACTTGCACTTTGACGTGCTTTCAAACTGCTAGGTTGGCAGGAGCTGGGACCGAGCAACGGGAGCTCACCCCGTCGCGGGGATTCAAACCGCCGACCTTTTTATCGGCAAGTCCTAGGCTCTGTGGTTTAACCCACAGCACCACCTGCGTCCTACAGCAATCATATAATTGCACAATCATTATAATTAGAGATGCATTTCAACAGCCCGTGCAGATTTCCATGTGCTGCCTCTCAGGCACATCTATGTCATGGGTGCAGAGGAGTGGTGGAGGGCACTGGCTGGGGAAGCCCCAAGGAAGGAGGCTCAGAGACAGGGCATTAGATGATGATGAGTGGTCCGAGGGAGAAGAGGGAGCAAACTGGGGAGAGGAGGTGTCGGAAGCTGAAGAGGCGACAGGGTTTAGTGAGCAGGGAGAGGCTGTGGCAGAGAGCAGTCCAGAATCAGAGGCAGGAGAGGAGGCAGGCTGGTGAGGAAGCAATGGGGTCTCCCCCTTCTGCTGCAGCCAGCTCCCCTCTCCCCTAATCTCCCAGGATAAGAAGAAGTATGAAGAGGGAGGAGCAGACACAGGCAAGATGAAGGAGCCTCAGATTGCCTGAGAAGGACCCGAGGGAGGAGGAGACTTAGAGAGCTGTGGGAAGGTGGGGACATTTTGTAGATACAGTGGTACCTCAGGTTACATACACTTCAGGATACAGATGCTTCAGGTTACAGACTCCGCTAACCCAGAAATAGTACCTCGGGTTAAGAACTTTGCTTCAGGATGAGAACAGAAATCGTGCTCCGGCGGCTCAGCAGCAGGCTCCCTTAGCTAAAGTGGTGCTTCAGGTTAAGAACAGTTTCAGGTTAAGAACGGACCTCCGAAACGAATTAAGTACTTAACCCGAGGTACTACTGTACTTTCTAAAAGTAGTGTCATACCACTTTAACCAATCAACTTCCCCCCAATGAATCCTGGGAAATGTAGTTTATGAGGGGTGCCGACAGTTGTTAGGAGACCCCCGCTCCGTTCACAGAGCCACAATTCCCAGAGTTCCCTGGGAGGAGGGATTTATTGCTAAACCACTGTGAGAACTGTAGCGCTTGGATATAAACTTTCAATGTGACTTGTGCTTCACAAACATTGTGCGCAACCAAATTTGAACACCATTCTCTTGGAACTGAGGCACCTTGTATTTTCTCTGTTCCTAAATGCTTAGCTTTGGAGCAGACGGTAGAAGTTCCCTTTCGTGCTGATTACGACCTGCTCAGTAGCTGCCTGGGCATCGATCCCTGCTGGCTGGGGCTGATGGGAGTTGTAGTCCAACAACATCTGGAGGGCCACAGGTTTCCCAATCCTGCTTGCTTAAATTATAAGCCAGAGCAGCCACTCATGCAGAGATGCAGCAGGGAGCCTCCTTTTCTGAATGGTGCTCCCAGCTCGTAGGAGCCTTTAGTTCAGGAATAGGCAATCTTGAGCCTCTCAGATGTTGCTGGACTACAACTCCCATCATCCCTGATCATTGGCTATGCTGGTTGGGATGGATGGGAGTTGCAGTCCAACAACAACTGAGAGGCACAATATTGCAAAAAAAGCTGCATTGATCAGCATGAATTAGGGGTGGGTGACTGTGTTATTTATTTTACATGTTTATTGAATTTAGCTTTATTATTTATTTAGCTTTGGTGTCTCTCAGTTTATTCTTTTTCCAGTTTCCAGTTCAGTTCCCCTTATTTCCAAATCAGTTTGTGACGTTTTTAACATAAAAACAATGTCTTCATGAAAATTCACCAGCGTTTTGCTGCGAATTTACCCCACTATGCATTTCTATATGCAATTTTTCCCAGTGAGCACACATTTGTGCAAGCAATTCTCCCTTATATTTTGCATGTTACTGTCATTCTGCTGCAACCTTTCCCTTTGCACATGCATTATTCTTATTTTGGTACACAGCGTGTGTCTGGAAAACTGCATTGTAAAATTCAGGGATTTCGAAGGATGGCTGCGTTTCAGTTTGCGTGGTGTTTCTGGATATGCAAATTAGGTAAGTTCCCCCTTTAAATGCAAATCTCCCCCCCCCCCCAAAAAAAACACCCTAGCAGGAATGTTGGCAGCCTCGTCTCAAGCACCTCTCATTTCTTAAAGGGAGGGAAGGCATGTCTGGAGGTGTTCCCAGCTGCAAGAGTGTTGTCCACACTTTTCAGGCATCTGCCTCCTCATCTATATGTTGCCTCTTAATAACTAATTAAAAGCTCAAAAGCTCATGAGTCAACCGCTTTCTGCACTTCCTCTGTGGCACTTTCTCTGCAATTATCCTCTATTAATAAATTCCAAAACGCACACATATGCATGTGGAACGTGTGTGTGTGTGTGCGAAATTACAAAGAAAAGATCAGGGAATTCTACTACGTGCAGAGCAAGGAGCTGAGTGTTAGAAAAAGCGAAGACACCAAGGCAGCCGTTGATAAAAATCTGCTGAGCAGACAAGCATCCTCTTGGCTGGCACCGGCCAGACCAGGGCTTGTTCTGCGATGACTGTAAATGATTTCACAGGGATTAGCAAGCTTGCTTTTGCTGCCTCCACAGCCAGTAGGTGACATAATGGGAAGGCGGTGAAGTAAGAAGGAGGGAGGGGCTCCTCCCCGTGCGATCCAGGGCCACACACAGTAGCAGTTTAGGCCCATGTGGTGATCACACAGGGTCCCCGGAGGTTTGACGGTCTATTGATCCCTGTGCCACCACTGTGCTCGCTTCCCCGCTGCCACCAGCCCATTACTCTCGGGTACACACTGAGTCCAGACAGTTGTTAAAATTAAACCAACTAAACAAGTTTATTTTATAAGTATTAACAAGTTTATGGTTTCTCAGATAATATTCTGGCCAGTTTCTTAACTTTAGTTTCTTTACCAGCCTATACCTTCCTAATAAGGTAAAGGTAAAGGGACCCCTGACCATTAGGTCCAGTCGTGGCCGACTCTGGGGTTGCGGCGCTCATCTCGCTTTATTGGCCGAGGGAGCCGGCGTACAGCTTCCGGGTCATGTGGCCATGACTAAGCCGCTTCTGGTGAACCAGAGCAGTGCACGGAAATGCCGTTTACCTTCCCGCCGGAGCGGTACCTATTTATCTACTTGCACTTTGATGTGCTTTCGAACTGCTAGGCTGGCAGGAGCAGGGACCGAGCAACAGGAGCTCACCCCGTTGCGGGGATTTGAACCGCCGACCTTCTGATCGGCAAGTCCTAGGCTCTGTGGTTTAACCCACAGCGCCACCCGCGTCCCTTCCTAATACCTTCTGTCTAATTATCTCAACTGTTTGACTGACTCCTCTTAACAGATTCTCTCACTCTCTCACATCAGACTAGCCCAACCCACAGACTTATCCTTTCTCTCCCTTCTCTAACTCCAGACTGACTTCTTAACAACTCTAACTCCTCCCCTTGGGTTCCTATTGGTTAGGCATTTTACAATTAGTTAACCCTTTCCTTATGAACCCAGTACAATGTCACACACCTAGGAGGGCAAACACCACAGCCCAGTTCATGTCTTAATGGTACGATGGGGGAGCCACGCTTTGGTGATCCTGTCCCATGCAAGACTTGCCCAGGGTGGCTGACGCGAACTGGGACTGGTACGTCAGGAGGCAGAGAGGGCAACAGAAAGCCTTGAACAAAAGCTTGGCCGTTAGATATCATAGAGCGGGAAGGGACCCTGACGACCATCTGGTCCGACCACTGCGCCACTACAACAGCCACATGTTGCAGCACTATGTTGGCTTCCTGTCTTGTTCAAAAGCCAGAAGGCAGAGAACAGAGCAGCAATACTGCTCTTGAAGAACAAACGTACTAGGAGCATTGCCAACAGTGCTGCCCTAGAACTGAGTAGAGTGGCTGTTTGCGCTGCCCTTGAAAGGTTACTTGCCCCTGCCTGGGGAGGGTAAAAGAGAGAGAGGGAGAGAAAGCCTCATTTTCAGCACTGCTACAATGGCAGAAAGGGGCTGAGGGTAGGCAGGGGGGTGGGTCTGGGCAGAACTGCGAGGAAGAAGTGAGGAAAGAGCCGTTTGCCATTTGGCCGCTCGCCCAAGGGCTTTTGCTAGTCGCCCCAGGTGAGCGGCAAATTGGACAGCCGGCTTCAATGAACTGCATGGGCTTAGGAATTCCATTTGCGCGAAGTAGATGCCTTTGCAGGATTTCCTTCTCTTAAAAGAAGGAAGGGGGGAAGGGGGTGGGGGGGAGGAAGAATATTTATGGTTCAAGAGGTTCGGCTTTTAGAGAGAATAAATATAGCACTCTTCGCATATTCAAGCCGGCCGGCACTGCATCAGCATTCCTGCCATAAATCCTTCGAAATGAAATTGGAAGCTCAAAACCTTTAAAGCTCTTTCTCTCCCCCCCCCCTCCTTCCACCTCCTGCACTCCTCCCCGCCTTCCTTCCTGAGTGCAGGGAAAGTGGGGTGTTGTGAGAATGGGCCCTGGCTGAGCTGCCTTGGCTGGCCAGATCTTTCAGAGAGAGGCTTTGAGCGGCAGGGTGCTCCTTTCCTCCTCAGTCCCTGGAGGGAATCGATCAGCTTCTAAATTTACACTAGGTAGCGGCGCTTAGAATATCACAAGCTCGAGTGTCTTGGAAACCCATGCCAAAGGGATGGTTATGTAATGTTATGCTTCTCCTACGGCCGCCTGCAGACTCCCAGCCTCTGTGTTGAGGCCCTGGCGCACAGGATTGGGCTGGATGAATCCAGCCCCCAGAGGAAGCAGACCTGCTATGTACTGAGCGAATAGGACCCAGAATGCAGCAGTCTGATTGGTCCACAGGAGCCACCCAATCCAGCTCCAGGTGGAAGGGAATCTGCAACCTGATTGGCCTACAGGAGAATCCCGGAATTAGCCAATCACGTGGGGCCCATTGTGTAAATAATGTATATAAGGCAGACATTCTGGGGGAACTTCCATTCCTCCTCACCACTATGAGCTGAATAAAGACCATGAAATCCACTCTCGACTCCGAGTATATTTCAAGACCACTGCCCCCTTACACCAGCGGTGGGTCCTTCAAGTTCTGATAATGGCACTGGAGGTTATGCCCTGGGAATCCCTTCCCCTGATAAACCTTCCAGATGTGTCTAGGTCAGTGATGGAGAACTTCAGGCCCGTGTGTGTGTGAATGTGGCCCTCCAGATCTTCCTTTCTGGCCCTCAGAACTCTCCCCCAGCCATGCTCCCGGCCGTCCTTGAGGCTTTATTGCTTGTCTGGACCATGGCCTTCAAACAGGATCGTGCCTCTTGCTCGCCTGGTCGTGTGTGTGTGTAACTTACATGAGTTGCATGAATGTTTGCATGCTCTTTATTCTAACATGCACGCTTGTAGACTTTCTAACCCAAAATGCACATTCTGCACACGTTTTTGAAGGCTGTTGCGAAATCCAGAGAGGTATGAAAACGAAAGGGTCAGGCTATTGGAGGTCTTGCACAGGGCCCTGCTCAGAAATGTTGGTTCTGTCAGAAGCCCAGACTTCTGGGCAAATAAGTGAGCTCATAAGAAAGCAGTCGCCTCTTCAAATGTGATCAGGAAAACACATCTTCTGCAATGGCTAGTTGTACCTTTACCATCCCACTTAAAACAGCAGCCCTGCGTTTTCACTGGGCCACCTCACGACCGCTCTTCTTGGCTCCACAACTCCAAGTGGAACCGCCTTTCTCGTTCCACTCAGCAGTGCAACCATCTTTCAGACAACCGCCTAGACCTCCTTGCTACGTTTAGCTCAGATAACAAATGTACGACACCCCCTGATCCTCTTGCACCAGTTCCTGCTCTGCTGGGGCTGGACAAGATCTGAAGGTCATCATGGGTTTGTAACACAGTAGACCTCTTTCTCCAGATGGATACCGATAGATGGACGCACGTGAGAAATTTATACAAAACGAACCCTTTTCTCTCTTTCCTTTTATTCTTTTGGCACTAAGGAGGAGATAGATAATATCTTCCAGAAGGTAATCTTTCATTAAAGGTCAGCCATTGTGGCAAAGTGCCAAGTCTGGTTCTCTGCTTGGGGGGTGGCAGGACTGTGGTAATGGGGAAGAGGAGAACTGAGCAGACATCTTTTTAGTTCATCCAGTCAAACTCTGGCGTCGTAGACCGGCCAGCTCTCCCACGGATATGTGTCTGTTGCAAGAGCACGAATCCGACATGCATTTGAGGAACAAAGGGGAGTTCTGTGATCCTTCGCCGATTAGCACATTTATCATCCTCGGTAAATGCATGCGAGCTGAACCCTCACGCAGCCCTCTCCTCCTGCGAAACTGGAACAAAATCAATTGAGCTGTTTTCCTCCAGCAATCGTGTCCCCCATTGCATGCCATTCCTGGCTGGGGCTGACTGCCGTTCGCAGATCTGGGAATCGTCAGCAAGCGCCACACTAAGTAGGGATTTGATTCAGCAGGGCCACATGGCCCACCAGCCCTGTTCAGGGCCGGCACGAAGGGTTGGCGCTGTCGGACAGCTGCGGAGGCTCCAGCATCTTGGGAGAGCCCACCAGAACTGACCCTTGAGAAGTTTGGCCCCTCTTTCCATGCCCTGCTTAATTTTTTTTTGGGGGGGGTTAATTGTGTTGATATTCCACCTTTCCTCCAAGGCATGGTTCTCTTCCTCCCCATTTCATCGTGACACCAACCCTGTGAGATAGGTTAGGCTGAGAGGCTGTGACTGGCCCAAGGCCACCCTGTGATGTCCTGACTGAGTGAGGATCTAAACCCTGTTTTCCCAGGCCCTTGTTCAACACTCTAACTAGTACCGTATTTTTTGCTCCATAAGACACACCTTTTCCCTCTTAAAACCTAAGGGGAAATGTCTGTGTGTCTTATGGAGCGAATGTGTGGTCCCTGGGGCTGGGGGGGGGACCCGGGCTTCCCTCGCCAGCCCCACAAGCTCGGGGAGCAGCGGGAAGGCTGCGCAGTGGCTTTCCCCAAAGAGCAGGTGTGGGGCTGGCGGTGGGGGAAAGCCGCGCTTCCCCCACCGCCAGCCCCAGGGAGCAGCGGGAAGGCTGCGTGCAGCCTTTCCACTGCTCCCCGACCTTTGGGTTGAGCAGCTCTGGGGTAGCCCACGAAGCCTCCACAGGGCAGCAATGAGCCTTCATCCCGCTGCCCTGGGGAGGCTTCGCGTGGTTATCCCTGGCTTTTGCAGGAGGTGGGGGAAGGGACAGAGCGAGGCTCTCTCACTTCCCTCACCTCCCACAAAAGCCCCCAAGAGCCGCATATTTTTTCCCATTGAATTCCCCCCCCCCCAAAAAAAATTAGGTGCTGCTTATGCGGGTGGCGCTGTGGGTAAAAGCCTCAGCGCCTAGGGCTTGCCGATCGAAAGGTCGGTGGTTCAAATCCCCGTGGCGGGGTGCGCTCCCGGTGCTCGGTCCCAGCGCCTGCCAACCTAGCAGTTCGAAAGCACCCCCGGGTGCAAGTAGATAAATAGGGACTGCTTACTAGCGGGAAGGTAAACGGCGTTTCCGTGTGCGGCTCTGGCTCGCCAGAGCAGCGATGTCACGCTGGGCACGTGACCCGGAAGTGTCTCTGGACAGCACTGGTCCCCGGCCTCTTGAGTGAGATGGGCGCACAACCCCAGAGTCTGTCAAGACTGGCCCGTACGGGCAGGGGTACCTTTACCTTTACCTTATGGTCAGGTGCGCCTTATGGAGCGAAAAATACGGTATGCAACACTGACTCTATAGCAGGGGTCCTTAATCTACGGTCTGTGGGCCATATCTAGACTGCCAGGGCCCTGAACCCAGCCCGCCTGCAAGGCCCAAGGCTCAGAAGTGGCCGGGCGGTTAGAGCCCTAAGGTAAAAGCGTGTGAGTGTAATAAAGCCCTGGTAATGCTTGATAACGGCACACTGCTCCTTTAAGCTGCCGGAGGGTGGGATGGCAGTGAAGGAACTCCTTCAATGCCAGCCCTTCCCCTCCTCCCTTCCCCTCAGGCCAGCTCTGTGCCCCCTGGTTGCCTCCTCAACGCACACGTGGGTCCCATGCGGCAGCCTTGGCAACCTTAAAAGTTAGGGAAGCACCAAAAACACAGGCAACGTATGCAAATAGAATTAGCAAGAAGGGAAGTCTGAATCACAGCAGTTTATTGTACAAGGGAATCTCCATGTAAATAGTGGTGGGTTAATCTTTAAAATAAAGCTCTCCACCCAAACTTCCCCAAGTTTGAAAATAAACTTCAGTGCAGAGAAAGTCATATGCATGAGGAACAACAACATCAAAAATAACCCAGAAGAAATGAAGTATAAAGGTGAGGTGTAGGGAACTTATATTATTACAGATAGCGCCTGTTGTGTGTCTGTTCTGGCTATTGTTTTGAGACAAGGTTCCTCAAAATATCAGACTTTTCATGTTTAGGGAAGAGACAGGGAAATGCAGTGGAAAGCGAGAGAGAATGCTTGCTTTGATGCAACGTCATCTAAGATCTCCACAGACAAATCAGGATGAACGCCCATGGAATCGCCGTCGTCGTCTACTCTCCCTGCAAAGGAATCAGGATGAATGCGCCACAAACAGGAAGCGCCCATGAAAGCAAATAAGCAAGTTGTTGATCCGGTAGCCACCTTGGTGGGTTGTGGGATCATAACAACCGATGTTGTTAAAGGGAGGTTTGCACCATGGGTGAAGAAGCAGGAGAACCTCCTGGGGTTGCCTTTTGGATGTTTTCGCCAATGACCCTTCCCTGTTGGCTTGCTGTTTGCCTGAACTCCTCCAGCAGTTAAAAGCCGAGCACGACAAAACAGGGAATGAGAGGGTCGCCGACAGAAAGGGGTTGGCGGAGACCAGCCGGTGCTGATTACAGAGGCTGCGAGAAAGCACTTGCTCCTTTCCATGCTCCCAAACATGTATAATTAAGAGATGATGCCGATGTGCTTGAACATTATCACAGCATAATGGTCTCCCGCTGCTACATAAATACCACGGCAACAGAGAGACATTTATTTCCAAAGTGGGAAACATAACATTGACCCCTCCCCTGCAACAATGCGCTCCCACAATTACTTTAATTGTGTTAGGCTAGCAGCGGATGTACTTCTGCGTGGATCATTTTGTCTGATGGATGCTGCCGAACGGCAGCTATGCATTATTGAGCAGTGCTTTCCCGGCCAGCTGAGGGAATAACACGGAGGCCTGGAACAGTCAGAGCCTCAGCGCCAGCCATAAAGACTCGCATCGCCCAGGAAGCCCGGCGGGCAAAGGAAGACAGAGTTAGCTTGGGAAGGTAACGCCCGAGAGCTGAAGTCAGGCAGACCTCGGACTTATTCGGAGACACTTCGTTCTGTTACTAGGACCTCAGCAGCTAGCAGACAGAGCCAGGTGCAGAAGGAAGGAACAAGACTCTCTTTAGCACATTCTGAGCCTGGGGAGTTCTTTTTGGCAGCAGAGCTGGCTGGTTTCGCTATTTGTCATATTATCTGTTAGCAGCACAAAGCATTTCTCCGTAGAGAGGTGTGCATGCTTTCATGAGAACATAAGAAGAAGAGTTTGGATTTGATATCCCGCTTTATCACTACCCGAAGGAGTCTCAAAGCGGCTAACATTCTCCTTTCCCTTCCTGCCCCACAACAAACACTCTGTGAGGTGAGTGAGGCTGAGAGACTTCAGAGAAGTGTGACTGGCCCAAGGTCACCCAGCAGCTGCATGTGGAGGAGCGGGGAAGCGAACCCGGTTCACCAGATTACGAGTCTACTGCTCTTAACTACTACACCACAGTGGCAGGATCAGGCCAATGCAGCCCATCATGTTCCCATAGTGGCCAAGCAGTTGCCCGTGGGAAGCCCCTAAGCAGGATTCAACCACAAGAGCCCTCCCGGGGGGTTGGACTAGATGACCCTTGACCCCAATCCTTCCATGATTCTGTGATTCCACTCCTGTAGCTGGGGGGCTCCGGTGCCCTGTGATGTCACCCCCTTGCCTGCAGAGCTGGCAGCCTCTCGCCCTTTTTCAAACACCTTCCCTTGTGACGTGTTCCCTCAGCCTCCTCTCCCGTCTCCCCAGGAGCTGCCATCACCCTGGTCTCTGAGCTGCCCGCCCCCTGCCCCAAAGAAAGGTGCCTCCTCACATTGCCCCACTGGTCAAAGGTGAATGTTAAGGCCAGCACCTTATCTTGCATGTCTGGGTAGGCTTGCAAACCTAAAGCTAGGGTTGCCATTTTTTTATTTTTTTTTGAGATTTTGCAACAAGTCTGGGCAGAACTAAAAAAAGTAACGCTCAACAACTTTGCTAGACTATTAGTAAAAACAATTAAAGCATTAAGAAAATTAAAACCAGCAATAAACTGAAAACATGTAAGCATTCTAGATATCTGGGTAGGCTTGTTCAAACAAACATACAAAAGATTTTAGCAGGGGCCGAAAAGAGTACGATGAAGTTTTCTGCCTGATGTCAAGTTGCAGGGAGTTCCATAGGATAGGTGCTGCCACACTAAAATATCAATTTCTTGCAAATGGGGAATGGGTATTATGTGGCACCTGTAGAGGCACAAGAGCAGAGTGAGCAAAAAGAAGCTGGCAGCCAGAGAAGTTCTCTTTCCCTTCCCCCTCATTGTGATCTATAACCTGCCCTATTTGCATCCACACTTCAGGCGCTTGTTGAACCGGTTTGCATGGTATTCCTAAAGGTGGAGCATAGGCTAGGGTTCTTCATTTATATGCTCAGACATCTGGCATTGCTCTGGTATTTACACACATATCGTCACTTAGTAGGTTTCTCTGCAGAAGCAGTTTTCTTTCTGCAGAAGAGGAGCTGATGTATTTCAAGGGGTCTAACGTGCAAAAATGCTGAGCAAACTGGGCTGAATTCGCATCTGGGTCTGCTCCTAAAGGGACGCGGGTGGCGCTGTGGGTTAAACCACAGAGCCTAGGACTTGGTGATCAGAAGGTTGGCGGTTCGAATCCCTGCGACGGGGTGAGCTCCCATTGCTCGGTCCCTGCTCCTGCCAACCTAGCAGTTCGAAAGCACCTCAAAGTGCAAGTAGATAAATAGGTACCACTCCGGAGGGAAGGTAAACGGTGTTTCCATGCGCTGCTCTGGTTCGCCAGAAGTGGCTTAGTCATGCTGGCCACATGACCCGGAAGCTGTATTCCGGCTACCTCGGCCAGTAAAGCGAGATGAGCGCCGCAACCCCAGAGTCGGTCACGACTGCACCTAATGGTCAGGGGTCCCTTTACCTTTACCTTTTACTGCTCCTAAAATCTACTACTGCAAAAGTCATGAGGAAATGGTTGGAAATAATAATGATGATGATGATGATGATGCCTCTGAACTTGTGCAGAGAGCAGGGCCCATACAACGACTTCTTTTTGTTGCACGAGGCAAATTTAAATTGTTCTGACCTCTCAGGGATGATGATGGGCATTGCAGTAGCTCAGCAACGCACTGCTTGCGGCTGCTGTCAGAGATACAGGAAGGGGAGGAAATGGAGCTGGAAAGGGGTTAAGAAAGAGCTGGAGATTAGCAGAATTGTTACAGGAATAATGAGATTAACACAACTGGCTGTCTAAAGAGATTTCTTGTTCCATGATCTTGGAGACACAACAGGATTAAGCGGCGGCAAAACAACATCGCGACTGAGGTTTCTCTTTTTCTGTTTCTGAACACCTCCAGCAAGACTACCTGCAAGGATATTCCCCCCCAAAAAACAACAACAACCACAAAAGCGAAGAGATTGCAGCTAGTATGCAAGGCTATTTGTTTCTTTCTAGCCACCCGGTTTGTGATTCTTCAGAGAAACAGCCGCAGGGGCATTTGAAACCCAAAGGGGGCAATTCCCCTATTTCTAAATCAAACTTGCTCCCCACTCCCACCCCACACAGGGTCTTTTTTTGTGATTTCCTACAAGGATGGGGAGACAGGCTGTTCTGGATTTGTCCTAGATAGGATAAGCCTCACTGTATGCAACAGGCATTTAATATCATTATTATTTTTTTACTTGGAAGGAGCAAGGAAGTGTTCTGTCTGGCACTAGAAGATAATCTCGCTGAGTTGAATTTCAAGCACTTGGCTGCCTGGCAGCAGAATACAAAGAAGTTGAGGACAAGACGGTGTGCGAGGAGGGGAAGCAGCAGGTTGAGGGGGTGGGCAGCCTGAAAGGAGCCCCCATGTTCAGCTGTGTGAAATTCAGGTTCGGAATTCGTAGGCGACCCTGAAGTTTGCACACTTGGAATTAAGATTAAAAAAAACCAAAAAAACCTGAAAAGGGCAAAGCTACCAAGACATCCCAAAATCATGTTATTGTTGTCGTTTAGTCGTTTAGTCATGTCCGGCTCTTTGTGACCCCATGGACCAGAGCACGCCAGCCACTCCTGTCTTCCACTGCCTCCCGCAGTTTGGTCAAACTCATGCTGGTAGCTTCGAGAACACTGTCCAACCATCTCGTCCTCTGACGTCCCCTTCTCCTTGTGCCCTCCATCTTTCCCAACATCAGGGTCTTTTCCAGGGAGTCTTCTCATGAGGTGGCCAAAGTACAGTGGTACCTCGGGTTACATACGCTTCAGGTTACATACACTTCAGGTTACAGACTCCGCTCACCCAGAAATAGTGCTTCAGGTTAAGAACTTTGCTTCAGGAGGAGAACAGGAATCGTGCTCCGGCGGCACAGCAGCAGCAGGAGGCCCCATTACCTAAAGTGGTGCTTCAGGTTAAGAACAGTTTCAGGTTAAGTACGGACCTCCGGAACGAATTAAGTACTTAACCCGAGGTACCACTGTATTGGAGCCTCAGCTTCACGATCTGTCCTTCCAGTGAGCACTCAGGGCTGATTTCCTTCAGAATGGATCGGTTTGATCTTCTTGCAGTCCATGGGACTCTCAAGAGTCTCCTCCAGCACCATAATTCAAAAGCATCAATTATTTGGTGATCAGCCTTCTTTATGGTCCAGGTTTCACTTCCATACATCACTACTGGGAAAACTATAGCTTGTACTATACGAACCTTTGTTGGCAAGGTGATGTCTCTGCTTTTTAAGATGCTGTCTAGGTTTGTCATTGCTTTTCTCCCAAGAAGCAGGCGTCTTTTAATTTCGTGGCTGCTGTCACCATCTGCAGTGATCATGGAGCCCAAGAAAGTAAAATCTCTCACTGCCTCCATTTCTTCCCCTTCTATTTTCCAGGAGGTGATAGGCGCAGTGGCCATGATCTTCGTTTTTTTGATGTTGAGCTTGTAGAATTGTAGAGTTCAAAGGGACCCTGAGGGTCATCTAGTCCAACCCCCTGCAATGAAGGGCCCTCTTGCAAATGTGCGTGCTACAGTAGAGGGCTGGTTCGAAAGCTTAAAGCCCACTGCTGCTACGCGGGAGACAGATTGAAGAAAAGGAAATACAAATTGGCCCTGCCCCATCGTTTGACCAATCATGCCTAGGAGTGGCTAGGAGTAGGAGTCATAGATCTTTAAAAAGTGTAGACTCACACACGCTGGCCAGCTCCTGTTTTGACTTGAAATTTTCATTTTCATATAAGGGAGTCATTGGAGCACCCCACAATTGCCTAACCTTGGTTCCCATAGGTTCAGGTTGGGGGTCACAAGCAAGAGACTTCAGCCAGGAGACTGAAGCAAGACAGCGGCCTGCAGGGCTGATCTTAATTGTTGCAACAAGACTTCCCACTACTGCAAAGATGAAACAGCCAGGAGCCCCAAACAATACTTACATCAGTATTTTAAAGTTTCCCATAATTCATTTTCAGAAGCATCATCAAGACATCATAGATAGGTCACAGAAAAGGTGCGGTCTCAGGTAGAACCTGAGATCCAGGCATGCCCCTGTCACTCAAATATAGTCTTTCACTTGCACTCCATCACAGTACAAAGGAAAGCATTTACAGTTCCCTAGTCCCAGTACAGCTTTTGCCACTCTTTTGTTGACCATGAGGGCCACTCCATTTCTTTTATGGGATTGTTGCCCACAGTAGTAGATATGATGGTCATCCAAACTGAATTCGCCCATTTCCGTCCATTTTTAGTTCACTGATGCCCAGGGTATCAATATTTATTCTTGCCATCTCATTTTTGACCACATCCAAATTACCCAGGTTCATGGTTTTTACATTCCAGGTTCCTATGCGATATTTTTCTTTACAGCATTGGACTTTCCTTTCACTTCCAGGCATATCCACAACTGTGCATCTGATGAAGTGGGCTGGTAGCCACGGAAATTTATGCCGCGATACGATACGATAATCTTAATTGTCATTGTCCCATACAGAACAACGAAATTGAAATTGAAGACATTCAAAGACCAACAAGCCTGCTGTCCCAGCCACCCCAACCTGGTTAGCACCCTAAAATCTCTGATACCCCATTTTTAAATACAATATACTCCCATAGAGACTCCTTAAAGGTAAAGGGACTCCTGATCATTAGGCCCAGTCGTGACCAACTCTGGGGTTGCTGCGCTCATCTCGCTTTATTGGCCAAGGGAGCCAGCGTTTGTCTGCAGACAGCTTCCGGGTCATGTGGCCAGCATGACTAAGCCGCTTCTGGCGAACCAGAGCAGCACACGGAAATGCCGTTTACCTTCCCGCTGGAGCGGTACCTATTTATCTACTTGCACTTTGACGTGCTTTTGAACTGCTAGGTTGGCAGGAGCTGGGACTGAGCAAGGGGAGCTCATCCCATGGCGGGGATTCGAACCGCCAACCTTCTGATCGGCAAGTCCTATGCTCTGTGGTTTAACCCACAGCGCCACCCGCGTCCTTAAGAGACTCCTTACCCTGCGTTTAAAATCAAAATCGCATTTGGATAGAAACTGTTTCTCAGGCGGCTAGTCCTAGTCTTTATAACCCTGTACCTTCTTTCAGAAGGCAGAAGCTGAAAGAGATCATTTCCAGGGTGCGCATTATCCTGCAGTTTTCTTATGGCACCTGGAAGCGTAGATTTGATCCGAGGTGGGAAGAGTGCACCCAATTATTCTCTCTGCAGTCTTTATAACCCTGGACACATTAAATGTGTTAGCCTTTAAGGTCCCAGAAGTCTCTTCCGTTGGGTGTTTTGTCTGTTGGCTTTTGCTTATCTAGCGTATCTTTAACCAAAAGAGCAAACACTGGCTGGGCTGGGTGACAGGTTATTGTCAGCAAGTGAGCACAGTGGAATCCACAGCAATAATAATAGTGGTGTTTGCCTTGGTAGAGGGGAGAGTCCTCTTCAGGGGTTACTCACGTGAAAGGGGGGGGGGATGTGGCTAAAGCACACCTCCAGTAGCCAAAATCACATGGCTTCTCCAGCCATCACAAGATTATTATTATTTTTTAACAGTATAATGCAAACATTAACGCACAGAATTTTGAACGGCAAAACAATTGCAATGAATGGTTGTGTAAATGGCATGGTGCAATTACAGACAACGCAGAGTAGCATGACCAGAGTGTCAGACTAGGGTACGGGAGACCAGGGTTCGAATCCCCGGTCTGCAATGAAGTTCAATGGGTCATCTTGGGGGCCGGTCCATGCGTCTCAGCCTGACCTACTTCACAGGGTTGTTGTGAGTTTAAAATGGAGAGGGGAGAGACCCCTGCTTGCCAACCTGAGTTCCTTGGAAGAAAGATGGGATAGAAATGCCACATAAATAAATATAGATAAGTTGCTGTATTAAAAAAATATGAATATGCAGAGAGCAGTTATATTAAAAAATATGAATATGCATAGAGTAGCTATATTGAAAATATAAATATGGTAACTATAGCAATAAAATACAAATATAAATATGTATGATCTTTTTATATATTTGAGTCCATGAGAATTAAGCATATCAGATCATATATAGTGTAAGTATAATGGAGGATAACTTCTGAAGTGAGCAGCTAATCCGTCTGATCCTTTATTCTTTGCCTCAGTTGCTGACATCTTCTAATGGGCCACGTCTTGTGGTTTGCCACACCTCTGAGGTTCAGTTGACCTTCACTAGGCACTGCCCTGTGGAACTCCCTGCCACTGCAGGATCGGCAGCAATCATTCCCGCCTTCATTTTAGATGTCTCCTAAAAACAGTTTTATTTAGACACGGCTTTGCAGTGTGGATTTCTTTTTATCAGCTGGTATTTATTGATAAATATATATATATATTTAAAAAACCCAGATGTGATTATTGCTCTTACTCTGCTTTTTGTATGGTGTGTATACACCACCTTGCTGTCCTCTTTCTTCCTTTCTTTTAATGAAACTGTGGTTTATAAACATTTAAATAAAGAAATAAATCGAAGGCTCCTTACAGAATACGCAGAACCCTTAGTGATCCGGGTTCTAAACCGCACACAGACCGGATGCCCTTCTTCAGGAGTGATGAGCTATGAGACTTTGGGGCGGGGCTAAAGTTGCCACAATCCTACGCATTCCACCACACCGGCCCCAATCCATGCAACTCAACTTTGTTAGGAAAAGAGGCAGAGAGCCAGTGTGGTGTAGTGGTTAGAGTGGCGGACTAGGACCTTGGAAACCAGGGTTCAAATCTCCAAGCAGCCAGAAGAAAGCTTATACCACCTTGAGCTCTCTAGACCTGTCCCTGATTTTCCCCACCAGTGTGCTAAAGTGTGCGCCAGAAATGTACACCTAAGAAGCAAGGGTTTATTTTTAAAAGACGATAGCATGCCGCTGCACTATCAATGGCTAAAAACCCAGAAGTTCTGTATACTTCAGTTTAACACACACACAAACACAGACACACACTTTGAATGAAGTGAGTATAAATAACCGCAGAGCATCTTCCTTTTACTTCTCCAGAGAACAGACAGGTTAAAATGTTGTGCAAATATTAAGAAGGCTTTTGTTTGGGAAGCGGTGGAAAGACACCATTGCGATTCAGCAAGCCGTAAGCGATTCAAGTCAATCAAAGACCGGTTCCTGGATTCAAGGAAGCACTGGAGAGCCTGCTGTCGAGACTCTTGTACAGCTTTGGGAGCTGGTGTTGATTTTAGGATCTCAGGCAGACGTCTTTGGCAGGAGTTGCTGCCAAACACAGGTGGGCAGTGGGGACGATAGCAAGGTGTGGCTGTTAAACAAAACCTTGATGCAACGTTATTGGGGTCAACCAGGCAAAGGGCCTTCTTGGTAGTGGTGCCCACCCTGTGGAACGCCCAGGGCCGGATTTAGGTTTGATGAGGCCCTAAGCTACTGAATGCAGCCCTTTATATGTCCAGCTGTCCTTTGTCAACAACAAATTGTTGCTGTTTTTTGTGTTGAATATATGGTAATTTATGGACCTAATAGGTCTCTAAAACCATTCGCACATAACAAATAGGAACCTACACAACACAAAACACTGTTGCTGTATGTAGGTTTTATTTGTTTTTTGTCTTATATTTTGGAAATGTACAACCAGTTTTTTTCCTTTAATTTTTTGGGGGGCCCCCCAAGAGAGTGGGGCTCTAAGCTACAGCTTGTTTGGCTTATACGTAAAGCTGGCACTGGGAACGCCCTCCCATCAGCTGTCAAGAGAATAAACAACTACCTGACTTTTAGAAAACATCGGAAGGCAGCCCTGTTTAGGGAAGTTTTTAATGTTTGATGTATTTATCATGTTTTTAATATTCTATTGGGAGCCGCCCAGGGTGGCTGGGGAAACCCAGCCAGATAGATGGGCAGAGTATTATTATTATTATTATTATTATTATTATTATTATTATTATTATTATTATTATTTTACCACCACCACCACCATCATGCCAAGCCCCACCAACCTAAGCTTGGCTTTAGCCAACCAGCCTCTTTAGCATCTCCACCCCCATCATCCAGCCCGGACATTGAGGTCCAGCTCCAGGGGCCTTCTGGCGCTTCCCTCCCTGCGAGAAATGAGGTTACAGGGAACCAGGCATAGGGCCTTCTTGGTAGTGGCGCCTGCCCTGTGGAACACCCTTCCACCAGATGACAAGGAAATAAACAACTATCTGACTTTTAGAAGACATCTGAAGGCAGCCCTCTTTAGGGAAGTTTTTAATGTCTGATGCTGTATTGTTTTTAATATTCAGTTGGAAGCCACTCAGAGTGGCTGGGGAAACCCAGCCAGATGGGCAGGGTGTAAATAAATTATTATTATTATTATTATTATTATTATTATTATTATTATTATTAGCCAGTCCAGGGGTTGGCACTGGCTGGCAGCTTCCTTCTCTTCCTTAATCACTGTGTTGCCCTTGTAGAGCTCATCTCTGCAAAACTAGAGTTAGTTCTCTTTGCCTGTGATTGGCTCTGCCTGTTAATTTGACCTTGCCCCCCAAAAAATGCACTTCTCCATTGCGTCCCGAGACAGAGGGATGCCAACGTTCAATTGCAGTAAGCCACCTTGAGCAATGCACACACGTTGCAAAGGCAGCGTAAAGGTAAAGGGACCCCTGACCATTACGTCCAGTCGTGACCGACTCGGGGTTGTGGTGCTCATCTCGCTTTATTGGCCGAGGGAGCCGGCGTACAGCTCCCATGTGGCCAGCATGACTAAGCCGCTTCTGGCGAACCAGAGCAGCGCACGAAATGCCGTTTACCTTCCTGCCGGAGTGGTACCTATTTATCTACTTGCACTTTGACGTGCTTTCGAACTGCTAGGTTGGCAGGAGCAGGGACCGAGCAACGGGAGCTCACCCTGTCGCGGGGATTCGAACTTCCGACGTTCTGATCAGCAAGTCCTAGGCTCTGTGGCTTAATTCACAGCCCCACCCGCGTCCCTATATCTTAAATGTTCCCTTAAGACAGGATTTGTGAGGAAAGAGACAATGGGGAGGTTTCCCACCTTGACCTTGCAGAGAAAACATTTGCTCGGTTTAGGAATCAAAAATGGTTCCAGGTCGGTCTTCCTGTGCTGATCTATGTACATGCTTGGTTGGTACACTTATGAACATTACTATATATCTAAGACCTCAAAATTCCTATCACAATAGCCAGTACGGTAATGGAAATCTGCCCTGCAGGCCCTTATAATTATTGCCTGCAGGAACCGGCAGATAACTTTCAGGACAGGACAGTGTAAATGTCACCGGACTGGGGTTTCCTTCAGCGGAAGAATAACTTCTGCCTCCCATGAAGAAACCATAGCTGCACCGAAACAGGATGCAAGCAAGGAGCAGTGCATCCTGCGATCGTTTGTCTTGTGTGTGTGAATCTGTGCGCTTGGAAAAGCTTTTTGCAAAAACTCCTGTGCTCCCTGGTTCTTATCTGGCTGTTGCCGTAGGACGGGTTACGCATTGAGCATCTTGGGCCGATGCTTCTTGAAGATAAGCAGCCCTCAAGTAGGTTAAACGCACAACGAGCCACAAAGACTTATGATTGTGAGGGGATGGGGCTGGGGGTGCTGGAGAAAGGAGGTCAAATGACGAACTGCTGAACTCAGCCGCAACGCTGTTATGTGTTGTTGTGGTGGTACATGTTGTGCTCAGAATGGAGACGCTGGAGTGTTGTTGTGGCTGCTTACATAACTTCTGCAAGAGGGGGAGAAAAGGTCAGGGCTGCTAGCAAGCCTACTATTCCTTGCAGCTGGTTAGAATGTTGGGCTAGGACCCGGGAGAGCCGGGTTCGAATCCTCACTCAGCCATGAAGCTCACTGGGTGACCTTGGGCCAGTCACCGTCTCTTTGCCTATCCTACCTGTTATGTACTGAGTTGAAAAAGGACCCAAAAGGCAGCAGTCTGATTGGTCCTAGAACAATTGGACCCAGAATGCAGCAGTTTGATTGGTCCTAGAACAATGTAGGATTCAGAATGCAGCAGTCTGATTGGTCCTAGAACAATAGGACCCAGAATGCAGCAGTTTGATTGGTCCTAGAACAATAGGATTCAGAATGCAGCAGTCTGATTGGTCCTAGAACAATAGGACCCAGAATGCAGCAGTTTGATTGGTCCTAGAACAATGTAGGATTCAGAATGCAGCAGTCTGATTGGTCCTAGAACAATAGGACCCAGAATGCAGCAGTTTGATTGGTCCTAGAACAATAGGATTCAGAATGCAGCAGTCTGATTGGTCCTAGAACAATAGGATTCAGAATGCAGCAGCCTGATTGGTCCTAGAACAATGGGATCCAAAATGCAGCAGCCTGATTGGTCCTAGAACAATAGGATCCAGAATGCAGCAGTCTGATTGGTCCGCAGGAGCCACCCAATCCAGCTCCAGGTGGAAGTGAATCTGCAACCTGATTGGCCTACAGGAGAATCCTGGAATTAGCCAATAACATGGAATCCATTGTGTAAATAATGTATATAAAGCAGACATTCTGGGGGAACTTCCATTCCTCCTCACCACTATGAGCTGAATAAAGAGCATGAAATCCACTCTTGACTCCGAGTATATTTCACTACCTCCCAGGGTTGTTGTGAGGATGAAATGGAGGAGGTAAGAGAACCATATACACCACCTTTATCTCCTGGGAACATAAGGGTGGTATAGAAATGTAATACAAAGTATATAAACAAACATGGTCCCCTCTGGATATTGTCAGCGGCTCTACTATAGAGAGGTAAAATTTGCGTCTTTTGCTCCACCCACTTTTGCCTCTAGCCCCGCCCACCACTGGCGTGTGGCCCCCAGATGGTCAACCAAAGGGTATGCGGCCTTTGGGTTCAAAAGTTTTCCCTACTCCTGCTAGCTCCCCATGTGTGTGCCATTTACTGCTCTACACCCAGCAGCAAGAACTCTTGGGCCGGCCCTGCCGTTGCCTCGTGTGGTAAAATGGCCGTGTGAATTTCTCCCATGTGGATTTCTCAGTGGATGGACCTGAACCCCAGCACCTTGTCTCTTGACGGGATATGGTTTGTGTTTCTCCTACCTGAGCAGATGCGCTAACCAGTTATTACGCCTGACTTGGCTGGAGTTATCCTCTTGTTTTTCAGCCCACCTCCTGACTAATTGCTCTAATTAGCTGGGGCCCCTCCTGGGCCCAGAATGATTTGCACAATATTCCCAAATGCTGCCGTTTCCCTGCATGTTTGTCTTTCTCCCAAGCACAGACGTCTTTCCTTCTAAGCGGAAAATAAAAATAACGATATCCACAGGGGGACACAAATAAAGACGAAGAGGGAAAATCACTGGTCTTTGGAGTGAAACATTTAAAAACCAATCTGAACGATAAAAAAACATGGTGCAACTGGACAGCTGAAAAGACATTAAGAACACCCAGTCCTGAGAGTCCTTTTATGTGTGAAGACCAACAGGGAGCCATGGTGGTGTAGTGGTTAGAGCAGGGGTGAGCAACCTTTTTCAGCCGTGGGCTGGTCCACCGTCCCTCAGACCATGTGGTGGGCCGGACTATTTTTTTTTGGGGGGGGGGGGGGAGAAAAAATTCCTATGCCCCACAAATAACCCAGAGATGCAATAATAGGACACATTCTACTCATGTAAAAACACGCTGATTCCTGGACCGCCTGCGAGCCAGATTGAGAAGGCGATTGGGCCACATCTGGCCCACGGGCCTTAGGTTGCCTACCCCTGGGTTAGAGCATGGGGCTAGGGCCTGGGAGACCAGGGTTCAAATACCCACTTGGCCATGAAATTTGCTGGGTAATCTTGGACCAGTCGCTGCCTCTCTCAGCCTAACCTAAATATAATAATAACAACAATAATTTGTTATTTATTATTTATACCTTGCCCATCTGGCTGGGTTTCCCCAGCCACTCTGGGCGGCTTCCAACAGAACACTAAAATACAATACAGTGGTGCCCCGCAAGACGAATGCCTCGCAAGACGAAAAACTCGCTAGACGAAAGGGTTTTTCGTTTTTTTGAGTCGTTCTGCAAGACGAATTTCCCTATGGGCTTGCTTCGCAAGACGAAACGTCTTGCGAGTTCTTGCGAGTTTGTTTCCTTTTTCTTAAAGCCGCTAAGCCGTTAATAGGCGCTAAGCCGCTAATAGCCGCTAAGCCGCTAATAGCCGTGCTTCGCAAGACGAAAAAACCGCAAGACGAAGAGACTCGCGGAACGGATTAGTTTCGTCTTGCGAGGCACCACTGTAACCTATTAAACATTAAAAGCTTCCCTAAACAGGGCTGCCTTCAGATGTCTTCTAAAAGACTGGTAGTTGTTTCTCTCTTTGACATCTGGTGGGAGGGCGTTCCACAGGGCGGGTGCCACTACCGAGAAGGCCCTCTGCCTGCTTCCCTGTAACTTGGCTTCTCACAGCGAGGGAACCGCCAGAAGGCCCTCGGCGCTGGACCTCAGAGTTGCTGTGGGGATTAAACGAGGAGGGGGGAGAACCGTCTACTTGAGCTCCTTGAAGAAAAAGGTGGCATATTTCTGTTGTTGGCATCCTTCTGTCTCAAAAGAAAACGGAGTACACCTCCGGGGCTGAAGTCAAACGGCTGCGTTTGCAGCATAGAAGTAACCTCCCTGGGGTGCAAGCCTGGGCAGTGTGTCTGGAGCTCTTGGGTTGCCCAGACGACAAGCCCCCTGCCCTGGCTTCGCTGATGTGGTCCAAAGGAAAGCAGAGCAAGACGTTTGGCACCAGCTTGGCTGCAGAAGTTGCCAGAAGGAGGTGTACAAGGTGTCACCCAACTGCCTTAGGGACTCCACCCTGGATTTGACAAAATTTTACTCCTGAGCCTTTTCTTCTCTTGAAGATATCCCTCAAAGTTTAGGACCAGAGTTTTCCTTCACCTAAAGGGGCTCCCTTCCCAGGTGGATGGGAGATGATATATAATGAAATGAAAAAGGTATTTAAATATACCTTCCTGAAGAAACCAGAGGCCTTTCTCCTGGGCATAGTCGGCCAATTGGTGCCAAAGAAGGATAGAACTTTCTTTATGTATGCCACAACAGCAGCAAGAATACTTATTGCAAAGTACTGGAAGACACAAGATCTACCCACTCTGGAAGAATGGCAGATGAAGATGATTGACTACATGGGATTGGCAGAAATGACTGGCAGAATCCATGACCAGGGAGAAGAGTCGGCGGAAGAAGATTGGAAGAAATTTAAGGACTATTTACAGAAATATTGTAAAATTAATGAATGTTAGAATGATGTCGGATAGAAATTAAGTGGTTTCCAGCTGTAATGTTTCGAGTGATATGGGGAAAAAAGGTGCAGAAATAGGCTAAAAATTACTGATAAGGATTTGCTGAACTAACAATTTGAACTGGAATACAAAAAAGGGAGGTACGAGGAGGTCGGGGAAATATGTTAATGAAAAATAAGTACTGTGAACTTTATGTGTTTTTAAACTTTTTTGGTATTTTTCTATTTGTTGTTGTTGTTTTTTCTTTTTTCTTGTTTCTGTTTGACTCTTTTTTATTGTATTAACTTTGAAAATTCTAATAAATATCTTTTTTTTTTAAAAAAGGATTTGAGTCCCATCAGCTTCCCTCAACTGATCTAGCTGGCCAGTCGAAGCCATTCCCAGTCTGTAGCTGCTGTCGCATGCTGACAAGCTTCTAAGAGAACTACAGGTACATGGAATTTGCTGAACTGACTGGGAGACTCTGAGACCAGAGAGAGGAGACGGTGGAAGAAGACTGGAAGAAGTTTAAAGAGTACAGTGGTACCTCAGGTTACATACGCTTCAGGTTACATACGCTTCAGGCCACACACTCCGCTAACCCAGAAATAGTGCTTCAGGTTAAGAACTTTGCTTCAGGATGAGAACAGAAATCGTGCTCCGGCGGCACGGCAGCAGCAGGAGGCCCCATTAGCTAAAGTGGTGCTTCAGGTTAAGAACAGTTTCAGGTTAAGATCAGACCTCTGGAACGAATTAAGTAGTTAACCCGAGGACACAGTATTTGAAAAAAATATGTTAATATTTAAATCTTAGAATAGCTTTGGAAGTGGACCTAGGCTGTAAAGTTAGAAGTAGAAGACAGCGTATTTCAAAACAGTATTATTTGTAAGGGATAAAATGTGAAGATCTTTATGGTAAAAGTAAGTGTGATAAAAAATGGTTTAAAATTATGATATATGTAAACTGCTAAAGATGAGCTAAAATGAAAATCAGATGGGGGGGACTTAGGGAAGCTCACCTTACAATGTTTAGAAAAAATAAGGATAAGATAAGAATTTGTTTGTATTGTATGTTTTTCTCCTTCTCTTGTTCATTTGTGTTATAAAATGAATAATTTTTTTTGGAAAAATAAATAAATAAGAGAACTAAGAGCTGAGCTCAAGGTGGGGACCAAAGGTGGACAAACTACCCCAGAAAGAGCACAACATGCCCCCCCCCGTCAGAGGTACTAGGGAAAGGGAAAGGTAAAGGCACCCCTGACCAATAGGTCCAGTCATGGCTGACTCTGGGGTTGCGGCACTCATCTCGCTTTATTGGCCGAGGGAGCCGGCGTACAGCTTCCGGGTCATGTGGCCAGCATGACTAAGCCGCTTCTGGTGAACCAGAGCAGCGCATGGAAACGCCGTTTACCTTCCCATCAGAGCGGTACCTATTTATCTACTTGCACTTTGACGTGCTTTCGAACTGCTAGGTTGGCAGGATCAGGGAACGAGCAACGGGAGCTCACCCCGTCGCTGGGATTCGAACCGCCAACCTTCTGATCAGCAAGTCCTAGGCTCTGTGGTTTAACCCACAGCGCCACCCGCGAGGTACTACCCCTCCCCTAACACCCCATAGAAATGCAATCGATAGAATAAAAAGCCAACACGCCAAGGTCAGTCTGGTCACGCTGATACTCTGCCCTCCTTTTAGCCACAGCAAGCATGTGCCATCCTCTCACCCGCCCGCCCCTTGTTTTGTCTCCAGGGAAGAAGGCCCCTAAAACCTCAGGATTGATTTGCTCTTTTCCTGGAGGCTGACATGCTCCCGGCTGGCAGGGGCCAGGAAAGGGAGAGGCGTCCTGAGAGTGACTCACGCGAGAGAGAGCAAGGAATGAAGCGAAAGGCCAGTGTGTCTGGCCCAGGAATGAGGGCGGGGACCTCCCCGCTACCACCCTAGTCGCCTCCTGCCATACACACAGAGTGAATGCCAACACGGGGACTCCCTTTGGGTCTGGCACACTCTGCCAGGGTGGTCCCGGAACAAAGAGAAGTGCAATAAACCAGCACCGCTACTTTGCGTGATTTATCGCCCATCTGACTTATTATTTCGTGCCAAGTTCTGCAATCTGGAACGCTGTGCCCTCCTTCCTTCCCTCTCCCTTTCCCCCACAGTGGTGTACAATTGGATATAATCCCTAGCAGCGTTCCAGCCACACAGAACCTTTCCCTCCCCACTGACCCCATCAATTCTGACATTTATTAGAGAGATAGGAGAGATCTCAGCTGTAGCTAAGTGGCAGAACATCTGCGTCACATGCAGAAGGTCTCAGGTTCATTCCCTCCTGGCATCCCCAGGTAAGCCTGAGAATGTCTCCTGCCTAAAACCACGAGCTGCTACCAGCCAGTGCCAGCAATACTAAGCTCAATGATGTACGGTAATTCGGTACAAAGCAGTTTCTTAGGATACTTTTTTGTATGGAGTCCGATTGATATTAGGCGTGTGATCTTTGCTGTCTATTTTGTTCTCTCTCCCTCGCATTGAGAAGCCAAGTTACAGGGAAGCAGGTAGAGGGCCTTCTCGGTAGTGGCACCCGCCCTGTGGAACGCCCTCCCACCAGATGTCAAAGAGAAGAACTACTACCAGACTTTTAGAAGACATCTGAAGGCAGCCCTGTTTAGGGAAGCTTTTAATGTGTGACATTTTAATAGGTTATTGTATTTTAGTGTTCTGTTGGAAACCGCCCGGAGTGGCTGGGGAAACCCAGCCAGATCGGCGGCATATAAATAATAATAATAATAATCTCTCTCCCACTTCACTGCCAGTACCTTGATTTGTAATCAGGCATTCTCTAATAAAACGAAAGGCGTGCCAGGGCACTGAGTGAATCAGTAATGTCAAAATGCTCCCTGGAACTCACATCACAGTCCCAGCCCAAGGGATGCTAAAGGTAAAGCTAAAGGGACCCCTGACCATTACGTCCAGTCGTGGCCAACTCTGGGGTTGCGGCACTCATCTTGCTTTATTGGCCGAGGGAGCCGGTGTACAGCTTCCGGGTCATGTGGCCAGCATGACTAAGCCGCTTCTGGCGAACCAGAGCAGTGCACGGAAACGCCATTCACCTTCCCGCCGGAGCAGTACCTATTTATCTACTTGCACTTTGACGTGCTTTCGAACTGCTAGGTTGGCAGGAGCAGGGACCGAGCAACGGGAGCTCATCCTGTCACGGGGATTCAAACCACCAATCTTCTGATAGGCAAGTCCTAGACTCTGTGGTTTAACCCACAGTGCCACCCGCATCCCAAGGGATGCTCGTCTCATGTAAATCCGAAAAGTCTGTTGCGACTAACCTAAGACCAATTAATTTCAATGGGTCTTAAAACCTGACTCACAATCAAATCCTGTGGCTCAGGAGGAAGCTCCATTATGTTCAATGAAGTTTCTTCCCAGGAGTAAGCAAACACGGGGACTTCGTTTTTCCATTGCAAACCTATGCATGTTTACTCAGAAGAAAATGCCACTGAGTTCAACGGTGCAAACTCTGAAGTAAGTGTGTAAGTGGAATTGCAATCTTAGGCTGAAAATCCGTTGCCTTAAAATTAACAGGAGTTTTGCCATTCGGTTAACAAGAGTAGAGCTAAACCATATGTTTGTCTTGATTGGGGCCTGTAGAGCTATATATTTTATATCACACCACAAAGACCCTCCAAGTGTCCCTATTTTCCAGGGACAGTCCCGGATTTACAGAAGCTGTCTTGGTTTCTGATTTGATCCCAGAATGTCCCACTTTGAGTTAGGACATCACTATTTTCATCGGAGAAATGTTGGAGGGAATGGAGTCATGCAATCTCTGAGCCAAGGAGATAAGTAACTATACAATCTTTAGAATATACCTAAAGGTAGCCCTATATAGGGAAGTTTTTAAATGTGTTTTTTAAGGGGCAACCCCGTCAGATGGGTGGGGAATAATAATAATGATGATGATGATGGAATAAGATGTCCCTATTTTCATCAGAGAAATGTTGGAGGGCATGTACCACATGTTATTAAGATTACAAGTTTTTCAGTTCATTGATTACTTTAATTGATTGAATTTTAATCTCTGGTGCTAGAGTACCCTTGCTTACTTTAATTGATTGAATTTTAATCTCTGGTGCTAGAGTACCCTTGCTTATTCAGAGCCTAGGGCTTGCCGATCAGAAGGTTGGCGGTTTGAATCCCTGCGTCGGGGTGAGCTCCCATTGCTCGGTCCCTGCTCCTGCCAACCTAGCAGTTCGAAAGCTCGAAGTGCAGGTAGATAAATAGGTACCGCTCCAGCTGGAAGCTAAACGGCGTTTCCGTGAGCTGCTCTGGTTCACGAGAAGCGGCTTAGTCATGTTGGCCACATGACCCGGAGCGCCACAGCCCCAGAGTCGTCCGCAACTGGACCTAACGGTCAGGGGTCCCTTTACCTTTTATGAATCAAAAATGAAATATTAGACATAGGTTAAAAAAAGGTTAGCAAAGAAAGGTTAACATCAAATGGTAGCATTTGCTTATTAAAGTATCATCTCACACTTCTGCAATATCTCAAAAATATCTCATTTGGAGTTTAACACACAACTTAAAGGTAATCATCTTTTCAGTTAAGAGACTCAAAGGCTGATGATTAATCAACTGCAAATTCCTTAGTAGGCCAACAGCTCTGTGAATTACATTTGGGTAAATTACAGTTCCTTCCTAAGAATAATAAAATACAACATGTTTCATTTGTAGAGCATGTGCAACCCTTACAACTAGCTTGCAGGATAAAAAGGTAAAGGTACCCCTGCCCGTACGGGCCAGTCTTGACAGACTCTAGGGTTGTGCGCCCATCTCACTTAAGAGGCCGGGGGCCAACGCTGTCCGGAGACACTTCCGGGTCACGTGGCCAGCGTGACAAAGCTGCATCTGGCGAGCCAGAGCCGCACACGGAACGCCGTTTACCTTCCCGCTAGTAAGCGGCCCCTATTTATCTACTTGCACCCGGGGGTGCTTTCGAACTGCTAGGTTGGCAGGCGCTGGGACCGAACAACAGGAGCGCACCCCGCCGCGGGGATTCGAACCGCCGACCTTTCGATCGGCAAGCCCTAGGCGCTGAGGCTTTTACCCACAGCGCCACCCGTGTCCCCTAGCTTGCAGGATAGATCAGTATTATCTCAGGGTTTACCTAAGAATTGTGCAATGAATTTGTAGCTGGGCGACAAATCAACTCATGGTTCACACAGCCCAATAAGGGGCATATTTACTTAACTGTGATCCTCATGCAGTCCTTAGACTGCCCATTTACTTTACTTTTTTTGCTTGGGGTGTGTGGGTAAACATGCACAGGACTGGGTTGCGGACGACTGTCCAACTGTTCTCATGTACACACATGACTTTCGACTCAATTCCTCCTTATTTGTGAAGAACCTGAAAAGTCGCGTCTGAGTCCTGATCAGAAGACAGAATCATGTGATCATGTTGAAGTCTGGAAACATATGGCATTAATTCTGCTTTCCCACCATTCTTAGATAATGGAATCTTAAAAACCACAGCAACAAAGTTCTCACCAAAAGGGATGTCATAAATCTGTAATATATCATTTATGGGATGGTGACATTTGGGGGGACGGAGGAGTTGGTGAGGGGGTCACACACTCCACCTCCAAGACATGTTTTAGATACAGAGTAGCCAATGCAGCAACCTCCAGATTTTGTTTGACTCCAAATCCCATCAGTCAGTGTGGCCCATGGTCAGGGATGATGGGATCTGGAGTCCAGCGAAAAATGGAGGCCCACCTATGCTTCAGATGTATAACAAGGTTTTTTAAATTGTTGTGCTGGAGAGGTGTGGAAGGAAGGAAGGAGTTTGGATTTGATATCCCGCTTTATCACTACCTGAAGGAGTCTCAAAGCAGCTAACATTCTCCTTTCCCTTCCTCCCCCACAACAAACACTCTGTGAGGTGAGTGGGGCTGAGAGACTTCAGAGAAGTGTGACTAGCCCAAGGTCACCCAGCAGCTGCATGTGGAGGAGCGGGGAATCGAACCCGGTTCCCCAGATTACAAGTCTACCGCTCTTAACCACTACACCACACTGGGGAGAGAGAGAACTATGGAAGAACGCTGCTGTGTCTTGCTGGTGCCAGCTTACAGACCAGCAGTGGGCTCAGTCAGAAGACATTCCCAGCTCGACCTGGCGATGCCATGCTTTGAACCCGGGACCCGAGCATGAGGTATACCCTTGAGCCACAACTCGTTGCAATTTGCTAACAGCTAATTGCTGTTAAGGGACGCGGGTGGTGCTGTGGGTAAAAGCCTCAGCGCCTAGGGCTTGCCGATCAAAAGGTCGGCGGTTCGAATCCCTGCGGCGGGGTGCGCTCCCGTTGTTCGGTCCCAGCGCCTGCCAACCTAGCAGTTCGAAAGCACCCCCGGGTGCAAGTAGATAAATAGGGACCGCTTACAAGCGGGAAGGTAAACAGCATTTCCGTGTGCTGCGCTGGCTCGCCAGATGCAGCTTTGTCATGCTGGCCACGTGACCCGGAAGTGTCTCCGGACAGCGCTGGCCCCCGGCCTCTTGAGTGAGATGGGCGCACAAACCCTAGAGTCTGGCAAGACTGGCCCGTACAGGCAGGGGTACCTTTACCTTTACCTTTAATTGCTGCGAGGCGATTTCTCACTGAGATTGCGAGCTGATTTCTCACGGAGATAGCACCAAAGCGATTTTCTCCCCTAAACCTTTAATAATCCTTATAGTCAGCACTTTGAGGATGTAGTACTTTGTCAACCTGTGTCAGGCAAACATTAATCAAATCCATTCTCCCAATAGCTTTGGGAGGCACATTGAATAATATTGTCTTCCTTCTATTAAAAGAGAAAACGAGAACCATTGTCTCCTGCGATGAGACCCCAACCCTCCACCCTTTGCAATACCCACACAGGGAGCGCAGAAATCCCCAGGCATAAATTGCATTTGGCTTCTGGGATCCGTGTTGGCATTGCACCCGTTCTGATGCTGACCTCATGAAGAACTCGTCCCTTGTCTTTTGGGTTCACCAACTTTTTAAATGGCAGCTTGAGATGCAGCACTTTGCAAGGGAAAGTGCTAATCTCTGCCCACGCTGTTGTGAAAAGCTGATGGAGGAAGGGAGACAGGGAAACTTAATTTTCCCATGGCCCCCTCATTGCTGGAGCCAGTTTTGTTACAGTAGCACAGAATGTATTTTCCCCACCAATGTGTAACAACAGAAATCCTATCTATCAGGGTCTTAAGCCCTGATACACCCTTTCCTGGAAATAAGGCACTAACCAATAGGCCAGGCATAGGCAAACTCGGCCCTCCAGATGTTTTGAGACTACAATTCCCATCCTCCCTGACCACTGGTCCTGTTAGCTAGGGATGATGGGAGTTGTAGTCCCAAAACTTCTGGAGGGCCGAGTTTGCCTATGCCTGCAATAGACAGTTCTTAGGGGAGTCTTCTAGCTCTGTGAATGCACCAAACGTATGCAGAATTGATACACGGATGGGCAGAGTTGGATCATGTCCCTTAGCCCAAATCCCAATGAATGGGGATCTGGCCTTGTGGAACAGAACCGATGGCTGATTTATTGAACACATTTTCACACCACCTTCATGCTTCAGGGTGGTGGACAGCATAAAACAAAGACCACCCCACCATTCAGAAAAACAAGAAAACACCAAATCTATCTTAAACATAGGAACATGATAGGTAGCCGTGTTGGTCTGCCATAGTCAAAACAAAAAAATATTCCTTCCAGTAGCACCTTAAAGACCAACTAAGTTAGTTCTTGGTATGAGCTTTCATGTGCATGCACACTTCTTCAGATACACTGAAACAGAAGTTGCCAGATCCTTCTATATAGTGTGAAGGTGGGGAGGGGTATTACTCAGAAGGGTGATGGGAATGGGTGATTGGCAGATGGCTGTGATGAGCTTGTTGACGACTCTTAACGACTGTAATAGGTCTTACAGGAAAAAGCAAGGGGTGAGAAGGTGAAAAATGACTTTGTCATGTATAATGAGATAAGAATCCAATGTCTTTGTTCAGACCAGGTTTCTCCATGGTTTTAAGTTTTGTAATGAGTTGCAATTCAGCAGCTTCTCTTTCCAGTCTATTTCTGAAATTCCTTTGTAGTAAAACAGCTACTTTGAGATCTTGTATAGAATGTCCTGGGAGATTGAAGTGTTCTCCTACTGGTTTCTCTGTCTTGTGATTCTTGATGTCAGATTTATGTCCGTTTATTCGCCAAAGAAAAAGCGAGACGAGCGCCACAACCCCAGAGTCGTTCGCGACTGGGCCTAAGGTCCGGGGTCCCTTTACCTTTACCTATGCTGCATCAACAGAAGTATATGGTTCCAATCAAGGAAAGTCATAGTGCCACTCTATTCTGCTTTGGTCAGACCACACCTGGAATACTGTGTCCAGTTCTGGGCACTACAATTTAAGACGGTTGCTGACAAGCTGGAACATGTGCAGAGGAGGGCGACCAAGATGATCAAGGGTCTGGAAACCAAGCCTGATGAGGAACGGTTGAGGGAGTGGGTATGTTTAGCCTGGAAAAGAGGAGACTGAGAGGAGAATTAATGGCCATCTTCAAATATCTCAAGGGTTGTCACATGGAAGATGGAGAAGGCTTGTTTTCTCCTGCTCTGGAGGGTAGGACTCGAACCAATGGCTTCAAGCTACAAGAATGGAGATGGCAAGTAAAGAACGGGAAAAAGCTTCCTGATAGTAATTGCTGTTCGACAGTGGAACAGTCTCCCTCGGGAGGTTGTGGACTTTCCTTCCTTGGAGGTTTTTAAGCAGAGGTTGGATGGCCATCTGTCATGGATGCTTTGGCTGAAATTCCTGCTTGCAGGGGGTTGGAATGGATGATCTTAGGGGGTCCCTTCCAACTCTACGTTTCTATGATTCCAACACAGGATATGACCCCTGATGCTGGGTCAGGACCATTGGTTTACCTAGGTCACTTTTGTCCACACTCGCCGGCAGTGGCTCTCCTGGATTTCAGAAAGAGGGTTTCTCCTGGCCCTACCTGGAGATGGCAGGGGCTGACAAGGTACCACACCTCTAAGGTGCTGAGGTCCCAGGTCCAGTCCCTGGCATCTCTGATTAAGTATAAGGCAGCTTGGCAGCTTCCTATGTTGAAGAACATCCACATGTGGATGTTCTAAAGCAGTAGCCTTGGAAACTTCCAAGGAAGGAGAGTCCACTTTTTCCAAAAAGCAGGAGAAATGGAGCACAGGATCCTTGACATTTTCTGTCTCGTACAACCCCTCCGGACTGTCGCCAGTGATCTGATCCCTTCCCTGCCTCTTTCTCTCCCCCCCCCCCGAAATCCCACCCTCCGGCATGTTTTATTAACTATTATTACTGCGTATTATTTATTCATAGAGAGCTGTGCATAGAAGCCCGCGCTTTGCAGGCGCATAAAAAGCCTGCCTCTAGGAATTGAACGTTTGATTTAGGACTAAATTGCAGGGGGTGGCAGAGGAATGGGGGAAAACTCTAACTCATGTATCTGCATATCTTCAAGCAGCTTGCGAACATCCATGTATCAAAATCCAATTTCAACATTTAAAATTGTGTTTAATTTTTTTAAAAAAAGCAGTGCAGACACAGTACCGGCTGGGAAGAGCGGAGGGCGCAGAGGCCAGCGATTCTTGCCTTCCCTCCAGGCCCCATCCTGACCCACCCAGGCCTTTTCTTTGGCTGCAGAATCCTGCCATCTTTCTGACTGCAGAAGCAACAGCCTTGCTTATCTATGGAATGGAGCTGCCTGCTAGGCTTCCGGTGATCTCTGGCTCCAAATGAACGAAACACACACACAACAAGAAGAAGAAGCTCAAAAACAAGTCCGGCCGGATTCCCAGGGCTTGTTCATTTCCCACTGGAACCGTGAAAGTTCTATTTCCTCCTGCTTGTCAAGGATCTAATGACAGGTTGTGCAAGCTCTGAAGAACGCCGTCCCTGCCCGAGTGGGAAGATCGGCGCCAGACACAACGAGGAGATTTTTGCTCAATACCTTCTGGGTTTCCACTTTCCAGCAACCAGGGCACTTTGCTGTGGGCTTGCTCCAGCGTGAGGAAAGAAAGCAGGAACAGGGAAAGATCCGTGGTGCTGGAAGTTTGGATGCAACTCAGCCTGCAGAAGAGGAGTTTGCATCGGGCTAAACCAGATAGGAGGGATGCAAGTGGCACTGTGGGTTAAACCACAGAGCCTAGGACTTGCCGATCAGAATGTCGGCGGTTCAAATCCCCGTGACGGGGTGAGCTCCCATTGCTCGGTCCCAGCTCCTGCCAACCTAGCAGTTCGAAAGCATGTCAAAGTGCAAGTAGATAAATAGGTACCACTCCGGTGGGAAGGTAAACGGCATTTCTGTGCGCTGCTCTGGTTTGCCAGAAGCGGCTTAGTCATGCTGGCCACATGACCCGGAAGCTGTACGCCGGCTCCCTCGGCCAATAAAGCGAGATGAGCACCGCAACCCCAGAGTCGGTCACGACTGGACCTAATGGTCAGTGGTCCCTTTACCTTTACCTTTAAACCAGATAGGGCTCATTCACACTTTTGCTTGACCCTTCTTTTGATTGACATGTGTACTGATTAATCAGAACTTATCAGAAACATGGACAATCGAAAGAGAGATTTTGCTTAACAGAGCTTCCATTCAATGGAAAAGATCAGATTTCCGCAAGACACAGCTGTGAAAAAATCAGAATATTTTACACCCACACACCCACATAAACCAAAATACAGGTCCAATAAAAGTGTGAATGAGCCCATAGAATTTGAACATCCACATTCCCAGACTATCCCTGTACCTTACTTCTCCATCTTGTTGTTTAGACTGATACATCTTAGGTTCCTCCCTGTTTACAACTCTCTCCTCCTCCTCCTCCTCCTCCTCCTCCTCCCTCTTCTCCAAGAATCAGGATGAGAAGTCATCCTGAACTACCCTTTGAGAGAACAAAGAAACGAGCATGGCTGCCTTGTTTTCTAGACTAGTTAGACTACAGCGAGAAACTTTCCCTATCCAAGTTACCGTATTTTTCGCTCTATAAGATGCACTTTTCCCCTCCTAAAAAGTAAGGGGAAGTGTGTGCACGTCTTATGGAGTGAATGCAGGCAGGAGGCTCTGCTCAGCGCTCCCATTAAAGAGCTGTGTGGACCGTGTATGTGGCTCTTGGGGGCTTTTCCCCAAGGAGGGAGAAGGGCTGCCCTTCTCCCTCCTCGGGGAAAAGCCTCCAAGAGCCGCACACACACTCTGTGCGCTCTTTAAAGGGAGCACAGCTCTTGGGGGAGCCTTAGCCACATGCAGCCTCTCCTGGGCAGGGGACGAAGGCTCCCCTTGCCTGGGAGAGGCTGCACACGGCTATCCCAGAAGCCAGGACAGCCAGCGGGATCGCTGCGCAGCGATCCCGCTGGCTGTCCTGGCTTCTGGGATTCAGAATTCCCCCCCCCCTTGTTTTCCTCTTCCAAAAACTAGGTGTGCCTTATGGTCTGGTGCATCTTATAGAGCGGAAAACACGGTATGCATTTCCTACAATAAACCATCCTTTTGTTTTAACTGCAAGCATCTCTGTGCGAGGGCAGCAGGGAAAATCTACCCACTATCCAAGATGCACTAGCTAAACGCTGCTCACTCTACAGACAAAAGGCTTTTACTAGGTAATTGACCCTGTTATCGCAACATGTGGCCCTCCAGATGTTCTTGGACTCCAACTGCAGGAGTTAAATACCATCGCTGCATCATTTTCATATAATTCTCTTTTAACAAACAGCAAGCAGTAAATCTTAAATCCACATTCCACAACCTTTCCTACGAATCAAGTTTATAAAGTTTGATTCATATTTTTTACGAACTTCTATCGCGTCACCGCTTACTTGCCTTTTCTCTGAACTGAAGAGTCCCAAACTTATAATTTCGGTCGCCTCTTTCGTGGACCTTTTCCCAACTCGACAATATCCTTTTCTTGCCTGGTTGCAAAGCGTCCTTAAAAGGTAAAGGTACCCCTGACCATTAGGTCCAGTCGTGACTGACTCTGGGGTTGTGGCGCTCATCTCGTTCTATAGGCTGAGGGAGCCGGCGTTTGTTCGCAGACAGCTTCCGGGTCATGTGGCCAGCATGACTAAGCCGCTTCTGGCAAACCAGAGCAGTGCACGGAAACACCGTTTACCTTCCTGCTGGAGCGGTACCTATTTATCTACTTGCACTTTGACGTGCTTTTGAACTGCTAGGTTGGCAGGAGCAGGGACCAAGCAATGGGAGCTCACCCATCATGGGGATTCGAACCACCGACTTTCTGATCAGCAAGCTCTAGGCTCAGTGGTGTAGACCACAGCGCCACCCATGTCCTTAGGCTGTCCCAAATCCTTTTGCTTGCCTGGATAGAGAGAAGGGGAAAGGGAGGTAGGTAGTAGCCTTTGACTTTTCCAGGGCTCTACTGTAGCTTGCTATAAGGGTCACCTCCATGGCCCCGCCCACTTCTGCACTAGCCCCTCCCACCACTGACCTGTGGCCCTCAGAAGACTGACCATGAGCCAATGCAACTGAAAAAGGCACCCCTCACCCTACCGTAAAGGTGATTGTGCCCCCATCCCACCAAGTATCACTTGCAGTCAGTGAGTTGACATTCCCTAGAATCATAGAATCATAGAGTTGGAATAGACCACAAGGGCCATTGAGTCCAACCCCCTGCCAAGCAGGAAACACCATCAGAGCACTCCTGACATATGGTTGTCAAGCCTCTGCTTAAAGACCTCCAAAGAAGGAGACTCCACCACACTCCTTGGCAGCAAATTCCACTGTCGAACAGCTCTTACTGTCAGGAAGTTCTTCCTAATGTTTAGGTGGAATCTTCTTTCTTGTAGTTTGGATCCATTGCTCCGTGTCCGCTTCTCTGGAGCAGCAGAAAACAACCTTTCTCCCTCCTCTATATGACATCCTTTTATATATTTGAACATGGCTATCATATCACCCCTTAACCTCCTCTTCTCCAGGCTAAACATGCCCAGCTCCCTTAGCCATTCCTCATAAGGCATCGTTTCCAGGCCTTTGACCATTTTGGTTGCCCTCCTCTGGACACGTTCCAGTTTGTCAGTGTCCTTCTTGAACTGTGGTGCCCAGAACTGGACACAGTACTCCAGGTGAGGTCTGACCAGAGCAGAATACAGTGGCACTATTACTTCCCTTGATCTAGGTGCTATACTCCTATTGATGAATGGAAGCCGTGTTATCAAAGGAGAAGCAGCACTCTCTTTTTTTGTGAATGAGTCACTCTCCAGGGGGCTTGTTTGACAAAAACATACAGTCGAGCTCAGATGAAGCAGCCTAAGCCGTGGTTTCGATATGCTTCTGTCCAAGTGACCTACATAACTAGACAATCGCGGAGCTGTGTGCAGGGATCAAGATGCATCAGGTCAAGCTACCTGACGCTGCAAGAAAACTCTTCAGCTGACCCTCGTGGAGTGTATCCTGACTTTCAATTTCTTCCCTGGGAATCGGCAGCATCAGCTGATTCTGCTCCCTCTCCCAGCATGGATCTCAACATCTTCGTTATACATACATGCATACATTCTTCACAGAAGCTTACAAAAAGCTTGGCCTATTGCCCAACATCCAAAAAACCAAAGTGCTGCACCAACAAGTACAAAATAACCCCTGTGCAGTGCCACAAATCCAACTCAGTGGTGTAGCATTGGAAAATGTCGATCACTTCTTCTACCTAGGCAGTTATCTCTCCACAAGGGCTGGCACTGATGCCAAAATCCAGCATCGCCTGAGTTCTGTAAGTGCAGCTTTCTCCCAATTAAAGTGCAGAGTGTTTGAGGACTGGGACATTTGCAGGGAAACCAAAATGCTTGTTTACAAAGCTATTGTACTACCAACCTTACTGTATGCCTGTGAAACGTGGACCACTTATAAGCACCATCTCCAACTCCTCAAAAGATTCCATCAACAGTGTCTCCGGAAAATTTCTACACATCACTTGGGGAGACAGGCAAACTAATGCCAGTGTACTGGAAGAAGCAAAGATCACCAGTGTTGAAGCAATGATTCTTCAACATTCGCTTCATTGGACTGGTCATGTTGTGCGGATGCCTGATTATCGTCTTCCAAAGCAATTACTCTATTCCAAACTTAGAAATGGAAAGCGTAATGCTGGTGGTCAACAAAAGAGGTTTAAAGACTGTCTCAAGGCAAATCTTTAAAAATGTAGCATAAACACCAACAATTGGGAAACACTTGCCTGCGAGCGCTCCAATTGGAGAATAGCCTTTACCAAAGGTGTCATGGGCTTTGAAGACACTTGAACTCAGGACGCAAGGGAGAAACGTGCTAAGAGGAAGGCACGCTTGGCAAACCACACCGTGATCAACTCCCGCCTGGAAACCAGTGTCCCCACTGTGGAAGGACATGTGGATCCAGAATTGGCCTCCACAGTCACTTACAGACTCATTGTTAAAACCGTGTTTATGGAAGACAATCTTACTTGGCTACGAGTGATTGCCAAAGAAGAAGAAGAAGAACATACATACAACACATAATTTTTAAAAAATGTGAAGAAAGAGGAAATAGAAGAA